>NC_134468.1:12885834-13028334 GCF_964194025.1 Convolutriloba macropyga
TAATTACACGGTTGAGCTTCCTAGTTCAAGTCGAGCTAAATCTTTTCATGGGTAGAGCTAAAGTCTTTTCATAACGAAGAAAGTCCAGCTAAGGTCTTTTCATGGGTCCACTTTTGTTCAATTCTTAAACAACAAAGTCGAGTTAAGATCTTTTCATGGGTCCTCTATTAGTTTTTTCATAAAACTGTTTTTTCAGAATTCAAAAATTTTATTTTTTTCCTGCTTCGGTACATAAAGAAGCAGAGCTGGAGCAATACTAACTAGTTCTGCATCAGAGCAGTCCAACTTAAGATTCAGTTGGAAAGCTCCCCAAAAACCTTGAGATTTTTTTTCAAATCTTAAGTACAAGAGTTATGGCAGCTTGAGTATGTTACCAAATTACTTGATTCAATGAAACCAGCTAGCTCAAGTGTATCGGTCCTATTCCCATTAGCCATGACAAAATTTTGGCGTAAGTAAGTTTGTTTTCCCTTCTAAAATTATGAGCTATTTTTAAAAAAATAAATCAAGTTTTTGAGGGATTTGTGGTTCTACTGAATCTTAAAAGGTGAACGAGTATATATGCTGAATACTTTATATGCAATATTGCACGTAAGATGTTAATTTCAAAAAAGCAGAATTATGAAAAGACCCATGCTGGTCCCATGAAAAGACCTCAACTTGACTTTGTTTGAAAACATTGTGTCGAGCTTAAATTCAACTCATATTTTGCGTCGAGTTGAAATCTATTGTAAAATTTTTGGTCCAGCTAAAGTCTTCTGCGAAAAATGTGAGTCGATCTAAAGTCCGGAATGTCTTTGAAGTCCAGCTAAAATCTTTTCATAGCTCAAATGAGCGAGTATGCTCTTTTCATGGCACATGTTGGTCGGGCATTGTCTTTTCATAAGTCTGTATCTAGACCTTGGTTTTATTGAAGTAATGAAAAATTATCAAAACTTTGGCTCTCCATTTGATTTGTTTAGCAAACGAGGCAAATTTTTTAGAGCTTTTTATATCTTAATCAGGAAAGCTGATAAGCGTAATTAAAGGGAAAATGCAGATAAAACATGGCCAGATTTATAATCAACTGTATTTTGGTTCACAAGTAATTTCTGTTCAACTGGCTTGAAATGTTTTAGAAGTTTCAACCCGAAACCTATCTTAAGGGAGGCGTATATAAATTTTGATGCGGATCTCACAACTTTTTTGATTCCGGAAAACTGCCAACCACGGCTCAGGTTTGAGTGCCTCAAGGTGCAAAATTATGCAGCATTGGTTTTGAGATTAGGTAGGATCTACGCTATATGGGTTGAAAAGAAAACACCACCGTTTTTCAGCGTTTTTCAACACCACCGTTTTTCAAAATTCAGCGTTTCCTAGCGTAGATAATTAATAACTTTACCTTTTATAGGCGTAGATCTTAAATAATTTTAGCATTTCTAAGCGTTGATCATAAATAATGTTATTGTATATAAGTTACATAATTTTAGCACTTGTAGACGAAGATCTTTAAAAATGAAATTTCTGTGTTTGTAAAATTATTTTTGGCGTTTTTACGTGTATATACCTTCCTTAATTTCAACTTTTAATTTCTAGAATCGATCATACGTAGTTTCAAAGTTAATTTAGCCCGGATCTTGCTGAAGTGCATCATTTCAAAAGTTTGACGCAATTATCTTACAAAAAAATCCAGACTATAAATTGCTCGGCCCCTGAGATTAACTTTTTTTGCCAATTGTTAGATTCCGTGGCCAATTGTTGCGTCCCTTTAGTCTTGTGAGATTTTTAGGGAATTTTTTTGGAGTTTTCCTTACCCGAATGGAACTTTTTAACTAGTGCGCCAGATCATTAGTGAAAAGACTGCTGAATATTTATAAGGCCTACAATTAGAAACCCTAAAACTATATACGATATACTCTTAGAAAAACTGAGAAAGGCCAAAGAATTCAATGCACTTGCCACCGTGCCAGAAAAGTGATGTTAGGCTTTGGTTTATATTGAATAGAAAAGTTAAAACGAAAAGGCAAGTTGGTGCATTGGTAGAAGAGGCTACAAGCATCCCGGAAATCATTGGTTTGAGTACGACAGACGGTGTTCTCGGCATTGAAAACACACAGGAGCAACACAGAGAAACGCTATCTTTATGTAAGATTTACGCTTATAAGCGCAAAATATTTTTAATAGGCTAACCAAAAACGAAACAGATAAGATATCTGTTATCAATTTTTGAAAATGTGGGCTCTAATTGTGTTTGCATGTGGATTTCACGTGATTTCATCTGATACTCGTCTACACAACCCGTAATGATATATCTGCTCAACACATCATCTCAAATCCTGTTGTAAATACACTCAATGACAAAATTAAAAGCACAAATTGCAATTTTACTTGGTAAACTGCCTTTGATTGAAGTCATAAAGTACGCTTCAAAAAAGCAAATTTTTGTATATCTTTGGCTCAGAAGCTCGTATATTATGTGAAATGGGCGCTTTAATTCTATATTTTTGCAGCAAAGTTGTGCAAAAAAAGTTAGGATAATTTTCTATCAGTTCAACGCTAGTTACCGCCACTTTGATAATTTTACCGCAGTATTTTGATAATCTTTGATGCGATATTCTCTGCATTTTCTCTCTAAATCGGCTTGTCATTTTTTTTCTGAACATATGTCTACTAAACTTCTGTTTATTATGTATTGATTGATAAAAGAAATCAAGAGAATATCTAAAATTATGTTGATTAAATTTAACTTCAAAAAGGGTTTAACAAGTGAAAGTGTTACTCTTGCGTTTGCTTTTGTCATTTAGTGCAGCATAATTAAAATCTTCTTTTTTTATTTTTAAATAAAATCGTTTGGAGACAAAAAGACAAAGCGTTCATAATGTAATCAGGGTTGCGTACAACCTGCGTCGTAATCTAATTTTGTATCGAAAATATTTCTTTGTTAGTGTACCATTTTTGTTATTTTCCTGGTAGTCTTTCCCATTATCCCTAGGTCCCAGCTTAGAGCTCATCTAAAGCGAGGGGTTGAGTAGCGCCCCCCCCCCCCCTCACCCTCAACCTCCTCCCCCCCCCCCCCCCCCACCCCCCAACAGTAATAACTGCTGTTATACCATAATGTGAGCAATATTTTCGTGTGGTGACTGTAATGGCAAAGAAAGACTTTGTTGATGTAAATTACAAATACCGTGGATTAGAGGGTGTAGGACCTCCACCTGGAGTATTATTGGGCGCGGGAGCTCTATACCATTCCCCCCATTCCGCCAAATCATTCCAGGGTATCCGGCACGTGCCCTCTGACTTATCGCCATCAAGGCAACTGGGAAAGTTCAAATAACCGGAATAAATGCAATCTTCACTTCTGACAAATTTGAGGGATCCCTCCTCATGGAATCGGGTTCCTGTGTTTAATTGGCATACACTTCCTTGGCAGAAGTTGAAAGAGAAACACTTAGCAGACATGTGACATGCAGTAGCGCATCCCAAAAGAGTTGAATGAAATATATGAAAGCCATAAACTTCCAGTTTCATACCCTGAATGAAGTCATCGAATAATGATTCTCTTCGTGCAAAAGCGCAGTTTCTTCAGAACTTCTTAAAAAAGCAGAACTTGGAACTCCAATGAGAAACCAAGAATATACTGCCGCACTTGCACTTTTTATTCCCTTATTTTGGGTCAAGTCCAGGTTTAGGCCTCGATTTCTGAAAAAAACTCAAAAATTTTAGTAGGAAGGTATTTCATTGGCTGAAATTAAATAGTCGAGCTTCCTACTTAAATTCGAGGAAAACTCTTGTCATGGGTTGAGCAAAGCCATTTTATGGATTGAGAAGGAGCATTTCAACAGCTGAGATGAAAAAAATCATCGATCAAGCATAGTCTTTTCATAGGTCGAGTAAAACATCTTCAAAAGACTGCATAATTTGCTATTTGGGTATATTTTTCCCTTCCGCATATACTGAAGCAGCAACGAAGCTAGAATAGAAAGCATTGCCCCAGGACAGTCTAAGATAAAGTATTAATCACAGCGGGACCATTTTACCAAATTTCCAAATTGATGAAGCTTTGTAAATTAATTGTAATCACCTTCGTCAATTTAGCCTTGATGGAAATTTGGGCTCTATCTGTTGCTTTCTCTCGAAATTTATGAAAAAAAATGAAAAAATTCTTTACAACAACACATCAGGTTGTTTTATTTGTGTTTTCTTCAGAATTGCAGGAGGTGAGGGAATTTTCTCCCTGACAACGTCGTTAGCATCAACGAGCAAAAACAATTGTAGGTAGATATTTGAGGCCAGACTGCAGTCTCATGAAGTCGCAGATTTTTTGCACGAATCAAGATCTGACACTAGCTCAACTCAATTATTAAACTCATGATTTTGAGTTGGGTAACGTTACAAGTCCATATAATTTTTCAAGGAAACGTAGAGCATTTTACTTTGGACTCGAGCAAAAATCATTTGTAAATTTAAGGTCGAACATGGCCTTTTCATATCCTACCAATTGCTTTACTGACAGCCCCGCCATTTATTGTTAGAATAATTATTGTGATCCTTAGATTGTAACTGTTTTTGTTAAGATTCAATGCAAGCTTGCGTGGAATGTGAGAACATTAGCAATCCTAAGAAAGTTTCTTTGTTTCATTGTTGAGAAGCAGTTAGTGTTATGTGTAAATTACAACTTTACTGATTTCTCGTACCAGGTAAAAAATACCCTCCAACATTTGTATAGTTTTTTTTCCGGAAATTGTTTTAATGAACGGTTTTAATATACTCTCGTATAGAGAAAGACTTTCTTATGTAAATTATGTATGGTTTATACTACTGCATTCAATCATATCGAATTATAAGTCATTTAAACGTTGACGATAGACAACACAAGTCAGGTGCAGATGTTGATTTTCTTGAATCGATTGTGGCTTCTATGTTCCTCACATTTTATTTAATGAAAGTGATATAAAAGTTGGGGTAAAAAATTTTAGACTGGGTAGCAATTGAAATAATTCTGTGGAATTGCCCCCAGGATCAAAATCTTGAGGTGAGAGTGAGCTGCAATGGGCTAAAAAGGGAGGATTTCTGTGGAAATGCTCCCCTGACCATGTAAGATTGGGGCTGCCAATGACCAATGGTAGTAAAGTGATGTAAGAGTAAGGAGGCTAAATTGTCCAGATGGAAAAAATAGCGTAAGGTTTAAGCCGCCAAGGAGGGTAAAATTATATGAGTGTGCATGTGCATGGTTAATTTATTTTGAGGCGTGTATAAAAATTTAATTTGCTAACAATTTTATTGGCAAGTATTGGTGGTCTGGAGAACTGGCTGAGGTTACAATAGTTTTGGGTTCAAAGGTGTTCAGCTTCGAATATGTAGAGAAAAATGATGTAGGATTATGGCTAAACAGAGCAAGAGAGGGGCAGCGATGGGCTCACTTTTTGGAGATATCCCCATAAAAGCGCAACCTTTTACATCATTTTAGTCCCCATGGCCGCCAATTTTAGCCCAAAAGGATATGCTTTTTGAGCTATGTTTTCCAGAAAAGTCCTGCCATTGTACCCCCTCTTTTACATCTTTTTGGGCGTAAAAGTTTGACACGGGTTGCGAGATCTTGCGAGGTTATTATCCGTTCTCGGCCATGGCTAATGAAAACAGCAGTAACGAAATCCGAAGTCAGTAGAAATCTTGTGCTCAGATTACAAGCGTGCCTGGTATCCAGATTTAATCAGTTATTGGATAGCTGAGTCATTTGATAGTTTAGTTAATTGACATCAATATTGAATAATTTAGCTCGTATTTGTTTTCCTTACAACAAAATATTGCAAACTATTCTGATATTGTGACTTAAAACTGCCTTTTTGCTCTGTAGTCATCCTCCTCAAACGTCTGCGTGGTTTCTGAGAGTAAGCATGTCAGAACGAAGCAAGTGTGAAATAGAAATGTGATCATAACTGCTTCACTTTGTTCAGCTCGAAAGCAGATCCAATGCACTGACAGCTAAAAAAAATTTTCAGCTCAACGAATTAGTTAGCTTAGATCTGCGCCCTAGAACACTTTTCCAAGAAAAAATGCACAGAAAAGGTTTTGGGTTCATTGTGCAAATTTTGGGCAGTTTTTGCAGGAAGTCTAGAATTAAATTTGCGTTGTGAATATCTTGTTCAGAGTTAAAGTCCTAGGAATCGCTTAATAAACATTTTATAAACAATTTGGTTCCAGGTTGGCTTTTATTTGCCTTTTTCCGTAAGACATGATCATTTCATGAGTTGAGGCATTATGTTGGAAGTTTCAGCGGTTTTCGTCAATCTTTCCCACTCCGAAACTTCACCGTAAGTTTTTCCTTTCTTGGTTCAAATTTAATTTCTTTTAGAAAATTTACTTGGCGTCAAAAAATTTTAACAAGCATGATAGCGATTGCTTAATCGTTTTATGCAAATCTTATTGTTCTGAAAATGAACAGAAATGAATTTTTGAAATCACTAAGAATTTCTTCATTTTTCGGTTTTTCATCTCTTGCCCATCTTTTTTTATTTGAGTTTCAACTAAAAATTGGCATGACCCCATAGTTCTTTGCTGAGAAGAGGTGACAGCTATAAAAAAACCAGCTATTTGCTGTATTTATGTCCTCGATATGATAGCAGCTGCGTTTAATTACGGATTCTTAATCCTCGATGAACTTTGATGAGATTTATATTTCAACTCATTAGTTGCAGTTACAAATATTCTGTAACTTAAAGAAATTGTGGATACGCAACTTTTTGTGAACATGAACAGCGTATAATGAAAATAAAAGCGGCATTTCGAAGAATTTGATCATTTCGAAGACTTAGGTTGCAAAACAAATTGGTCTTCATTTTTGGTCTACCTGTTATATTAAAAGGAAGCTTCCTAGACATTCTTTAAGGAATGAAAAAAAATGTCGGCCAAGTGTTTGTTTGGCTTTAGATAAATGAGGTGACTAAATAGGCAAATGTAGCTTCCTGTTTTAGTTGCATTGCAGAAACTAGCGCAATTGGCAACAGACAAAAAGAAGGTATCATTTTGATGAGCGGATGTTTGAGATGGACGCCGTCTTCAAACGCCGGCTTTTTATTTTCAAAGTTTGACTGGGTTTTTGTGCAAACCTTTCGTTATTCTGATTTTCTTCAATTTTTAAAATTCTTTTTTATGAATATATTTTCAAAGCACCAGTTCTTTTGATCAAAGCACGCCAATATTTAAGTTTTTAGAAGGAGCTCTTTATGAGTATATTTCAACTGCTTCAAGGCATCATTTGACTAGGTTTCTTTGAAGCCTATTGATGAGCAGTCAGATCTCAGCAATGTATTTGTGTTGAGTGAAAAACATGTCTGTTCTGAAAACCAAATTAGATTACTGAGTTTTGACCTTTTAACGGTACAATAATTGCTACTAGGTTATTCATGATTAGACTTCCTTCTGAGTTTTTTTAATTTGTCCTGAGATTACTCTGGTCAAAATAAAAAACTCTTGCAATAGAGATGGCAACGACATGTAAGTTTTGGTTTGTCATGTGTCTTCACTGTACTTCAAACTTGGTTCTGCCTGTGTTTTAGGACCCCGGATAAATTTCGTATAATGATTTCAGATAGAAGAGCAGCTCCGAATAAATCATTTAGGAAATTCAAAAGTTTTCTCCCGATATACTGTAAAAATTCGTGCTCACGTGTTTCGGACCATGAAACTAGAGACACTTGATCAAATAATTTTTACGTTAGATTTACCAAATTTTCGAATGCGATCTAATTTGTTTCTTTTCTGAACTAAAACAGTTTAGTATGATTTTTACTCTGGTTATAGAAATTGTTTACTTGTTAAAAAGGTAGTGTAAATTGAAATTTGTTCTTGTACAATCTGATGTTTGGTTTTTTTTATTGACTTTACTTGATTTTCTATGCTAACGGAGGTATTATTCATTTTAATTATTCCCCAAACTGGTTTTTTGGTACCAAAATTTATCCGGATCTTGGCGGTCAAGCATCGGATTCCGAATGAACTGCTGGGAGACGTATAAAATTATCACTTAAAATCAGTCACCTCAAAATCATGACAAGCTAAACCGTAAGATGGTGCCTGAAAATTTTTTTATCGCTGTGTAGAGTAATAAATTTTCAATGTACTGCTTAACGTAATTTTAACCAACTGCTGTGCACATTATTTTAGTCTGCACCTAAGTTTGAGGATTATATTGATCGGCCGATTTCAATTGTTCTCAGCACCTCCTTTATTTTGTAAAACGTCCTGGCGCAAAAATTCTGATTTTTCTATGGAGCAAACGCCAAAAATTAGGTTTAAAAGTTTTCAATTAACCGATTTTCGTCGCTAAGCAAGTAGAACTTAGCAATTAAATATTCCGGTCAAAAAATGAGCAAAAAAATAAAACAGATATATCGAAAGCTGGAAAAATTGAAGAATACCTTTATTATTGGACCTCTGAATGTGGAATTGTGCGACAGAACATACACGTCCAGCGCATAAGTTTTAAAATATTTTTCGACAGCAGAAGAAGAGATTTTTTGTTAGCCAACTTATAGATAATCTGAATACCTTTTGCATATATGGCCTAGAGAACAATATGTCTTCTTTGGTCTAACGATAAACACATCCGTCAAATTGTGGATACTTGAGTTCAAAAAAATCAATAACAGCTGGAGACAAACTCATCAAAGATAAATTAATGTGCATTAGTGTCGCTAAAAAGATATGGTTGAGCTAATCATTTATGCAATTTATGCTGATATATCAAGCTTGGATATAACACACGATTGACAGTTGTTTGTCGATATTAGATTCTTACATTTTGCCATGTGGTGAAATAAGCCTGCTTTGAATTTGCTGAGAGCAAGCAATTTATGTTCAATTATATTCTTCACAATTTTCGCATTTTGGTGCAACTTTTAATTTTCAAGATTATGAAGCGAGAGAAACAGCATCTAAAGGTTGAAGTTGAAACAGTTGATAAGGTTAACTTTCTAAACGGAAATAAAATTTGGTTTCTAGGGTTTCGCTGACATGAAAACGTAACACAAGTTGAGCTCCCAGTCGATTCTGAACTCTCCTGTCGATTCTGAAGACGCTGTGAAAACATTCTTGGGGGGGGGGGGGGCTCGAGCAAACGTGAAAAAAAGACTTCCTCCAGTTAGAAAAAAGACTTGTCCTCATTTAAACGTAGAATATCTAGAATATGTAACAGAGGGTAGTGGTTTGAATCTCTTTCTAACACTGCGGAATCTATTCTGCCCCCCCCCCCCCCGAAGTACAGTTTATGTGTTGTCATAATACAGTCATTATATGACCACTAAGTTGGGGGGGGGGGGGAATAGACCGATATTGCCTAGTGGAAGCATGTCTAGTTAATCTCACTGGTAATTTTTTGCATCTGGGCGTTTATTGATTATCAGGTCTACAACTGTCCTCCTTTAATTATAGCGCCACGATTAAGGCCACGATTAACAAGACATGATAAATTGAGATCTAATTATTAAAACTCGAAATATTTGAAAAAAATCCAAAATCAAAAAAATTAAATGATGGGATTCACCAGTTTTTTTACACCTTTTATTTGAGGGAAATCTCGGAGTAGTCCACTGATTTTTCTCAAGGTTAGTGTTTGCTCTAAAATATGAACGAGCCAACGAACATAATAGCAACATACACTCAGTACTGAGACCCTTTAGGGTGCAAAAGCGCGTTTTTCATATATTTGTGTATTTATAGATTGATTCCTAATTGTGTTTCATTTGCGTTTATAAAGTTGTTCGTTTATGATTAAACGCTACTTATTTAAAAAAGCTATCGTTATACATATGTCATCCTGCTTTAGGCAGCTAAAACATTACCTATTGTGTTTACCTGACACTGAACCAGTAAATAATGAACTCTGTTATTTAGCCAATCAACCAATCAGGACTGATAGACATTAGTTAAAAAAACAAGATAACAAGTGGAGTTGGCTTCCAAGTTGACTAAGGTAGACCCTAGTTGGTCTCCTTTTCCAGCCTTAAGGGGTATAGAGTTAGGGTACTTATTTCTGCGCGCGAAGCAGAGTTACCTATAATAGTACACAGCACCGGAGTCAATAGTATAAGCATTGCAACATTGCAAACATTGTATAGACAGTTGAAACTATCTATTAGACTGAATAGAGTTAGGTGTGCATGCGCGATATAAAAGAAAATAGAGTCTTCTCAGTCTGTGATTGGTGGAGAATGCACATTTTGCATTTTCGTCTGCTCCAAGACCATCAATTGATTGTCATTAATTTTAGTTCTTAAAAGATTGCATTTTGCTTGACTGTAGAAATCAAAAAATTTTATGGGCCGTCGAAGCCTTCTCAAACGACATTTAAGGGATAATTTTATCACCTAATGAAGCGTTGCAGGCTTCACTTGTAGATCGGACAAAGTTTATAACCATGGAAACTCATAATTTCAATGAGTAAAAATATTAGTTTTCGAACAAGACCGAAACAATGATAGATTTGCGAAGGTTGCTAGTCCAATTTTCAGAGTGACAAACAGCGCCCTCGAACTTCTAACGAACGAGGCCGTAAAAAAGCGGTCCCACTGAGCCTCCTGAAGAGCTCAAATAACTTCTCCCCACAACGACTAAAAGATAAACAGATATCGAAATTTTGATTTGTTGGGTGAAAATTAACTACTGCAATTATTTGGAAAAAATAATTGTCAAACAAATAATCATTTTAAGATGTTAGGAAAAGAGCAAGACTTAATTCTCAATCTATTCCCGGGTTGCCTCTTGATAGTAGTCATACAAAGATCATATATGATGTCATACCAATCTTAACGTATTTCCTAGTACGAACCTTGTATGACTAATAAGAAATCATTCATGATCCTTCTATGATTAGCAAGAAATCATATATGAACCTAGTATGATTATCAACAATCGTACATTTAATTTTCATAAATCTTCTTCGCCATTTTTGTTTTTTTTTAACTTTCATTTGGAAAGGCATCACGTTATTTGTGATCCACTAAAAGACCTCAACGTACAATATTATTTGCAAAGTCGGGCACTAAATAAAAGAGTGATTCTCATAGATAACTAAAGTTTTGATATTCTCTCAAGCCACTTTTACCTATAAAAGCTCACTTATAAAAAAAGTTTTGAAAATTATAGCCTCGAGTTCGTTTTGTGAATATGTTCCAATTGCAAAGTTATTCTTTTAGTGGAAACAAAAACTCAAATGTGGGTTGCAAACGCGATACAACAAATTAATATGTCCTGGGATGGCATTATACTAGATTTTGTGGCACCAATCAATGTGTCATATTTGAAACTGTATGAAATCCAAGAAAAATTTTCAACTTGGATGGAAAATGGAAATTATACAGATTTTAGACTTTGAAATTTTTTCATTAAAATTTTTAGGAAATCATTTATGATCCCTGTATGACTACCAAGAGTTCATACAAGTCATATATGACATAGTATGAGTACTAAAAAATCATATATAAATTTTACTAAGTATTTTGTACGATGACCAACCAGGGTTCTGCTGAGATCTTGAAAAATTAAAAGGTAAACCTTGATGAGAAAAGCAGCATATCAATGCTTTTCTGAGACAAACGATGAGTTAGAGTTTCATAGAAACAAAAACGGCGATTGTTAGAGCTAGATAATCAAATCACCTGATGCTGACGCCAGGCGAATATCAGACGAAATCAAGAAAAGATGAGAATTGGTGCTGGATCAGATACCACAGCTCAGAGTAATATTATGAGCACACCGTGATTTAGCACCCTTAGACACTTAGGCTCAAATAAAGCGGCACAATGATGACAAAGTCAATGATTTTTGGACAAAAATGTTTAAGTTAAATTGAAGTCAGACTGTTTGAATGAGTCTTGACAACATTAATTCAGTGGCAAAATCAGAATTGTGTCATATACCCAAGCGGCTTAAAGCGCAAGTCGTTCAATGTTTTCAAAAAATTTAGGCATAATTTGTTTTCACGATAATTTTTCTGCGTACCAAATTCACTATCGGCATCTGCGAAGTGTTGCGATCTGGCATTTGTCAAAAACGATTGGATGTCCAACCTAATAGTTGAGCAACAATTGGAGCAGAAAAGCCAAAACTAAAAAGAATGCAAAAAATGGATGACAACTGTTTAAGCAACACTATTAATTATAAATTTCGCAACACTATGTTTCCAATTTGTCCAGGAAGTTTTTCAGTGCTTTTTTTGGACAAATACAATTGCAGAAAAGCTGACCATTGAAAAATGAATAGAATGGCGGATCCGCAAAAAAAGTTACCCAAGATTTCATTTCAACAGGAAGACTGTCAGCACATCAAAACTGGCTTCTGAATCAGAGTACAGTACGCAGCTCTTAGAACTGTTCGGCTGAGAATCGAAATTGGAGTGCAGTGGACCAAATCACTTACAAAAATGTAGTTAATGGTGGTTGCAGAGGATTGACAAAACTAACAGAGTTTTCAAGATGACCGTCCGATTGACCTGAGTGGTCAGTTTTCTTCAACGATGTTTTTGATCAGTTACAGGCAGTTCGGCATTACTAAAATTATTCAGTTTCACCTTTCAAGCAAGAAAATTATCGGGGATGTTATTTAACTCAGAATGGGATGACCGATTGAAAACAAGTTTTGGGCGGTCCATGCGTAAGAGTCGGCGCTCAGCTTAAGAAATTGTAGCATCAAACTTTTGACAAGCGTGAAGTTTCCACCGTTCTTGTTGTCCCTTCCTCAACCTCCCCCGCCTCTTAGGGTTAAATGACCCTCCCCCGCCTCTTAGAACTTAAAAACTTGAAACAGTTTTTCTGCAATTAAATTAATATTTTCTGCAAAGTATACAGCAAAACTTGTGTTTCTCTCGGACAACACCGAACGCTCGTAACGTTTTCTTGGATACACCAAAAAAGCATTCAACATTTTTTGCTCTCATTTTGTTTCCACTCGCCCGTCCCTGCCAGAGCAGGCCAATTGTCTTTGTCTCTACATCCCCTGAAATTGGAGTCAACAAGTCAACATCAGGAACCCAACGCAATTTGACGCAGATTAAGTTGCGTCATTCGATGTTGTCAAGACTTTATGTCGGAGCTCACGAATTGCTGTCTCAGTGTATAGAATTAATAAGCTGAAAACTTGCAAACAAGACATTTTTCATGTTACCTGAAGACTAACGTCACGTTTAATGATTGACTTCACGCAACAAGTAAATTCACCCAATCTCTTTAATATGCAGCAAAGAACTTTACATCCACATATGGCGCAACAAAATTAGCGACACGTCCGCAAGATTTTGCAAGACAGATTCACTGATGTCGCAATTCAGCCATCAAGTTAGTTGTTGGCAGGCGAAAGTGTTTATAGCAAACATACTGGCATCAATGTGACATAAGGCGTATGGGGTTCTAGATTGAGTAGAAATGTGTGTCCGACGTAAAATTTTTTATTCCATTGGTCCATTCAAAACCAAAGGAGGCCGGGGAGGCCAAAAAATATTACGAGTCAATGAAAAAATGAAAAAAAACAATATAACCAACACGAAAAAAATAATTTTTGAACCATTTTTGTTGTTGTTGAACGGTTTGTTTCTGATGCAGTGAGGCCGGAGTGTCGTCTTTAATACTTTTTATTTGCTCACATGTGACAAATGACATAAAAGAACAGATCTTTGGACGCTGGAACAAATCTGAACAAATATGTGTTTGGCTATTCTACTGAACTATCTGTCCAAAAGGCTGACATGGTTCAGTTGTAACTGTGGTTGATGGTATAGGTAGTGTTGCGTTACGGGAGGGAACGTTTGACAACATGTTATTGTCCTTGATTGTTCCACTTTGATCAATTCTTTCACTCTAGAATTCGTCATATAGCTGTAAGTTCTTACCCGGGTCGAGAAAAACTATGTAAGAAATGCGCTGAAATGCGCTGATTTTTCAACAAAAATTCAGCGCAAAAACCTTACACAAAAATGCACTGGACCCAACACAAGAATTGTGCTGAAATGCGCCTTCTATTTCAGGTATGAATGGAATTTTTTACATATTTTCAGCGTTTTTCAGCGCATTTTTAAGAAAAAGTCAATTGTTAAATAAGGAAAATTTAATTGTTCGAAATTAAGGAATCGGTGTCAAAAAGCGTTTAAATCCACTAAATAATTTTAAGAAATGCGCTGAATTTCGAATAAATTTCTTACCAATTTTCAGCGCATTTCAGCGCAAAATTATGTAATTTTTTGTGCCGAAAAAAATGAGAAATTAGCGCGCTTCAGCTCTGTTCAGCGCAATTCAGCGCTTTCAACTCATTTCTTACATAATTAAAGCACATTCAGCGCACTTCTTACAAAATAATGCGCTGAAACGGCGCTGACATCTCGACCCGGGTACCCAGATCAGCGTTTGGTATAATTATAAACTCTGCTGTGGTGTTCCATAGTGAAGAGAAAACTCTCTGTTTTGTGTATTGGGTGGATTATATGGTGACCGGACAATATATCGACAGGACAACAGATTGAAAACAGAAAAGTTGGGACAATAGATCGAAAATGAATCTTTATTCTTATTGGTTGAAATTGAGCATTATCTGCGAGCTGCGATATAATTACCACATTCTGACCATGCCTCGCGAACCATGGCCATGTCTTAGCGGCCCGTGGGACTTGATATGAATCTATCACAACCGAACAAAATATCACAACAGAAATTGTTATATGCTGTTTAATAAATGAGCGCTCAAATCTGATTGGCCAAAATGCAATTTAAACAATTTAATTTCCGATCTATTGACCCAATTTTTGCTTTCAATCTGTTGTCTTTTGATCTATTGTCCTAGCACCGGATCATATAATCTTAATTAGAGAAGAATTTGGTTTGATGCATTAGCAAAAAAATCATTTTTTGTAAAACTTGAACAATAGCAGATTTTGATACAACTCTACTGTTGGTGAAACATGGATAGTGTTCATGAAATTTGCGTTGTGGTGTCTGGTAACCTTTCATTATGCATTATCTGAATCTCAAGAATTTTTTTATAGTATAGCCTGGTTTTGTTGTAATAGTATGTACAATATTATTTTTTTGATTCAAAACGCCATAATGGATTCTCACCAATTTTTAAAGATAAAAAAATTACATCTTCTGAGATACCTTTCACGAACAATAATGGGAAATTAAAACTTTTTGTCCTGACATATTTTAATGATTGCTGTTGCAAATCATCTCGTTCGCGCTGTCCACATGTCAGTTGCTTTTGGAGCCGAGGGACCAGATCGGCATGTGACTGCTTCTTTTTTTATAATTTTCTCAAGCATCTGCTCTGGTATAAAAAAAACAGTTCTGAGCGCTAGACTCATACTAGTGGTAACAAATTTCATGAGATCATAATAATGTCGTTGCCTTGTCGTCAGGTCTTCAAAGCATCTACTCTCACTGGAGGTGAGAAATAAATTCTCTACTTACTGATGGAAGAAGCATGGTTCAGCATTGAAATAAGCAAACAAGATTGATTGTATTGTCGTCCCGTTGAACAACTGGGTTCAATGTTGGGTGATTTTTGCAATGAATGGTAGTGTATGTTCAATTTCTCTTCAGTAAGACTTATAGACATTCTGCAAAGACGTGATATTGGGCTGAGCAAACACACGGGACAAAAATGAATAATTTTCCAAATGTTCTTTCAGAAAATGTTAGCATTATTCATGTCAACATATTAGGGACCACAATTTAACATAATGAACTTCAATCTTGATAAAAATCATATCCAAAGAGAAACATTTTTTATCCCTATCTGCCTTTTTTGGTAGTGCAATTAGATGACACTTCGCTACATTGTATTCGAAGGCAACTCCATGCTGATTAAGTCATTCAGTACAATTTTCAAAAACCGATGGTAGCAGACACCGAAACCATATTAAGCGTACTTCTGTTAGATATTCTGATCTACATAAACATCTATCAGTTCAAATTTAGCGATACCATACACTGACATTGCAATCGGGTCCCCTGTGTCGCGCCTTCATGTGATGTAATGATTTTTTCTAAGATAAAGTCAGGTGATGTCAAATAAATTTTTGCAGCTTTTGCATAAACTGATGGGAATAAATTTTGTTTTTAGGGGAGCCAAAATATCTTTTAAGACTGTTTACTGCGGTACTGGCGTCAATATGTAAATTTCTTCCTTATTATCATCTAGGATGCTGTCCTAGATATATCTGTACATTCTCCCATTTTTGCTAAGACCTTGTTTTATCCAGTTTTGTACCGTTTGCAATGCTTCTGCTTATTACTCCGCTCAACAATAGATCTAACACGGGGGCAGTTATCAAGTGCTATCAAACTGCAAACTTTCATCCCCAAAAAGCAATTTTATGGATGAGTTTTGGATTGAAGTTTTGCAATGATCGGCGTGATTCTGTTGCGTCAAAGATTTCAGGGACCATGAATACCACTTTGTCTTAATTGCTGAATGCCAGATTGCCGACCAATTTATTTGTTCGGAGATGGATCAGTTGAAGGGTAAATTACGATCATTCAAGTCTGGTCTTACATAATTGTGATCCGTTTTTGACAGATTGATTGCTTTTGTGAGATGAGAACTCTGTCTGAGTTGTTTATGTGACTATTATTTTAGCTGATGTAGATTAGATACACTTTGCATAATCAACAGACAAGTATTTTGAAGTGCTTCATATTTTACAGGTTTCCAATTTTGTTTTGAAAACCTTGTGTTCATTCACTTCACGTGTTCTGATGGTCTTAGGTAAACGTTCCTGAAGTCACTTTGCTTTGTTAAACATTTAGATGAAATTGTATCTGATTCACTAGTCCGGTCTTTTTTTTTATCGTATATCGATCTGGCAAGAATTAAATGAGGCTTTGACATTGGACATACGTTCCTTTTTTTCCGCGGACTTTATCCAGGGGACTTCGTGAGGATTTTTAAGAACGTCCAAAATTTTGGATCCATTTTCTTGTTGTCTTTTTTGGATTGTTATTAATATTAATAAAATTTCATTCAAAAAAGTAATACACTGCTAAGATATAACGGAAACAAAGATTAAAGAAGAAAAAAAATGAAAATCATACACAAATAGAAAGCTTACTAAAGAAAAAATAATAGGAAAATATGAATGGACATTACAAAAATGAAGAAACCAACGAACAGAGGAGAAATCATAGAATAAATCTTTTCTTCATATAGTTTGTTTGTTTTTCAATAAGTTTGATCGCAATGACAAACTGGAGCTAGAGTTTTTTTTTGAGATTGATGAGAACACGAAACTTTCTATGAAAAGTAATTATGTGGGGGTTGCAAAATTGGGAAAGAATTTATACTGATAAAACTATCTTTATTTTAAAAATCTGTATTTAAAATGATTTAGGGCGAAAAAACTGAAAGTACATAAAACCATTGAAGAAAATGATAAAGATCAGAATGTTTGAAGTAAATCTTTTGTTTAGTAAATTTTCATATGAAGTGGCCTTAACATTGGACACAATGATAACTTTTAGTCGGAAATTGTAATTAAATTGTAATTCATTGCGTTTCCCTTTTCGGGGATAATTTTTTGAGTTTGAATTTTTAATAAAGACAGAGGGAAGACTATATACTTTCCAGATACCTCAATTTTTTGCTCTTTTGATAATTTATGAATTGTGTATGCTTCTGAGGTAAGATAGCGATCGTTTGCCCACCGCATTACTAAGTCTAACGACTCAACTATAATTTTCAGATTTATACCCTTTTGCTACATTGAGTATAAACAAACTAAAATTAGTCTACCATGTTCTTTCCATTCATTTTTCGAAAATTTTCTCTAATAGTCTTCGATTTCGGTAACAGTTGTGTTATGTCAAGTTTTAATTCGGTGAAACGTACGTTTCAAATAAAGCAACATGCCTACGTTTGACCAAAAATTTTATGTCGGCTCCTGTTTTGGTGCTAATCTCGCGTGCTCAGCAATTGCTTCCGTTGAGCATTTTATTTTTCTTCCAATTCTTTTTTTTGAATCTCTGCCATCCGCGTGGCTATATAATTGAATGTTTGCCCTATATAAATGGAATTACATCCACTACATATAAATTTGCTTCACACGTGCAAATCAAAGTGCAGAAAAAAATAAGAGGTTAGGGGCGAAAAACAAGTTCTGACCTTCCTCTTTGTGTTGATCACCAAAAATGTCCATATTTTTTGTAGCTTTTTAGTCTAACGCTTAATTGTTCTCTGTATTATAGTAAAAAAAAGTTTATGTCCTTCTGGTTATTTTTAATGTTTGCGTTTTATTCCACTTTGTTTTTGTTGTTTTTTTGGATTCTTTCCAAATTTTTCCGATTGTTTTATTTAGAATAACTTTAGAATATTGCGGATATTGATTTTCAGGGCTTCGTCAAAGTATCGCCAGATGTGTGTAGATCGAAAAAACTTATGCTGAAGGGGTGTGCAGCTACGGAAGCTCAGAATGGTTCCTGTTTCGGAATTGTTCTTTGTACAGTTTACTAGAGGCTTTTCTTTCGCATCAACAAGGACTGCCAGAAATGCTGTTGCACTTTTTTATATGTTTTTTATTCCGATTTAAACTTTAAAACTTGAAGCAAAATACTGCTGATTAAGAAAATTTTTGGGGCTGTCTTTTGATGTCATAATAAGGTCAGCTACGTGTCTTAAAGACAGTTATCATTTCCTATTTTGGTTATCATTTGGCGTAATTCCAGATTGAAAGCCTTTCCATACAACACCACACATTTTTTTGAATGGCTTTTAACCTGAATTTGTCATCTTATTCACTAGCATTTAGTCCCATTTTCGCTTCCAATGGTCTTGCCATACAAAACCACTTTAATGACAGTCAAGGCAAATTTTGAAGTTATTCTCTCTCCAGAGCTCGTCTTTCTCTGAGCAACTTATCTTCAAAATTTTTTAATCCCAATTTTGGCATCCTGACAAACAAAACTTCAGTTAAAGCACCAATTGCCAATACTTCATTTTGAAAGTAACAACTACTGCCTTTAAAATAAACTTTGACTGATAATTTAAATTGTAATTTATTTGTTGATCTATCAATGTCAGAAGGACTGTCAATGACATTTGTTTTTTTTCCATCAAATTTACGTTTCCTTTGTTTTCTATTCTATGGAACATCGCGTCATCTATTTCTGGAAACATAAATTTGGGATAGATTTTGAAGAAAATTTTTGCAAAATTCCAGAAGGTGGAACTAATCGTTTTTAGGACGTATTGCTTATACGATAGTCTTCTAGCAGCTGGTGTTCCTCTTAATTTTTTTGGTTACAGTTTGGTGGATTTCTTTATCTCACAGAGTTTTCTGCCGATGAAGCCATCTTTTGGAATAGTTCTCGCTATTTTGTTAATACCTCTCAGAGAAGGGTTTTTAATAATTTTTTTCCTGGGATGTTTAATCCCGTAAGATAGATGTTCATCAAAAAATTGTTGTTTTTTATGACTTCGAATCATTTTTTATATTTATTGTCAAACATGTTTTCGTTGGTCATCTCAAATTTTTGTTGATTTTTAGGGTTTTTTACTTTTTCCAATTGCGTGTAGATCTAAGAAGCATATCGATGCTACACTCAACACATTGCTTGCGCTGTGCGCAGCTACGGAAGTTAAGAATGGTTCCTGCTTCTGTTCGTTTTGGGTTTATTTTTCTTGAGGTTTTTTTGGGTCAACGAGCACTGCCAAATTCAGAAAAGATATACCACTTTTTTCATATAATTTCTATTTCAAAGTGATTTTCAAAGATTGAAATTTCCCATTTTAGGCAAAGTGAATTTCCCATTTTGGGCAAAATTTTGGGGCTACCAATTACAGACTTAATATGATCAGCTGTTTTTTCCAAAGAGTTATCTTTTCCTATTTTGATTATCAGTTGGCGTTATTTCACATTGAAATCATTTCCATACAACATCACCCGTTTTTTGTATTGCGCTTAACTTATATCTTGACGTCTTATGCGATACCCTTTCTCTCATTTTTGCTTCCCACGGCCTTACTATTCCAAACGATTTTTATGACAATCAAGGTTATTTAGTTTTGAAGTTTTCGTACCTCTAGAGCTTGTCTTCTTCTCAGCACTTCGTCTTCAAACTTTTTAATCAAAACCTTGGCCAAAATAACTATCGTGGAAGGACCGATTGCTATTAAGTTTTGACAAGACGATTGCCAAATTAGATTAAGTTGTAAATTTTGGCGGCACTCCCAAGATCGGGAGGGGTGTCACTATAGTAAAAAAACAGTTTTCAACCGCTAAAAAGATCTTCTTGCATACTTCTCAAAATTTGTTAATGTGTTATAGAAAATGACTTTCAATAATTTTGTTTCCTCCGGTTTTCTATACCCGTAAGACGGAAGTTCGTTGCCAAATTCTGGTAGTTTACTTGGCCCAGATTGTCGTCTGCGTCACCTTGTTCCCCTAGTTTTCTGTTTTAACAGTGCTACACTTTTTCAAGCCTGCGATGCTTTTTTTTGAATTCTTTTCAAATATGTTGCATATATTTTTGGCAGAAAAGAAGACTACTGAAGCTAATTTTTTATCCCTGTTGCAGTTCCTGAATACTGACCTACTCGTCTTCACATTTGTTCTGAAGTGATCGCTTTTTAGTTCTTCCTAAGACCGAGAAAACGCTGTGACTCGGAATAACATATTTAAAAAAAAAACCGGGACTCAAACCATTGCCTACACCTCTCTCCGATAAATGTGCAGTTCAGTTGCCCTCTGATTTTTTTTTGTTTTTTTTGACACAATTCAAAATCAGATTACTTTTCCAAATCCACTCTTCATTATTAAATCTCAGCATGTGGCGCAGTCAACGTGAAGTGGTAGAACTATTATGTCAGACATCAGAGCCGAGTTTGGGAACCTTCCTCAAACTACGGACATTAGACTCCGTAGTTTACATGTTAGCTCCCCGTGCAGGATGCCTCTGTCTCCCTCTAATTTGGTCCTTACACAATTTTTGTTTTCCTATTACCCTGTTCAGTAAGCTCTTCAACTTCCTTTGGTCACTAAAAAATTCCAATGTGCGCAGTTGTCGACTTCTTAATGGAGTTAGCGCTACTACTAGACGACAAACGCAGACTTATGCTTCCTTCTGAAGATTATTTTTATAGTGAAGATTATTTTCATTTGAGGAAAAATATTCCAATAAAAAGGAGATTCTTGAGTTTTTCATGTGGGCTTTTACTATGTGGCTAGTAACCGTCGCTCTCAACCGGAACAAATGCGCTATTTTCGTTTGTTTTGATTTACAAAAAATCAGCTCTAATTGGATCAAAAGACAACTTTTAATTTTTGGAAAAAGAAAAAGCAGGCAAGAATTAATCATTAAGGCACCACTTTTGAAAAAAGTTTATTTCCATTTCCTATTATTCACATAAGATTGAATGAAAAGTTACCGGAAAAAGTAAGTTACACAGAAAAAGAAGTGGAGCATATTCTAGGCTGCTATATCAGTCGCACTGTTGCGTTGCTCCAAATTCTGCCTCCACGGGGCCGGTGTTCTGCATCAGAATCCTAGATGGGAACCATTGTAGAGGGATGGCGGCTGCATTCCTATGTGTCTCAATAAAATTTTTTCGAATAATGATTCAAATTTGCAGCATTTTGTATTGATTCTTATTGCTCTTCGTTGGTGATCTTTCTCGCTTTAGGTGCTTGATTTTTGACTACTATCAGAATATATTGAGGTGCAGAAAAACGAATTAACATTTAAAATTCACAATCGACTAAAAATGTTTACAAAGTGTATATAATCGATATTGAGTTTATCTATCGAAGACCGAGAAAACGCTGTGAATCGGAATAACAAATTTAAAAAAACCAGGACCAAGACCATTGCCTAAACCTTTCTCCGATAAATGTTCAGTTCCGTTGCCCTCTCACCTTTTTTTTGGTTTTTTTTGACACATTTCAAAATCAGTTTATATTTCCAAATCCACTCTTCATTATTAAATCTCAGCATGTGGCGCAGCCAACGTGAATTGGTAGAACTATTATGTCAGACATCAGAGCCGAGTTTGGGAACCTTCCTCAAACTACGGACATTAGACTCCGTAGTTTACATGTTAGCTCCCGGTGCAGGATGCCTCTGTCTCCCTCTAATTTGGTCCTTACATAATTTTAGTTTTCCTATTACCCTGTTCAGTAAGCTCTTCAATTTCCTTTGTCACTAAAAAATTTCTAATGTGCGCAGTTGTCGGTTGACTTCTTAATGGAGTTAGCGCTACTACTAAAAGACAAAGAAAGACTTATGCTTCCTTCTGAAGATTATTTGCATAGTTATCTTGAGGAAAAAAATTCCAGTATAAGGGAGATTCTTGAGTTTTTCAAGAGGGCTTTTACTATGTGGCTAGTAACCGTCGCTCTCAACCGGAACAAATTTTCTGTCAAATATTTACACAGATCGTCACTGTTGAAGGATTTAGAAATTGATCTATGTTTTTTTAGTGTCTTATGATGGCGTCATGCCGTTTAGATATCCTTTTCTGAGTAGTGAATTGCTTAATTCCATCAGAATTGCAAATGACATTCAATCGGTAATTCGCGAAATAGTGCTACCTTAAACCTGGTAACAAAATAAAATGGGGTAGGAGATCCTGCGATTGTCATATGTGACGTCATTAATTGCCTGCCGTCAAAAAGAATTGCCTGCCAAATTATTTATTAATTTTGAAATTGTTATTTTTTCAAAGAAATTCGCTTCTTGCACCTCTAAATCTTCTTCTAGCCTCTTGCTTAAAATGATGACTTTTTGAAACACTAACTATTAGTCAATTAGTCGCTTAATAATAATCAAATTTAAAATTTTGTTAAATTTTTTTTTGCTATATCTAGCATCATCAGGTAAATTGCAGCCTAAATTTTTTCTATTATTAACAAGAACGATTTCATTCAATTTTTAAAGAACGCAATAAAACAAGATTTCTTCGGAATTAGGTTGTTCGTCAGTGAAGCTTTTCGTTACGTCTTTAATGTTTTATTCATGATCTCTTTGTTGATCTATTATAGTGTTCATATGTCTTTCTACAATTTCAATAACCACATGGCATTTTTTTTATTTTGTTGTTTTGCTAAAATGAAAGATTAGCCTACAACATGCCACCTAGAAAATCAATTTTATTTTTCAAACAAAGCCAGATGCCTATTGCTGACTGATACTTTTATTATTTTATGAGGATCCAATACTTCAAAAGTTACGGTAATTTTTTGTTGAGTACGTTCAAAAAAACTACTGAAAAAAAACCATCAAATGGAGCCATTAGCTGTGTAGTTCTAATGCGAATGTTCACTCATGAAATATCTGTTTTCAATAAAGTTTGATTTTCATTTGTTTTGATTTACAAAAAATCAGCTCTAATTGGATCAAAAGACACCTTTTAATTTTTTTGAAAAACAACAAGCAGGCAAGAATTAATCAATAAGGCAACACCTTTGAAGAAAGTTTATTTCAATTTCCACTCATTCACATAAGATTGAACAGATACCGAAAAATGTAAGTTACACAGAAAAAGAAGTGGAGCATATTCTAGGCTGCTATATCAGTCGCACTGTTGCGTTGCTCCAAATTTGGCCTCCACGGGGCCGGTGTTCTGCATCAGAATCCTCGACGGGAACCATGGTAGAGGGATGGCGGCTGCTTTTCTATATATCTCAATAATTTTGCTTCAAATAATAATTCAAATTTGCAGCATTTTGGATTGATTCTTATTGCTCTTCGTTGGTGATCTTTCTCGCTTTAGGTGCTTTCTTTTTGACTACTATCAGAAGGTATAAATGTATTGAGGTGCAGAAAAACGAATTAACATTTAAAATTCACAATCGACTAAAATTGTTTACAAAGTGTATATAACTGTTATTGAGTTTATCTATCGAAGTCCGAGAAAACGCTGTGACTCGGAATAACAAATATAAAAAAACCGGGACCCAAACCATTGCCTACACCTTTCTCCGATAAATGTTCAGTTCAGTTGCCCTCTCACCTTTTTTTGGTTTTTTTTCGACACATTTCAAAATCAGTTTATATTTCCAAATCCACTCTTCATTATTAAATCTCAGCATGTGGCGCAGCCAACGTGAATTGGTAGAACTATTATGTCAGACATCAGAGCCGAGTTTGGGAACCTTCCTCAAACTACGGACATTAGACTCCGTAGTTTACATGTCAGCTCCCGGTGCAGGATGCCTCTGTCTCCCTCTAATTTGGTCCTTACATAATTTTAGTTTTCCTATTACCCTGTTCAGTAAGCTCTTCAATTTCCTTTGTCACTAAAAAATTTCTAATGTGCGCAGTTGTCGGTTGACTTCTTAATGGAGTTAGCGCTACTGCTAAAAGACAAACGCAGACTTATGCTTCCTTTTGAAGATTATTTGCATAGTTTCGCTGAAATAAAAGATTAGCCTACAACATGCCACCTAGAAAATCAAACTTATTTTTCAAACAAAGCATCATGCCTACTGCTGATTGATATTTTATTAATTTATGAGGATCCAATATTTCAAAAGTTACCGTAATTTTTTGTTGAGTACGTTCGAATAAAAGAACTACTGAAAAATGAACCGTCAAATAGAGCCATTAGCTGTGTAGTTTTAATGCGAATGTTCACTCATCAAATATCAGTTTTTAATAAAGTTTGATTTTCATTTGTTTTGATTTACAAAAAATCAACTCTAATTGGATCAAAAGACACCTTTTAATTTTTCGAAAAACAAAAAGCAGGCAAGAATTAATCACTAAGGCAACACCTTTGAAAAAATATTATTTCAATTTCCACTTATTCACATAAGATTGAATGAACAGTTACCGAAAAAATCAAGTTACACAGAAAAAGAAGTGGAGCATAATCTAAGCTGCTATATCAGTCGCACTGTTGCGTTGCTCCAAATTCCGCCTCCACGGGGCCGGTGTTCTGCATCAGAATCCTCGATGGGAACTATGGTAGACTAATGGCGGCTGCTTTCCTATATATCTCGATAAATTTGTTTCAAATAATGATTCAAACTTGCAGCATTTTGTATTGATTCTTATTGCTCTTCGTTGGTGATCTTTCTCGCTTTAGTTGCTTTGTTTTTGACTACTATCAGAATATATAAATGTATTGAGGTGCAGAAAAACGAATTAACATTTTAAATTCACAATCGACTAAAATTGTTTACAAAGTGTATATAATTGTTATTGAATTTATCTATCGAAGACCGAGAAAACGCTTTGACTCGGAATAACAAATTTAAAAAAACCGGGACCCAAAACATTGCCTACACCTTTCTCCGATAAATGTTCATTTCAGTTGCCCTCTCACCTTTTTTTGTTTTTTTTTGATACATTTCAAAATCAGTTTATGTTTCCAAATCCACTCTTCATTATTAAATCTCAGCATGTGGCGCAGTCAACGTGAAGTGGTAGAACTATTATGTCAGATATCAGAGCCGAGTTTGGGAACCTTCCTCAAACTACGGACATTAGACTCCGTAGTTTACATGTTAGCTCCCCGTGCAGGATGCCTCTGTCTCCCTCTAATTTGGTCCTTACACAATTTTTGTTTTCCTATTACCCTGTTCAGTAAGCTCTTCGATTTCTTTTTGACACTAAAAAATTTCTAATGTGCGCAGTTGTCGGTTGACTTCTTAATGGAGTTAGCTCTACTACTAAAAGACAAACAAAAACTTATGCTTCCTTCTGAAGATTATTTGCATAGTTGTCTTGAGGAAAAATATTCCAATATAAAGGAGATTCTTGAGTTTTTCAAATGGGCTTTTACTATGTGGCTAGTAACCGTCGCTCTCAACCGGAACAAATTTTCTGTCAAAATTTACACAGAGCGTCACTGTTGAAGGATTTAGAAATTGATCTATGTTTTTTTAGTGTCTTATGATGGCGTCATGCCGTTTAGATATCCTTTCCTGAGTAGTGAATTGCTTAAGTCCATCAGAATTGCAAATGACATTCAATCGGTAATTCGCGAAATAGTGCGATATTAAACCTGGTAACAAAATAAAATGGGGTAGGAGATCCTGCGATTGTCATATGTGACGTCATTAATTGCCTGCCGTCAAAAAGAATTGCCTGTCAAATTATTTATTAATTTTGAAATTGTTATTTTTTCCAAGAAATTCGCTTCTCGCCCCTCTAAATCTTCTTTTAACCTCTTGCTTAAAATGATGACTTTCTGAAACACTAACTATTAGTCAATTAGTCGCTAAATAATAATCAAATTTAAAATTTTGTTAAAATTTTTTTTGCTATATCTAGCATCATCAGGTAAATTGCAACCTAATTTTTTTCTATTATTAACAGAAACGATTTCATTCAATTTTTAAAGAACGCAATAAAACAAGATTTCTTCGGAATTTAGTTGTTCGTTAGTGAAGCTTTTCGTTACGTCTTTAATGTTTTATTCATGATCTCTTTGTTGATCTATTATAGTGTTCATATGTCTTTCTACAATTTCAATAACCACATGGCATTTTTTTATTTTGTTGTTTCGCTAAAAAGAAAAAGATCAGCCTACAACATGCCACCTAGAAAATCAATTTTATTTTTCAAACAAAGCCAGATGCCTACTGCTGACTGATACTTTTATTATTTTATGAGGATCCAATATTTCAAAAGTTACCGTAATTTTTTGTTGAGTACGTTCGAATAAAAACTACTGAAAAATGAACCATCAAATAGAGCCATTAGCTGTGTAGTTTTAATGCGAATGTTCACTCATGAAATATCTGTTTTTTAGTAAAGTTTGATTTTCATTTGTTTTGAATTACCAAAAAATCAGTTCTATTTGGATCAAAAGACACCTTTTAATTTTTCGAAAAACAAAAAGCAGGCAAGAATTAATCATTAAGACAACACCTTTGAAAAAATATTATTTCAATTTCCATTTATTCACATAAGATTGAATGACCAATTACCGAAAAAAGTGAGTTACACAGAAAAAGAAGTGGATCATATTCTAGGCTGCTATATCAGTCGCACTGTTGCGTTGCTCCAAATTCTGCCTCCACGGGGCCGGTGTTCTGCATCAGAATCCTAGATGGGAACCATTGTAGAGGGATGGCGGCTGCATTCCTATGTGTATCAATAAAATTTTTTCGAATAATGATTCAAATTTGCAGCATTTTGTATTGATTCTTATTGCTCTTCGTTAGTGATCTTTCTCGCTTTAGGTGCTTGATTTTTGACTACTATCAGAATATAAAAATATATTGAGGTGCAGAAAAACGAATTAACATTTAAAATTCACAATCGACTAAAAATGTTTACAAAGTGTATATAATCGATATTGAGTTTATCTATCGAAGACCGAGAAAACGCTGTGAATCGGAATAACAAATTTAAAAAAACCAGGACCACGACCATTGCCTAAACCTTTCTCCGATAAATGTTCAGTTCCGTTGCCCTCTCACCTTTTTTTTGGTTTTTTTTGACACATTTCAAAATCAGTTTATGTTTCCAAATCCACTCTTCATTATTAAATCTCAGCATGTGGCGCAGTCAACGTGAAGTGGTAGAACTATTATGTCAGACATCAGAGCCGGGTTTGGGAACCTTCCTCAAACTACGGACATTAGACTCCGTAGTTTACATGTTAGCTCCCCGTGCAGGATGCCTCTGTCTCCCTCTAATTTGGTCCTTACACAATTTTTGTTTTCCTGTTACCCTGTTCAGTAAGCTCTTCAATTTCCTTTTGTCACTAAAAAATTTCTAATGTGCGCAGTTGTTGGTTGACTTCCTAATGGAGTTAGCGCTACTACTAAAAGACAAACAAAGACTTATGCTTCCTTCTGAAGATTATTTGCATAGTTATCTTGAGGAAAAAATATTCCGATATAAAGGAGATTCTTGAGTTTTTCAAGATGGCTTTTGCTATGTGACTAGTAACCGTCGCTCTCATCCGGAACAAATTTTCTGTCAAAATTTACACAGATTGTCACTGTTAAAGGATTTAGAAATTGATCTATGTTTTTTTTTGTCTTATGATGGCGTCATGCCGTTTAGATATCCTTTCCTGAGTAGTGAATTGCTTAAGTCCATCAGAATTGCAAATGACATTCAGTCGGTAATTCGCGAAATAGTGCAATCTTAAACCTGGTAACAAAATAAAATGGGGTAGGAGATCCTGCGATTGTCATATGTGACGTCATTAATTGCCTGCCGTCAAAAAGAATTGCCTGCTAAATTATTTATTAATTTTGAAATTGTTATTTTTTCAAAGAAATTCGCTTCTCGCCCCTCTAAATCTTCTACTAACCTCTTGCTTAAAATGATGACTTTTTGAAACACTAACTATTAGTCAATTAGTCGCTAAATAATAGTCAAATTTAAAATTTTGTTAAAATTTTTTTTGCTATATCTACCATCATCAGGTAAATTGCAACCTAAATTTTTTCTATTATTAACAAAAACGATTTCATTCAATTGGCGCTACTACTAAAGGACAAACAAAGACTTATGCTTCCTTCTGAAGATTATTTGCATAGTTGTCTTGAGGAAAAAATATTCCGATATAAAAGAGATTCTTGAGTTTTTCAAGTGGGCTTTTGCTATGTGACTAGTAACCGTCGCTCTCATCCGGAACAAATTTTCTGTCAAAATTTACACAGATCGTCACTGTTAAAGGATTTAGAAATTTATCTATGTTTTTTTTTTGTCTTATGATGGCGTCATGCCGTTTAGATATCCTTTCCTGAGTAGTGAATTGCTTAAGTCCATCAGAATTGCAAATGACATTCAGTCGGTAATTCGCGAAATAGTGCGATCTTAAACCTGGTAACAAAATAAAATGGAGTAGGAGATCCTGCGATTGTCATATGTGACGTCATTAATTGCCTGCCGTCAAAAAGAATGGCCTGCCAAATTATTTATTAATTTTGAAATTGTTTTTTTTTTCAAAGAAAATCGCTTCTCGCCCCTCTAAATCTTCTACTAACCTCTTGCTTAAAATGATGACTTTTTGAAACACTAACTATTAGTCAATTAGTCGCTAAATAATAGTCAAATTTAAAATTTTGTTAAAATTTTTTTTGCTATATCTAGCATCATCAGGTAAATTCCAACCTAAATTTTTTCTATTATTAACAAGAACAATTTCATTCAATTTCTAAAGAACGCAATAAAACAAAATTTCTTCGGAATTAGGTTGTTCGTCGGTGAAGCTTTTCGTTACGCCTTTAATGTTTTATTCATGATCTCTTTGTTGATCTATTATAGTGTTCATATGTCTTTCTACAATTTCAATAACCACACGGCATTTTTTTTATTTTGTTGTTTCGCTAAAATAAAAGATTAGCCTACAACATGCCACCTAGAAAATCAATTTTATTTTTCAAACAAAGCCAGATTCCTACTGCTGACTGATACTTTTATTATTTCATTAGGATCCAATACTTCAAAAGTTACGGTAAGTTTTTGTTGAGTACGTTCGAAAAAAAACTACTGAAAACAAACCATCAAATGGAGCCATTAGCTGTGTAGTTCTAATGCGAATGTTCACTCATGAAATATCTGTTTTTAATAAAGTTTGATTTTCATTTGTTTTGATTTACAAAAAATCAGCTCTAATTGGATCAAAAGACACCTTTTAATTTTTCGAAAAACAAAAAGCAGGCAAGAATTAATCATTAAGGCAACACCTTTGAAAAAATATTATTTCAATTTCCACTTATTCACATAAAATTGAATGAACAGTTACCGAAAAAAGTAAGTTACACAAAAAAAGAAGTGGAGCATAATCTAAGCTGCTATATCAGTCGCACTGTTGCGTTGCTCCAAATTCCGCCTCCACGGGGCCGGTGTTCTGCATCAGAATCTTCGATGGGAACTATGGTAGACTAATGATGGCTGCTTTCCTAAATGTCTCGATAAATTTGTTTCAAATAATGATTCAAATTTGCAGCATTTTGTATTGATTCTTATTGTTCTTCGTTGGTGATCTTTCTCGCTTTAGGTGCTTTGTTTTTGACTACTATCAGAATATATAAATGTATTGAGGTGCAGAAAAACGAATTAACATTTAAAATTCACAATCGACTAAAATTTTTTACAAAGTGTATATAATTGTTATTGAGTTTATCTACCGAAGACCGAGAAAACGCTGTGACTCAGAATAACAAATTTAAAAAACCGGGACCCAAACCATTGCCTACACCTTTCTCCGATGAATGTTCAGTTCAGTTGCCCTCTCACCTTTTTTTGTTTTTTTGACACATTTCGAAATCAGTTTATGTTTCCAAATCCACTCTTCATTATTAAATCTCAGCATGTGGCGCACAATTATTATGTCAGACATCAGAGCCGAGTTTGGGAACCTTCCTCAAACTACGGACATTAGACTCCGTAGTTTACATGTTAGCTCCCCGTGCAGGATGCCTCTGTCTCCCTCTAATTTGGTCCTTACACAATTTTTGTTTTCCTATTACCCTGTTCAGTAAGCTCTTCAATTTCCTTTTGTCACTAGAAAATTTCTAATGTGCGCAGTTGTCGGTTGACTTCCTAATGGAGCTAGCGCTACTACTAAAAGACAAACAAAGACTTATGCTTCCTTCTGAAGATTTTTTGCATAGTTATCTTGAGGAAAAAATATTCCGATATAAAGGAGATTCTTGAGTTTTTCAAGATGGCTTTTGCTATGTGACTAGTAACCGTCGCTCTCATCCGGAACAAATTTTCTGTCAAAATTTACACAGATTGTCACTGTTAAAGGATTTAGAAATTGATCTATGTTTTTTATTGTCTGTCTTATGATGGCGTCAAGCCGTTTAGATATCCTTTCCTGAGTAGTGAATTGCTTAAGTCCATCAGAATTGCAAATGACATTCAGTCGGTAATTCGCGAAATAGTGCAATCTTAAACCTGGTAACAAAATAAAATGGGGTAGGAGATCCTGCGATTGTCATATGTGACGTCATTAATTGCCTGCCGTCAAAAAGAATTACCTGCCAAATTATTTATTAATTTTGAAATTGTTATTTTTTCAAAGAAATTCGCTTCTCGCCCCTCTAAATCTTCTACTAACCTCTTGCTTAAAATGATGACTTTTTGAAACACTAACTATTAGTCAATTAGTCGCTAAATAATAGTCAAATTTAAAATTTTGTTAAAATTTTTTTTGCTATATCTACCATCATCAGGTAAATTGCAACCTAAATTTTTTCTATTATTAACAAAAACGATTTCATTCAATTTTTAAAGAACGCAATAAAACAAGATTTCTTCGGAATTTAGTTGTTCGTTAGTAAAGCTTTTCGTTACGTCTTTAATGTTTTATTCATGATCTCTTTGTTGATCTATTATAGTGTTCATATGTCTTTCTACAATTTCAATAACCACATGGCATTTTTTTTATTTTGTTGTTTCGCTAAAAAAAAGATTAGCCTACAACATGCCACCTAGAAAATCAATTTTATTTTTCAAACAAAACCAGATGCCTACTGCTGACTGATACTTTCATTATTTTATGAGGATCCAATATTTCAAAAGTTACCGTAATTTTTTGTTGAGTACGTTCGAATAAAAAAACTACTGAAAAATAAACCATCAAATAGAGCCATTAGCTGTGTAGTTTTAATGCGAATGTTCACTCATGAAATATCTGTTTTCAATAAAGTTTGATTTTCATTTGTTTTGATTTACAAAAAATCAGCTCTAATTGGATCAAAAGACACCTTTTAATTTTTCGAAAACCAAAAAGCAGGCAAGAATTAATCATTAAGGCAACACCTTTGAAAAAATATTATTTCAATTTCCACTTATTCACATAAGATTGAATGAACAGTTACCGAAAAAAGTAAGTTACACAGAAAAAGAAGTGGAGCATAATCTAAGCTGCTATATCAGTCGCACTGTTGCGTTGCTCCAAATTCCGCCTCCACGGGGCCGGTGTTCTGCATCAGAATCTTCGATGGGAACTATGGTAGACTAATGGTGGCTGCTTTCCTATATGTCTCGATAAATTTGTTTCAAATAATGATTCAAATTTGCAGCATTTTGTATTGATTCTTATTGTTCTTCGTTGGTGATCTTTCTCGCTTTAGGTGCTTTGTTTTTGACTACTATCAGAATATATAAATGTATTGAGGTGCAGAAAAACGAATTAACATTTAAAATTCACAATCGACTAAAATTGTTTACAAAGTGTATATAATTGTTATTGAGTTTATCTATCGAAGACCGAGAAAACGCTGTGACTCGGAATAACAAATTTAAAAAACCGGGACCCAAACCATTGCCTACACCTTTCTCCGATAAATGTTCAGTTCAGTTGCCCTCTCTCCTTTTTTTGTTTTTTTTGACACATTTCGAAATCAGTTTATGTTTCCAAATCCACTCTTCATTATTAAATCTCAGCATGTGGCGCAGAACTATTATGTCAGACATCAGAGCCGAGTTTGGGAACCTTCCTCAAACTACGGACATTAGACTCCGTAGTTTACATGTTAGCTCCCCGTGCAGGATGCCTCTGTCTCCCTCTAATTTGGTCCTTACACAATTTTTGTTTTCCTAATACCCTGTTCAGTAAACTCTTCAATTTCCTTTTGTCACTAAAAAATTTCTAATGTGCGCAGTTGTCGGTTGACTTCCTAATGGAGTTGGCGCTACTACTAAAGGACAAACAAAGACTTATGCTTCCTTCTGAAGATTATTTGCATAGTTGTCTTGAGGAAAAAATATTCCGATATAAAGGAGATTCTTGAGTTTTTCAAGTGGGCTTTTGCTATGTGGCTAGTAACCGTCGCTCTCAACCGGAACAAATTTTCTTTCAAAATTTACGCAGATCGTCACTGTTAAAGGGTTTAGAAATTGATCTATGTTTTTTTAGTGTCTTATGATGGCGTCATGCCGTTTAGATATCCTTTCCTGAGTAGTGAATTGCTTAAGTCCATCAGAATTGCAAATGACATTCAATCGGTAATTCGCGAAATAGTGCGATCTTAAACCTGGTAACAAAATAAAATGGGGTAGGAGATCCTGCAATTGTCATATGTGACGTCATTAATTGCCTGCCGTCAAAAACATTTGCCTGCCAAATTATTTATTAATTTTGAAATTGTTACTTTTTCAAAGAAATTCGCTTCTCGCCCCTCTAAATCTTCTACTAACCTCTTGCTTAAAATGATGAATTTTTGAAACACTAACTATTAGTCAATTAATTGCTAAATAATAATCAAATTTAAAATTTTGTTAAAATTTTTTTTGCTATATATAGCATCATCAGGTAAATTGCAACCTAAATTTTTTCTATTATTAACAAAAACGATTTCATTCAATTGGCGCTACTACTAAAGGACAAACAAAGACTTATGCTTCCTTCTGAAGATTTTTTGCATAGTTGTCTTGAGGAAAAAATATTCCGATATAAAGGAGATTCTTGAGTTTTTCAAGTGGGCTTTTGCTATGTGGCTAGTAACCGTCGCTCTCAACCGGAACAAATTTTCTGTCAAAATTTACACAGATCGTCACTGTTAAAGGATTTAGAAATTGATCTATGTTTTTTAGTGTCTTATGATGGCGTCATGCCGTTTAGATATCCTTTCCTGAGTAGTGAATTGCTTAAGTCCATCAGAATTGCAAATGACATTCAATCGGTAATTCGCGAAATAGTGCGATCTTAAACCTGGTAACAAAATAAAATGGGGTAGGAGATCCTGCGATTGTCATATGTGACGTCATTAATTGCCTGCCGTCATAAACATTTGCCTGCCAAATTATCTATTAATTTTGAAATTGTTATTTTTTCAAAGAAATTCGCTTCTCGCCCCCCTAAATCGGTTTTTAAAGAACGCAATAAAACAAGATTTCTTCGGAATTTAGTTGTTCGTTAGTGAGGCTTTTCGTTACGTCTTTAATGTTTTATTCATGATCTCTTTGTTGATCTATTACAGTGTTCATATGTCTTTCTACAATTTCAATAACCACATGGCATTTTTTTATTTTGTTGTTTCGCTTAAAAAAAGATAAGCCTACAACATGCCACATAGAAAATCAATTTTATTTTTCAAACAAAGCCACATGCCTACTGCTGACTGATACTTTTATTATTTTATGAGGATCCAATATTTCAAAAGTTACCGTAATTTTTTGTTTAGTACGTTCGAATAAAAAAAACTACTGAAAAATGAACCATCAAATAGAGCCATTAGCTGTGTAGTTTTAATGCGAATGTTCACTCATGAAATATCTGTTTTTAATAATGTTTGATTTTCATTTGTTTTGATTTACAAAAAATCAGCTCTAATTGGATCAAAAGACACCTTTTATTTTTTGAAAAACAAAAAGCAGGCAAGAATTAATCAATAAGGCAACCTTTGGAAAAAAATTATTTCAATTTCTACTTATTCACATAAGATTGAACGAACAGTTACCGAAAAAAGTAAGTTACACAGAAAGAAAAGTGGAGCATAATCTAAGCTGCTATATCAGTCGCACTGTTGCGTTGTTCCAAATTCCGCCTCCGTGGGGCCGGTGTTCTGCATCAGAATCTTCGATGGGAACTGTGGTAGACTAATGGTGGCTGCTTTCCTATATGTCTCGCTAAATTTGTTTCAAATAATGATTCAAATTTGCAGCATTTTGTATTGATTCTCATTGCTCTTCGTTGGTGATCTTTCTCGCTTGAGGTGCTTTGTTTTTTACCACTATCAGAATATATAAATGTATTGAGGTGCACATAAACGAATTAACCTTTAAAATTGACAATCGACAAATATCCTTTCCTGAGTTGTGAATTGCTTAAGTCCATCAGAATTGCAAATGACATTCAATCGGTAATTCGCGAAATAGTGCGATCTTATTCCTGGTAACAAAATAAAATGGGGTAGGAGATCCTGCGATTGTCATATGTGACGTCATTAATTGCCTGCCGTCAAAAAGAATTGCCTGCCAAATTATTTATTAATTTTGAAATTGCTATTTTTTCAAAGAACTTCGCTTCTCGCCCCTCTAAATCTTCTACTAACCTCTTGCTTAAAATGATGACTTTTTGAAACACTAACTATTAGTCAATTAGTCGCTAAATAATAATCAAATTTAAAATTTTGTTAAAAATTTTTTTGCTATATCTAGCATCATCAGGTAAATTGCAACCTAAATTTTTTCCATTATTAACAAAAACGATTTCATTCAATTTTTAAAGAACGCAATAAAACAAGATTTCTGCGGAATTTAGTTGTACGTTAGTGAAGGTTTTCGTTACGTCTTTAATGTTTTATTCATGATCTTTTTGTTGATCTATTAAAGTGTTCATAAGTCTTTCTACAATTTCAATAACCACATGGCATTTTTTCATTTTGTTGTTTCGCTAAAAAAAAATTAGCCTACAACATGTCACCTAGAAAATCAATTTTATTTTTCAAACAAAGCCACATGTCTACTGCTGACTGATACTTTTATTATTTTATGAGGATCCAATATTTCAAAAATTACCGTAATTTTTTGTTGAGTACGTTCGAATAAAAAACTACTGAAAAATGAACCATCAAATAGAGCCATTAGCTGTGTAGTTTTTATGCGAATGTTCACTCATGAAATATCTGTTTTTAATAAAGTTTGATTTTCATTTGTTTTGATTTACAAAAAATCAGCTCTAATTGGATCAAAAGAAACCTTTTATTTTTTCGAAAAACAAAAAGCAGGCAAGAATTAATCACTAAGGCAACACCTTTGAAAAAATATTATTTCAATTTCCACTTATTCACATAAGATTGAATGAACAGTTACCGAAAAAATCAAGTTACACAGAAAGAGAAGTGGAGCATAATCTAAGCTGCTATATCAGTCGCACTGTTGCGTTGTTCCAAATTTCGCCTCCATGGGGCCGGTGTTCTGCATCAGAATCCTCGATGGGAACTATTGTAGACTAATGGCGGCTGTTTTCCTATATGTCTGGATAATTTTGTTTCAAATAATGATTCAAATTTGCAGCATTTTGTATTGATTCTTATTGCTCTTCGTTGGTGATCTTTCTCGCTTTATGTGCTTTGTTTTTGACTACTATCGGAATATATAAATGTATTGAGGTGCAGAAAAACGAATTAACATTTAAAATTGACAATCGACTAAAATTATTTATAAAGTGTATATGATTGTTATTGAGTTTGTCTATCGAATTCTTCCAAAAAGGGGTAAAATCAACAAACTTTTGGTACTTTGTACAGATAGAATTACATTTAAAACATTTTATTTACGTTTAAAAAACCAAAAATACGTATAATCTTTATTCCGAACTCTTTAAAGTTCTCGTTTTTTGTTTTCATTTCGTGAAAAGGAGTTTTTACTCTCCTGGCTATCTGTTGTTATGGCTCTCCCTTGTTTTGGCTATGCCTGAGTTGTTGGTGTTGACAATATTTCGAAATTACATGTCACTGAAGTGTTTTTGAATTTCAAAAGTCAATTCTTTGGCCTTTGAAATAATACTTCAAAATGTCAATTTCCGTCTCTCGTAACCGTCGCGCGTATTTCGTTGCAGTCTTTGATTTCTGATGTTGAGCGCTTCCATTGTCATTAGTTTTTCAACATCGCGGCATGCATCGAGAAAGTGCTATCATGCGAAGTGCTACAAATATCAAGTTGTTGTCCCACATGGGACTTTTACTTTTGATGTTTCGAAATTCTAAGGGTAACATGTCGGCTAGTTTATACTCGCAAAAATTTGGTTGAAGTTTCCTCTGTACTTAACGAAAAACATCGGCTTAAGCTCATTTCTTTTGAGACTTGTAATTGTTTTGAGTTGTTTCTCGGAGGGTTATGCTGTAGCCTTTTCTTTTTTGACTATTTTATCAAATGTCTCATTAACAATATTAGAAGACCAATCAGTTGGATACTGGAAAGCCTGGTTTTCATTGCCGGTGGGTGTCGCAAGACTGAATTGTACATTTTTGTGAAGGGAATTCGCATATTCAAGGTACTCTCCTTAACAGGATTCCCCTTAACAGTGCACACTATGCCATCCACATACTTGTTGAATAATTTTATTTCCCCTGTGTCCTCTGTTGTACCTTTTTCTGCACAATAGGAACAGATCCATACAATTTGCTTTATGGTTTTATACTCCGTGTCAGTAATACCTTAGCATTTTGCATGAAACCAGTTTTAACATGATTCGCGCTCGACTCCTTTCCCTCGGAAAGTAACGCATCGGTTACGTAGGATAATGTTTACATGTTTTGATTTGCTGCCCCCGAGTTGACTGACTACCCTTATAGGGGAGTGGCTTTCTTGAATCTTTTCCGTTTGTGCCCGCAGTACGTTATGCTCCACCTTTTACAGAGCACGTGCCATTACATAGTAAATCATTATCTAAAAATATGGCACGTGCTTCTGGGGGGGGGGGGGGGGGGTGGGGTGGGGGGGGGGGGCAAATAATATGCACCCACTAAGCTAGAGGGGCACAAAAGGAAAAGATCCACTTGCCTTTAATGATCTTTTTTAAATATGACGCGTTGACAAGCATTTTGTTAAATTCTTTAAGAATGCAATGAAAAGCTCGAAACTTATTATCAAGAACATACCGAAATCAGCGAAAGAAAAGGACCTGCTAGAGTTCTTTCAGAAGTTTTCCACTGTTACTAATGTGCAATTGAAGAAAACACGAGAAGGAGTGGCAAGAAGTTTTGCTTTTGTTGGTTTTAATTCAGAAGAGGAGGCAGAATTGTGCAAGACGAAGCTTGACAAGTGTTTCCTGAAGGAAAGGAATGAGCTGACACCTATGAATTGAAGACAGTAATCCAAGCTTTTTTGGGGAAAATAAGAAGTTCGCTCAGTCACTAAAACAGCTTCAATAAGCTAGTGCTTGTAAATATAATTACATGACGAAGGGCGAAGCAATGAGCTTAGTTTTTTTTTATTTCAGTGCAGAAAGGAAAGAGTTTCCCAGCTGTGATATGAGAGAAATAGGAAAGAGCTTCCCAGATATGAGACGGAAATCTTTTTATAGCTGCGAAGCTGTAAGCTGAGCGTAGCTATATTGCGGTGCTCTTGGTTTTTTACAATTCAAAGAATTTGAATTGTATTGGGGCGCTGTCTTTTTTTAAGATCTGTTCACACATTTTCATGATTTTTGAAGTCAAATTGGAGTAGTGATTTTGGTCACGCCGAAACAGGAAGTGGAGCGAAAAAGCGAGTATTTTGCGGCGTGAATTTTTTTTCGCTCCAAATTTAAAGTAGAGTGAGAAAATGGTGTTCAAAAATTCGCTTTCTCGCTAGTGGTTTTCTGTTCACATGCGGCAATTTGACTTCGATTTTTACTGTTTTTTTGGATCGGATTTTTTTCTAAATGGTTTTTCCAATCCATTCATAGTCCGTTCTAGGTCTAGTTTTCTGTTTAGTCAATGAAAATTCTTTGAATTGTACGTCAGGACTTGTCCTGCTATGTTTTTTGTTTCGTCGTCTGACGCTCTTTTTTCGTTTTACATTTTCACACAGCAAAGCTGAAGAAGTCAAATTTTCTGAATGACTTCTTGTCACTAACGGCATTTGCGCGCGTGACGTCATTTCTCACTCGCTTTAGCGAAAGATTTTAGGTTATTTGCGTGATTAGATTTTGATCATACGTGACTTACCTCACTCAATAAAATGACTTTTGCACTTTAAAACTTAGGTTTAATTTGAATTTGTTTAAGGTCAAAGGAACTCATATGTGCAGTAAAGGTCCCTAATAAGAGGCTTCTGTGGAATGAATTTTAACAAGCTTTATTGATTTATCGCTGAATGTTTTTTAGCCTAGTTTTTTGAGCGGCGTCGATTTTTTTTCAATTTAGATCTGTATCTGTTTCTATCTCTATCATATTGCTATAGCAATATCGACGTCAATACGAGTCTTTGTTACAAATGGTTATTCAAGCTGATTGACAGGCACACCCCAAAAAGAACGAAGAAACGCCAAAGCTATCCACCGTGGTTCACCCAGGAAACTTCTCATCATCTTAACCAACTGGCGACAGAGCAAAGGAAAATTGCCAAGAAAGGTTCTCAGCAATCAAGGAAGTTATTACTACTGTCGCAAATTTGCGAAAGAATGCAAGACGAAAATCGAGCTGAGTATGAGAAATCTCTCTTCGCCACGAGAAACAAGCAGAAAATATTCAAGTACTTGAAAAGTTTGAAGAGAGACAACTTGCCACCCATGATTCAATCAGAAGCCACTAACTGTGAAGCAAGATTGGATGAAGAAAAAGCGAAACTCTTCAATTCATATTTCGCATCTGTTGTAACAGATGATGATTACGAGTACTTCGAACCTCCAAGTGGACATCGCTTTGGCAGCATCCAGCTGGAATCCAGTGAAGCGGAGATCAGGGCTGAACTGGAGCGATTAGACCCAAACAAAAGCCGCGGAAACGATGAAATCCCACGAGTATTCCTGAAGAAAACTTTCAACGTTGTAGTCTCATCGTTGAAAAATCTGTTTGCGAACAACAAGCGACTAAGGAAGTTTCCGTCGGAATGGAAAATTGGCATCGTATCACCCATATTCAAAGACAATGATAGAAAAGAAGTATCCAACTACCGTCCTGTGACACTGCTGAACATAGTCTCAAAACTATTCGAGAAGTTCATGTTTCGAGCACTGATGAAAGCCTTCGGAGCAGAGATAAGTAATTAACAATACGGATTCCGAACGAAACGTTCTGTTGTTGTTCAATTACTCTACAGCTTGACCCAAATCTACAAAATGATTGGATCTGCACATTCCGTGAACTTTCTTGTCCTATTTGAATTTTCGAAAGCCTTCGATAAGATCAAACACAGCCAGCTCCTACGGAAATTACTACAACTTGATTTGTCTGAGGGAGTATTTGAATTAGTACGTGGCTACTTAAGCGGTAGAACCCAAAAAGTTAAAATCAACAATGTTAAAAGCGAACCCCTCGTGATCACAGGAGGCGTCCCCCAAGGATCTGTCCTTGGCCCGCTCCTATTCTTGATATACATAAATGACCTTCCCAATGTTGTTTTTTCTTCACTTGCCCTGCTCTTTGCAGATGATCTCAAGGTGATATTCAACGGAGATGACACCTCAGTACAGAAGCTACAGGAGGACATAAATAACTTACACTATTGGAGTGCTCAAAATCATCTGTTGTTCAATAGTAAGAAATGCTCTGTAACCGAATTCAAAGTTGGAAATCGACCAAAGACTCTGAACCAGATGCAGTTCATGCTTGGTAATAACCCGATTGAAAGTAAAGACCTCGTTAAAGATGTTGGTCTGATTGTAAATCGGCATCTAAACTGGGGAGACCATGCTAAACACCGAGTCGGCAAAGCAGTGAAGTCACTGTTCCATCTGCGACGAAACACTTCTATGGCTTTACCACAGGAATCAAAAGTACACTTGTATAGAACCATTCTTTCACCAATTCTGCTCTTCTCATCGGAATGCTGGGAACTTAGACTTAGAAAGTCTGAATACCAGATCATGGAATCCTTCCACAAGAAAGCAATGAGATGGATCTGCGGGAGTATTGACTACAAGGACGCTATTTTAAAATCGAATCTACTACCACCACTTTATTTTAAAGTATTGAAAGATCTGTTGATGTTTAGTAGCCTTCTGAGCGGCAAGTATGATGTGGAATTCTCAGAAATCCGAGTTGTTGGAGAGGACAGAAGGAAAAGAGTGGCACTCCCAGAGGCCAAATATGAGGTTCAGAGATTGTACTTCTGGTACAGAACGGGGTTCCGAGTGAACGTCATCCAGAAAGTGATGGACTTCTTCTGTGAGCAGCAACTGAAGAGGAAACTCATTGAATACATGTGGAGCTATTTGGAAAGGAGCTGGATTGAGCAGAATCCTTACACATGGACATTCATTTCTATCTGTGAAAACTGTCGTGCACATCCTAGAACCTAACAGCGGGAATAACATCCCAGTGGCATATCCACGAAGTCATAATAATAATAATAATAATAATATGGCACGCAGGTCTATTCTTTCGCAGCTATTCCGGCAATCTGCCGGCTATGTTTGATAACCACAAAATATTATCGGTTTTTGTGTATATTCAGTTATGCCTCATGTGAAGGGACACAAGAGCGCTTAGTTCTAAAGAAACATCCGACGTGGGTGTGAGACTCATTAGTTTCTACTGTAAATTCCCAGCAACAATTATCTCCAGGTTTAATTCTCAGAGGAGTATTTCTTAATCAATGTCTCTATTGTAGCTATTCATGAGATTTAATTCGATTGGACCAAATTAAAATTCGGGGAAGAGAAATGCGAAGCAAGTAAAAACGTTGAGAACTCTTTGATTTTAGTGAATTCTAATTCCACGTCAAAATATAATTATTACGTAAGTTTTTATTGTTTAGGAAATTTGTATCTGCAAAAGAAATTGTATTTTTTTCACGGTTCAGCTGCGTTCTTCTTGATCAGCAGAACCAAAGCAGGGGGTTCAATGAAACATTAGTCACTTTCAGCAACTAGACACGCTGAAAAGGCGGATCTGGGCTTTTACTATGCCGCCATGATCTGGGCTTTTACTATGCCCCACCTGATCCTTCCGCGAACCAAAGGAGGCAATGACGGAACCCTCGGGAAAACCATTGCCTTGATCAATGGATATCAGGCAACATTAATGAAATCTTCGCCGAAGCGACGGCTTTACAAGAGCGACTCGTAAAGAGCAAAGCGAAACTAGGCCTCAACGAATATAAAAAGTTTGATAAACAAATGACTTCAAACATGATCTTAAAACGCTATCAGATGCCAAAGCGAAGAATCAAAGGGAGCGTCATCTCTTTAAATGAAAAAGCAACAGTCATTGGGCTGTTTTAAACAGCACTCCAAATCCTGCAGGCGAAGCATCCAAAAAGTAAACCCTTTAAACCGGAATTGATAATACCCGACGACCCACCTAATTCACTACCATACCCTTTCTCGATGTTTGCAATGTTGCTATTCGAAGAGCTGCTGTGAAAACAAAGTGGAAGCCATGGGACTTCAAGCCTCGTTGCTCAGGAATGGGGACGGTGGCTTCTTAACTCGTTCAAAGCATCGTCCTGCGACCTATGCAAAATTCTCTTAAAACTAGCCAACCGAGTTGCCACAGAAAAGCTCTCGTTCCCTGATTCCTATAATGCATGACGACTTATCGCTTTAGACAAATGCCCCGGCGTTTGGCCCATAGGCATCGGTGAAGTAATACGAAGAATCTTAGGATGAAGCATCATTAAATGTGTGATGCAAGATCTCACCCAACTTGGCTGAAATGTAGTTCGGCCGTGACCCAAAAATGTGGCATTGAACATGCCACTCCCTCATGGGCGCATATGAGAATCAAATTACGGAAGGCAGCCTCATGATCGAGGCGAAAAACGCATTTAACCGCCTCAATCTCCTGCTTGCCCTCAAAAACATACCAAAACTATAATAGTCGTTTTAACCTTCCTCATGAATTCATAACAAAACCCATCAAACATGTACAGCCCTAATTTAACCCTCCAATCTCAAGAGGGTACCACTCAGGGCAGCCAATTAGGTATGTCAATTTGTGGAGTAGCGACACTACCCCTCGCCACGCAAATTCAGACCCTAACATTACTCAAAAATGGTGTGAAGATGGAATTGCAGCATGCTCAATCCACTCCCTGAAAAGTTTCCTTGATAAACTCCGCGCCATAGAACGAGGCGTTTGGTACAGTGTTATCATATGCCACATCAAAAAAAAAACAAAGCTTATGGAGAGCCTTCACAAATGCGGTCAAATAAGTTGACTTTTATAGGAGGAACTATGCCAAATTCGCAGACAATATCCTCCAAAATATTAGCAAAGAACTAATACCATCAATGGTTATTCATCGTACATACAGCAACAAGTACAGGGACTTTTATCGCTACCGGTTCGCGAAGGCAGCGTCCACATCCTTCTTCCGAGCGATCAAGTCCAGGAGTACAAAAGCTCCGTCAAGGTTGCTACGACTCTTGGAGAAAATCGAAGGGAAGCAATCGAAGAACAGGATTGTTTACTGAGAACCATGATGCGCGAAGATCAAATTCTAAAAACCCAGAGGTCAATTAAAACTCTCTCTTTCTCTCTCTCTCTCTCTCTCTCTGAAAATGTACAACTTTGACCTAACGAAGTCAGAATTCCGTGATAGAATTGCCCAGAGGTTTGGATGAGAACCCAACAAATTTCACTCAACCTGTGCAAGTGGAAAGCCGATCACAGTTGCCGATGCTTTGCATGCACAAAGGATAGGTTCACCCATCATAGGTACATTTGCGATTCACTAGCAAATCTGCTCGATCAATCATACGATGATGTAGAGGTTGAACCATGTCTAGAGACTTTGCAAGGAGAATCCTTCTCAAATCAAAGCAAAACAACTGAACACCAAGGGTGCTTCTCACCAAGGGTGCTTTTCTTTGATTCAATCGACGCCTTTTAAATCTTGAGTGTGTTCATCAATTTTCTATACAGCTCTATATAATGCAGCTCCATATTCATCAATGCAGCTCTATATAATTTGCATTTGATGCTTATTCGATGTTGGGTGCTGTCAGATTTTTTAAATGTATATAGGAGTTGACTTGCCGCCCCTAGTTGACCGAGTACCCTATAAGCGGAGGGGGCATTCTTTTCGTTCTCATATTTCACTTGAAAAATATTGGTTTGTTATTTCTCTAATAACAAACCAATATTTTTCAAGTGGAATATGAGAACGAAAAGAATGCCCCCTCCGCTTATAGGGTACTCGGTCAACTAGGGGCGGCAAGTCAACTCCTATATACATTTAAAAAATCTGACAGCACCCAACATCGAATAAGCATCAAATGCAAATTATATAGAGCTGCATTGATGAATATGGAGCTGCAGCTTTAAAATTCCTGATTTTCAGTTTTGCATATTACTGTAGAAAAAATTGCCGAGGTAGGGAGATGAGGAATGAGCCTACGCCCCGAATTGGTACTTCGCGAGGCAATGTAAATCTATTTGTAGGAATTAAGTTTTGTAATCTCTGGTCAACTGATTGTTTTACGGGTATTTATGTTTATATCACAAGTAAGCGTGGGACATGTCGTATAACTATTACCTTCAGTGAAATTGTCCAAGATACATAGGATATAGTGTTTGCTCGCTCTTGATGTGTTATAAATAAGCATTGAGTTTAGTCTGTGGCCAAAGATATTAATATAAGCTTCTCCGATTTGTGCCTCTTCAAAAAGATTGGCCTGGATCTTCTTCATTGGGCTACATTTATCTTTGAGTTCAATCATCACACACCTCACCTGTTTTTATTTATATTTTTAGCTTTACTTTTCATTATCTGATATCCCGGTTTCAGTCGGACATCATAACCATCTGTGGTTCCAATCCAACAGCACGCAACATTCAAATGGGAAATTTTACTTCAAAATCCCTTCTTTTTAAAATCTATTAATTCACTTTCAACTGTTATAAATGTTGCAGAAATGCTTTTGAAAGGGGTTGCTTGTTTGATTTCCGCGGGCACTGTGCTGTCTCAACATTGATATCAGTTTTAACCAATGTATTAATTTTACACGGCCATAGCTAAGTCTGAGAACGTCTTCCTGGAGAGTGCTGATTTTGTAGGTGTGACCATCTTTCCATTCACAGACGATTGCGCCTTCTCTGGTCGACGCTGAATTTATTCGAGAGTCATTTCCATTAGTTTTGTGAACCATGATATTTCCCTACTAAGCTCTGAGTAAATTCCGAGATTTAGATTAATGGAATGGTCTTTTCCTTCTTGGGCTTGTCTCCTGCTTTTTTCTTCGTGGGTTGGGTTTCTTTGTCGTCCGAGGAATGAAAATGCGCCGATAGCCGCAAAATCTTTGTTATCCTGACCATATTGTTTGAAGAAATTGCTTCTATAAAGGTTTCAGTTCGAAATTGTTCAGTTGAAATTTTCTTCAAACTCGGCTCGAAAATGACTGACTCTATTTTCAACGACCTCATTGATGCAGGTGCTCTTGTTTTGTTTTTCTTTTAGCTGTTTTTTAGTTCTTTACCGCTTTCTGCCAGCCGGAATTTTTTAAAAGTTTTAGATTTAACCAGTATTTGGCCTTCGATTTTTAAGCTGTGGAAAATCGATCTCATTAGAATCTCAGATTGTTACCTTTGCAACCGCTTTGTTCCATAATTTGAGTCTCAAATGTATTCAATAGGGATTGATAGCTTAGCATTCAAATGAACCTGAATCAAAGAGCAAAAGTAAAGAGCTGCAAAAATGTGAACGATGAGCGAGCTATTAGTTACTAAAATGAAACTGTTTGAATTGTTTAATCTGCCTCATTTAACGTTCTTTTGGAGTGCAATTGCTACAATAGAGAACGAACAACGTTTGGAAAAGAAAACTATCATTTCGGTTGAATGGACCCTAAGGTAATATATGTGAAGGTTCATATTGGAGAGACTATGAAACAAGGACTTCTGTCAAATATGATAAGGAACACTATATGTATATGTGTGTTTATATATATGTCTATATTTAATGTTAATATATCAATTGATTTCTCATTGTCGTCTGCCTTCTGTTCAGCTCTTTCAGCAACTGTTGTGTTTGATAATTGTGGTCTTTTTTTTCTCCAGAAATAAGCTTAAAGAAAAGTTATGATTTTCTTAACGTTAAATGATTTTCAATCGATTTGTACCCTGTTGCTAAAAAAGTAGGTACGTTGGGAAGTTCATCAAACGTAGGTCATCAAAATGAAGTGATTTTCTAGAATGCCTATAGTGGCTGCTGCCGTAATATAAGTTAAGACGTTCAGTTTGACTAAGTCAAGTTTAAAGGCAGAAATAGTAGCAAATAAATGTGGTTATTTGAATAGTAAAGAACGTATCATGTACTCGATGGACTACAGCCAGCTTTTCTTTCCTTTAAAAGTAAAAAAAACAAGGAGGCTCGGTAATGTGCGTACGCACATAAGGTTCCGACCCCGCTCATCCACATTCTTGACTTAATTGGCTACCAAATGATGAAGAGATAGAAAACTTTAAAAAACATACATATCGTTCAATAAACAACCAATGGAATACAATAATGCCACGCTAGAGGGCCGATGAACGTTGTTGATAATAGGACTATTAGAAAGGACAATAATAAGTATCAAACAACCAACATTATTTACTTCTGTAAAAATATGGAACCTGTCCTCAACGCGACTGGTTAACTGGTCGTCAAAGTGAGCAAAGAGATGCGAAGTTCAAAAATACGTTTTTTTGAAAACAATTATTATCACCGTTATTAATGTCATTAGATATCAACTGAAAACCCTAAAATGTTCATTTATATCTCTATAGGAAGCAATTGAGACATGTAATTATGCAACGTTCATTTGCACAAAATTTCAAAGCCAATGGGACCTACGATTATTGTTATAAATTAAAAAGAAAACAAAAATCCTATAAAAAGTACAAATGTTAAAAAATTCAAATATTTTATTAAATCTGGTAGTAAAAGTAATAACAAAGCCAAGAAAAAATGTTTGAAGCTAAAACGGTTATAGAGATTAAATTATAGCCCACTGGAAATGAGTTGTGACCTGTGTTTACAGAGACTGAACTACGAAGCGACCGAAAAAGTATTTAAAAAAATGACGAAGCTCAAAAACTCAAATGTTTTTGAAAACAAATAATTTCAAAAGTCAGAACAGATTTATGACTTCAACGAACAGCGATGGATTAAGTTGCAATACCTCAGGAAGCCAATTGGGCCTGTTAACAATGAGATGTCACGGCCCCACAAAATAACAACAAATATATAAAGAAGCCAATACTTCAAACAATTTTACGAGATGACACTTTTCAAGGCACTATAATTAAAAGATGTTACCTGTAAGAACTGTAAATCATCACTTCCTCCTCATCTTAACATCAAAAAGTCCTCCTTATAAACGGACTACGTAGACATGACAACAGAGGAAACCCATAATTTGAAAATCTCGAAAAATTTGTATGAAATTAACGGTCAAAGCAATCAGCCACAACGTATAAACAAGCGCGAAAAAAGTTCTAATCAACAAAAGTAATTAAGACTTCTTATTAGTGGGATTGAGTTACATGGTTAGGAAAATGAAAGCAAAAAGAATATTATTCAAAGAAAAATCTTTTTATTTCATTTGAAAGTCACTTAAACAAACAGCTATAAACGGAAATCTTTTACAAGGACGAGTTATACGTCCTCGGAAAGCAATTGAGACCTATCGTTATCAGGTATTTGGCGTACAACAACAAAAAGAAGGTCAAACAGGCAAAAACAAAAATTCCATAAAATTGCGAGATAATTGTGTCTCAGCCCAAGAAGCATAAACTATGTAACAAAAACAATGAATATACCCAGATACGCCTTTTTCCAACGCTATGCTTTTTCCCTGTTATGCTTTTTTCAATTGGACTGGTCAATAATGTGATAATTCGACAAGGAAACAAATTGAACTCATAAATTATGCAATTAGTCTCAAAAATATTTAAAAAAATTGAAAACGCATAGTCTCAAAACAAGGAGACCATTAGTTGAACATAAAACCTTCACTGACATAAATTTATAACCCAGAGGAAATTGGTTTTTGCCTGTTTTTACTGACACTGCCCCCGAATTTGAGAAACATAAGATAAAATAGTGGCAAAGTTCAAAAATTAACCGATATTTTCTTAAAACAAATGCATTCAAAGTCATAAGACATTAGATAACAACTGAAAGAATTGTCTAGGTTCATTTATACCTCCTAAAAATAACTGGATCTTTGATTTGGGACAATAAGTCATTGGGCTACAAAAAAAGATAACAAATGAAGAAAAACTCAAGAATTCCATAAAATTTTTGGTCAGCCATAAAAACCATGAGCTTAACTCTCAAACTGTAATATAATCTCGTTGGGCCTCGCTTAGAGTAAATAGTATCTGTCATTAGTTGAGCCCTGATTTGAAAACCTTGTCAGTATTTTACATAAAAAACATTTACATAGCGGAAATATTTGAAAAAAAGGTCGCGCTCCATTAAAATCTAAAGAATTTTTTTGTAAGGATCCACGGCGAGATCAAGATCAGCCCGGATATTGCTGCTCGTCTAACAAATTACTCAATTGTTTAAATTGTTGCGAAGTAGATCAATGTTTTAACAAGATTTCAGTTTATCAAAAATAAAAATGCATTTTGTTTAGTTACCGATTTTAAATTAGCAAAAACTGGCAAAATTTTAATTCCAGAAGACTCTCAAAACTAGCGTTTGTCGGTTTAAAACTACTAGCTTGTACAAATAGCTTGTTTGTCAGTTTAAAAGGAATATGGCCGCTGTTTTAAGGTATCTACTTCCAGCAAATTTAAAGCAAGTGGGCTAAAAAAGCAATTTTCCCAAATTTGGTCCCGAAAAATGTTTCATTAGTTTTGAAAAATTAAGCATAAATTCTAGCCCAAAAATTCGGATCGAACAATTCAGCAAGCCTCCTTTGTCTTTAAAGTTAAAATCAACAACACTAAAGCTGACAGTTTAAACAGATTTTGGCACAATTGATGAAAATTAGGTCAAAAATAAAGAAAATGTGAATAAATACAGCTGAATTACGTCTAATATTCACACAACTCTAAACCTCGTTAGCTCCCTATAAAAAGCGAAAATTGAAAAAAAATTTTTTTAATTCGATATTCTACGCCGGACGGGCTTTTTAATGATACCACTCACAACTCTCTACGATGATTATATCGATCGGCCAAAATTGTCTGAACAAAAAAAAACCATTTGAGTATATAGTTCCTCCCCCACTAAAGTGGGTCGGAACAATGATTCACCAATCTGGTGTAGGAACTCTCTTATTTATTGTCTCCAAGAGCGGTTCAATAATTAGCAAAACTAGTTTGTGTCGCATATGCTCTTGTTATAAAAAGAACTTTTCAGTTATCAGTTACAGAGTGATCAAGTACAGAGCTACTGGTGTTTTAAAATCACATACAGGATTAATTTTTTTGACCAAATGAACTTCAAAATGTAGCTTGCTCTTTCCAAAAAAAAAATTAAATGAGTTATGGGATTATAGATTTTTGGAACCGTAAGATGCTGTTGTTGAAGATTAGCCCCGGCCTTGCGAATACTGTTCTTTCAGCACTTCCTCTTCGTCAATTTTGTAATCCGTTTGTGGCTCTGCACAGGCAGCTTGCTCTGACAATTATCACCATAAGTATTTCTGGAATTTGATTCCATGCTTCGCTAGCTCATCCCGACAACAATTTAAGTTTATCACAGTAATTAAAGTTGCTATGTTGAGATTTTTAAAAATGCTATTTGTTATTTCTATTATAGAAAATTTATCTATTAATTAAGCATATTAAATGACTGAACCTATGTACAAGAAAGGTAGGATTGCAGCCAGCTTTTGGAAGTTAAAAAAATGTTTCCTCAATCTAGTTTAGAAACTACACTATTGTCTTCGAGAGTGGTTCAAAAATGAGCAAAAACGTATTTGTATCGAATCTGTTCCTTTGTCATAAAATAATTTTTGCATTTACCGGAGAGCTCAAATACAGAGCTACTGATTTTTTAAAACTGCATATAGAATTAACATTGATTGAGGAATGACAGGTCAAAATATAGCGTGGTTCCCCCTCCCAAAAAAAGTTGTGCTAGTTGTTTCATGGGTGTCTCTCAAATCGTGGTTGACAGGGATCTCGCGTTGCTATCGAGTTCGCACGTAATGCGTGTCATAAAGAACCCTCAATTGAGAACAATGCAGATGGACACGAAACAACGTCAGATTTTCTTGATACAAGTAAAGACAACACAAAGTCGCAAGATTTGAACTTTTTAAGCAGCAAAGTCACTTCGGGCGAATCTGCTCTACATGCGTCCACGGAGTACAAAATTCACGTGTACAATTTCCCTACAGCCTGGGATATTTATGATCTGAAAAAATTTTTGGGCAAGAAGTTCTATTTTAAAAAATTCAAGAAGTTCAAACAGCACCAGAAGAACAAGTTTATAGTAACGACTGAGAGTTTTGGTAGTCTACAGTTAGCTCTGGCTAAAAATGGCGCAGAAGTTGAAGGAGTTGCTTTGAAAATTGTTCAAGTAGGTTCGGAGACTTCGAAAGATTTAAAAAGCGCAGAACATAAAAGTGAAGAAACTAAAGCAAATGAAGTTGTGAATAAAACTGCCGAGATTATAGACACTGGTCGACTTTTTGTGAAGAATTTGCCGTATACTTTGACAGAAAATGAGCTTGAGAGTGTGTTCGCGAAACATGGCGAGGTTGTTGAAACCTCAATTCCGATAAATTACGATACAAACGAGTCTATGGGTTACGGTTTTGTGACATTCTTATTACCAGAATCGGCTTTAAAAGCGTACGAAGCCCTTAACGGAACAAGTTTAAAAGGCAGAACATTGCACGTTGCAGCCGCTTGGGAGCCAACAAGCAAACCAAAATTTGAGAAGTCAGATTCAGGTCAAAATCAAGAATTCAAAACCACTTACCAGAAGAAAAAGGGCGAGGAGATGAAAGACATGAGCATGAAAAGTTATAATTGGAATTCCTTGTTTATCGGGTCAAATACAGTCGCTGATTCGCTTTCGAATCAATACGGGATGAGGAAACAGGAAATTTTGAGTGCCGAAGGAAAGGACGCAAGTTTACCTGTAAGAATAGCCCTGGGTGAAACCAGACTTGTGAACGAAACCAGACAATTTTTGCTGGACCATGGAGTGAATTTAGACGCCTTCAGTCAAGCAGTTGGCAAGAGAAGTAAAACTGTAATTTTGGCTAAAAACTTACCCGTGTCAACATCTAAACAAGAATTAGAGGATGTGTTTACCAAAAATGCACCAATTGATCAGGTTGTTTTGCCTCCGTCAGGGCTAAGTGCCCTGGTCACGTTCAAAACTCAAGCAGACGCTAAGAAAGCATTTCTGAGATTAGCCTATACGAAGTTTAAAGGCACGCCTTTGTACTTGGAATGGGCGCCCGTAGATTGCTTTGACCCTGAAAAATTGCTCAAAATTCAAAACGAAAGAAACAGAAAGGACGAAGTTGCTGAAACTGCAACAGAGCAAAACCAGAATGCAGACGTTGTTGGTTCTGAAGAACTGCCTGAAAATGCTTGCGTGTTTGTAAAAAATATTTCATTTGATACAACAGAAAGTAGCTTGAAAGAAGCTTTCAGTCGGTTCGAAGACAGCATTGATTCCGCAATGATTGCAACGCATAAGAAAGGAGACGTGGTTCTGTCTCGTGGTTATGGCTTTATCCAGTTTAAGAGTAATGAAAGTGCAATGGAGGCTATTAAAACCATGCAAGGGAAGCTAGTGGATGGTCACGCGGTAGAGTTGAAACTCTCCAATAGGCCATCGAACAATCCCAAGTCAAGTCGCTTAAACAACCAGCGAACTAAGGAGACAGATGAAGTGTCGACATGCAAAATTCTTGTGAAGAATATTCCCTTTGAAGTGAAGGAGAAAGAACTAAAGCAGTTGTTTTCAACTTTTGGTCAGGTCAAATTTCTGCGGTTGCCGAAAAAGATGGCAGGTGAAGTTTCATTTTTGCCTTGTTGTATCGTGAATTTCATTACAAACAGTCCCAAGATCTGAATTAGCAGTTTAAGGTTATGTGATTTTGCTTCACCAAAATTGTTTTCAATTGTTTTAATTGCCTTAATCCCATGTCCCTTCGATCTCTTGCGGTGTCAGGACAAAATACCCAATGCGAATTTCAAAACTGATTTTATTTACTTATCCGAGAAATTATACTCGCTTCTTATAAATGGTATTTCAGACCTGGAATAGGTAATGCAATTTTAATCACTTTCTCACTTGATGTTTTTGAATTGCAGGTGAGACACACAGGGGATTTTGTTTCGTGGAGTACTACAGCTTGGCAGAGGCCAAGAAAGCCTTCACATCTCTCAGCCAGAGCACCCATTTGCTGGGCAGGCGACTGGTGTTGGAATGGGCCACCAATGATCCACAGACAGTTGGAGATATGCGAAAGAGGACAGCCGAGAAGTACCATTTGCAACAAGAGCATGAAAGTCGCTTAGCAAAGAGAACTAAATTTGACGACTCAGGGAACCAGCTTGGAGATTGATGATGACAGTACTTGTTCAGCATTGCCTGATTACGCTCCGAGTTACATGATGAAAATTCTACGCCTTGATAAAAACTGTATCAAAGTTTTTTTAATTGAGTTTCGAGAAAATTTTGTTTGAACTTTGATGTCTACAAAGGTTGTAATGGGCAAATTTAGATCTATGCCTGTTGATAAACGGCCTCAATGAGTTATTAATAGCCGCGAAGCGATAGCGGCTATTATTGGGGGGACATTGTGTTTTTTTTAATTCGTCGTCTCCATCGATGATTCTTGCGACCTAAATTCTTGGAATTGAGTTTCTCAATTTCATTGATTAATAGCCGCCCTCATCTTCTCAGCCGGCTATTATAGCGCTCCTATTTTTTTTACAATTCAAAGAATTTGAATTGTATTGGGGCGCTGTCTTTTTTTACGACTCGAAGAGGAGTATTGGAGAAGTCCTTTTTTTTAATCACTTTAGTTGGAGTGAATTTTGAAGCAGGAAATGAAACGCGTGAAAAATTTTAGAGTGGTTTGGGTGCTGAACAAAAGTGAAGAGGGGAGCGAAAAGAGAGTGGTTTTTTGTTCATGCCGCTGTTTTTGATAGAGCGAGAAATTGATGTGTGAAAAAATTTCCTCTGAGCGAGCGAAATTTTTTTGTTCACGTGCGGCTTTTAAAAGCAGTTTTTTGCAATTTTTCTTGTTTACGAGGTTTGATTATGATATTGTATTGGATTTGGGCTCGTTCTGATAGGAATTGAAGGTTTCAAGTAGTTAATTTGAGTTTTATGCAAATTTTGAGGTTTTTGATCAGTTTTGCTGATTTTTCGACGAAATTTAATGTAATTTGGCCTTTTGTTTTGTTTTACTGCTTTAAGTGCAATTTGCATAGAAGCTCGTTACTCAAAGATCATCAGGGATACAAATTGATTAAAATTTTGTTGTTATAAATCATTTTTTCTGAAGAAAAATGACAGAAAAATTAGGAATTTTTTAACCACTTTTTCAAATTTTTTTGCTTTTTTTCGTTTTTTTTTCAATGATAGACAACTTCTTTAGCTTGTTACGACTTGCCCATTTTTTCGCGAGCATTTCCTTGCTCTATTTGCTCTAAGTATTTTTATTTGGCTGTATTTTTTCTTGTAAAATTTAAAAAAAAACACCTTACTTTTTCTCGTTTTTTATTTGTTCAATTTGGTTTTAAATGTCTTTTCTATTCTTCCTCAACCTTTGATAGGATTTGGGGAGTTTTCTAGTGGAAGTCAGTTGTTGAAGCTTTTTTGGATGTCTCTCGTTTTGATTGATAATAGTTTCGAGTTGTTTTTGTTAAAGAAAATCGAGTAAATCAGAGCAAATGTTGGCCACTTTTTGTCTTTTTCTAGGTTTATTGCATATTTCATCCAATTTTATGTTTCTTGTTGGTAACTTTTTCCCAATAAAGAGCATTTTTGTAGGTGCCGATACTATGAATTTGCACTTGAAGGCTTAGCAGGGCAGTTTTCATTTAAACAAATTATACAAATCTCTAATTCGTTAAAGAGTTTTTCTTTGTCTTTTTTAGTATGATGTTTAACGTTTCTCTGCAGGTACTAGGTGGGCGGCTGATCTAGCCAAATATATAACTAATTGATCGCTATGAGTTATGGATGGGAAGCTGCATGTTATCTTTTTGTAGAGGATTTTGTTTGGATTTTCTGAGAATATTATTTTTTGATTTGGTCCTTTGTCAAGTTTCCAGTTCTCCAGTCTTTTCTTTGTGTCTTTGTGAATTGGTTACACTGTCAGTCGATTAATAATATGCTGGTGATGAATCTGATTAGTGAGAATAGTCAGATTTCTACTTCGAGTCGTTTCCGGAATTTTTCCGGCTATGTTTTTTTTTTAAGATTTGTTCACACATTTTCATGATTTCATTGTTCATCATTTTCAAGTCAAATTGGAGTAGTGATTTTGGTCACACCGAAACAGGAAATGGAGCGAAAAAGCGAGTGGTTTTGCGGCGTGAATTTTTTTCGCTCTAATTTTAAAGTAGAGTGAGAAAATGGTGTTTGAACAAAAATTCGATTTCTCGGTAGTGGTTTTTTGTTCACATGCGGCAATTCCACTCTGATTTTCTGTTTTTTCAATTTTTTGGATCGGATTTTTCTCTAAATGGTTTTCCCAATCCATTCACAGCTCATTCTAGGCCTAGTTTTTTGTTTGAATCGAATTTTCATTTCTCGCTAGTGGTTTTTTGTTCACATGCGGCATTTTGACATTGATTTTCTGTTTTTTTTCCTGTTTTTTTATCTTATTTTTTTAAATGGTTTTCTCAATTCACTCATAGTCCATTCTTGGTCTAGTTTTTCTGTTTAGTCAATGAAAATTCTTTGAATTGTACGTCAGGACTTGTCCTGCTATGTTTTTTTACTTCGTCGAATGAAAAAATGTTTCGCTTTACCTCATTTTGCCGCCTTTTCAACATTTTGCGTGAAATCTTTTTGACTTCTCTAGGCTAGTTTCTCTCTTCTTTCATTCTGCTAAAAGTGATTTTGAACATCAGTTGCTCAGCAAAGCAATTCAAAATGAACAGAGTTAGTACAAAAATGGATGTCAGAAATAGAAACGGGATAAACCCATAAAGCCCAATTTTAGATGCCCGCTATTTGAACGTCGTTCCTATAAGTCTTATTTACCATCTCTAATGCTTATTGTTATTGATATTAGCCCCTATAGCCTCTCACTAAGCAGCAGAAGTATGTTCAATTACGAAATGCCATCAAAATAAATCGGACTTAAAAAAGGTTTTTGTACAAAAATCTTTTTTTTTTCAATATCTTCTGTTATTTCAATCCCAATCATGCTTATTGGAATCAACGGCGGCTATTTTCCGGCAATCTGCTGGTTATGTTTTCTACTGCTGTGTGGTTAAAATTTGTGTGCGTGACTTCATCTGTTCTGCATGTTCTGCTTTTAGGTCAGTTGCGTCACTTACCTCACTAAAAAATGACTTCTGAACTCGCTTAATGAACTTTGAATTTTATGCACATTTACTAGTTAAAGGTCAATAGTGTGCATCTAAGTTGTGCCAAACGTATATGCCCTATTTCTTGAGCTTTAGAGTCTTGAGTTTTTGATTTCAAATTTTAATTTTGAGAAAGCTCTATTAGGGCTTTTTCCTAATAGAGCGTGTGCGTCTCATAAAAGTGACAGTCCGAATCTAACCCAAAAGTCTAGTGGCCTGATCTTATTTCTTTAGTTGTTTCAACTCCATGGAAGGCCACAAGCGTCTATCGCGGCTATTTTCCGGCAATCTGCCGGCTGTGTTTGAGAACGGCCATTGGTTCAATCATGAGGAGGAAATTAAAGATTTAGAAGGATTAAGCACTGACCGACGGCATTATGATAGCGCCCATTTTACCTAAAGCCATTGGATGACACTTGGGCTTTACGTCCACCTTTAATGGTAGAAAATTAAATTCTTTATCGCTTGTGAATAGTTGACTCAATTACGGCTTTTCGGGTGAACTTATTTTACAAAATTTGATTTTTGCGTTATGCATCGCTCTCTCATAGTTAAGGTTTTTATGCCTTCCCTCTGTTTGTTACGCACCCCCTCTAAGAAAATCTTTGCATTCTGAAGAGAATGTTTTTTCGTTTTTAAGACAGAAATAAGATTTTCTGCGGTTTTGCTTTTTCGTTAAGTCTGTCGCGATGATGCTGTCTTTGATTCTGGCAATGATCAATAGTAATAGGCTTTTTTCAACGTTCTGAATTCGAAATTATCTTGTTTTGGTTCAAGTCGTCTCAATATGTAAATTTTAGACAAATCATTTTGTTTGAGACAGTGCTATTTTCTTAGTTTGTGTATTTTTTTTTCGAATCCCTATCAAATGCAGAAAGATATCTACCTCTCAGCATTTTTCAAATTAAGCTCATAAAGACGCATAAAGCTTAAAATGCTTAATCACGCTGTCAACATTTATGATACTTAATTTTTAAATAAGTTGAAGAGTTTCGTGAGCAAGTGTCAAAACTTAACATCATTAATTGATATTTAACTTTTTTGAAATTTTGCTGGCTTTACTTTTTCCAATTGTTTAAATTTGACAGTTTTGTATATTAAATTGAAGGCTTAAAAACGGGAATATTTGTGGAGGTATTTACTGAATTATTTTTCGGAAGGATATCGAGCTGGTTGGCTGTTTTTTTTCTGAATCAATAAAACTTTAACTGTTAAAAGTTTGCACAAAGAGATGAAAGGTTAGCTTTTCCGCCCCGTTTAGAAGGGAGATGAATTATATACTCAAATTGTTTTTTTTCTTTTTGTGCACTGAATGTTGGCGGATCGATTTATTCATCATAGCGAATCATTAAAAAGCGCTTGAAGTGTAGAATTTGAAATTGAAAATTTTTGATTTTACTTTTATTTGAGGACTTATTTTTTACCAGACATCTAAATTAATAATATAACGGAATTATTAGTGTACATGCCTTCAGAATGATCAGGAATAGATGTTGAATTAATCAAAATTATTTAAATCTTCTTGTTAATGATTAATGTTACCCCTAAGCTCTTCGTTTCTCTATATCTAAAAACAAAACCTGAATGATCCTAATGGTCTATCTAATCTTCTTTGCATGAATTGTATCTAAATTTTGATGAAAATGTAGAGCAACTTGTCGTTTATCTCGACTTCTGTAAAGCGTCGACTTCTGTTGGTCAACCCTATCTGCTCGTGAGCTGACAAACTTTGATTTTGACGAGAATTTTGTGGTTCTTATTTCCTCTTATCTTAAAGATAGGAATGAAAAAGTTAAAATCGATAACTTTCTGTCGAATTGCTTACCTGTCTCGTGGTGTGCCGCAAGGCAGTGTTTCGGGACCTATTCTTTATTTTAGTTACATTGATAACATGCCTGAAGTTCCCAAGTGTTCAAAATTGTTCTGTTTTTCCGACAATGCCAAACTTGTATGCCAAAAGGATTCTTGCGTGCAATCTGTTCAACTTGATCTTTGTGCTCTTAGGTTATGGTTCTATTGTAACTCACTTTCTTTCAAAAATCAGAAGTGTGTCTACCTACATTTCAACAGGACATCCGCCGATGCCTTGTTTATCGGAAACGACGAATTATCTTAGATCGAGCATGTCAGCGACCTGGGTGTTGAAGTATCTAGTTCTTGCAAGTGGGGAGCTCATTTTACGATCAAATTTGTCTAAGTTCGTAGAGCTCTGTTATTTTTAGCGTAGTGTGCCTCCAAATCCTTCCTCTGGAGTTAAGTTCAATCTATACAAAGCATATGTTATCTGTGTTATTGTACGGTTATTCTGCTTGATAACCTGATATCTGTGAACTTCGGAAGCTTGAGAATTTGAATTATCATGGAATTCGCTGGTGTTTCGGTTGTGATAATTGTGAAAATTTTTTACAGAAGTCTCATTTGTTGCCGATCAGTTATCAACTCATTGAACTTGATCTTCAGTCTTTTCTGGCAATAGTGAATGAAAAGAACTGCATTGGTTTCTATGATCAACTCATTGAACGTGATCTTCAGTCTTTTCTGGCAATAGTGAATGAAAAGAACTGCATTGGTTTCTATGATTACTTCAAAATTGAAAAAATCCTGTAAATTACGAGCGCAGAATCTGGAACGACTAGTCCCAACGAGATCGAGAAAACATTTCACCGAAAAATCTTTTTTCGTGTTGGGGGACTAGTAAACGACGCTGCCGATCTCTTAAATATCAGTATCATTTTCTTCGAGTCAAAACTTTCCGACAAACCCCAATTCACAACCTGCTGCTAGACTTTGCGCGATCTAAATATGACATTTGTGTAACATGCACTTGATATCTAAAATGTAGATGTAACTTTAATATAGCTTAATTCTTTACTTTTACAGTGAATTGTAGCTTTTTTAAAAATTTTGCATACAGCACCTGATTATTGTATTATTTGTTTTACTGTACATCCTGTCAAAGGTAATTCAAGCCGTGTTGACTTTGCTCGAACTCTGTTAAAGTTCTGTTGCGAAGAGTTTGTTACCTGTCGCTCTTACATTTAAAGGTATTGTATGATCTTCGAAATCAATGATTTTTGATTCTGCTTTAGCATACTTTAGCGTTCTTATCAGCTCATTCGTCCGTTTGTTCTGTTTCAACTGTAGGTGGTTTGCACATTTTCTAAAGGTTTTGATGTTATCCTCTAGTATAAGTCTGTGTGAAGTTTCAACAGACTAGACTTCCAAATAATTAAATCAACTAGTATTCTGTAAGATTTGAGTAGAGTATCACGGCAATGATCAAACTTACGACGCATATAACGCACTTTAATGTCCCAGTTAATCTGTCGATTTATAGGCTGTGTTTTTTGCTGAGAATGTGTGCCAAAAAACCGCACTGAACGATAAATGAGACTGGACAAAAGATTTGAAAACACGAAGACTACATCCAAAAGTAACAGACTTTTTACAACCATTTATCTTAACCATTTATCTTAAAACATCCTTCAGATGTACCTCAAATGACAATTTTGGGTCAAGGTGTATCCATAAATAACGACAAATTTCAGAAGATATTATTAATTTACATTTAAATTTAAATGCTGGCTCTACTTCATCTCTGGAAGAAATTTAAAGTAGCCCTATTTTATCAGCATTCAAAGTCAGTTGATTTTCTTTCAAATACCTGTCTGTGCTATTGAATATTTCCAATTTTTGTTGCAATTTCTTCTGGTTCATAACGACATAAAATACTAGTATCTTCTGCAAGTTGTACAAGCTCAGTCACCTTCAGTTTTTTCCGAGAAATCGTTAACGTATAAAAGAAAAAATACAGGTCCGAAAATTCTACTTTTGTTGACGTCCCGGAGCTCATTTAAGTACTCAATTTGTGCGAAAATGGAGAGCATGCTTATTCAAGGTATAAAAAATTGCAATGTTTTTTTTGCATTTTCAATGTTAAATACTATCTCAGAGATAAACAATACGGCATCTGTTGACATTTTTTTGTATTGGAATCCCAATTGCTTTTTATTCAGCAGATTGTTTTTATTAATGTAATGCATCATTCGGATATGGACAAGCTTTTCAAATTGTTTAGCCAAAGTTGGTATGACTGAAATTGGTCGATGGTTGCTCATTTGTGTGGTCGGTCCTTTTTTATGAATTGGTGTGACTTGTGCAGGTTTCAGAACACTTGGAAAACCACTGTATTGAATACAATCTTTTATATTTAGTTGCAGATGAGCCCCAAATGCGTATTTTCCTGTCTTTAAAGCCCATTCATGGAAAAATCCTGGACCCGTTGATTTACCGTTGTCCATACTGTCGATGGTTTTGTAGACTTGTTTTAAAGTCAATACTCTGAATTGAATTTTTGAGAATAGTGCTCAAACTTGAGAATCACCCGATTATTTGCCCCTTTCTTTAAAAGTTTTAATAAATGCACTGCAGATTGTTTTTTGTCTGGTCTTGACTTCATCTGCTTCAATATCAGACATAATACTTTTGTTGTGGTTTCCTGATTTTTGTTGTTGAAATTCCCTTCTGTTTCGCTGTTTAACATTGCCTAAAAACTCAGAAGAGTGTTTCTGTTTTCCAAGGTAGGGCATTTTTTGAACTCGCTGAAAGTACCGTAATTCTGAGAAAGATTGTATTGATTGTACAAATGATGCTTTTCTGCTATTAATTTTTTCGTTCGATATCCATCGGTTAGCACTTTTTCTTTTTCATGGAAGAATTAAGATCTGCATAATTGCATGTTGATCAACTATACTTTTAAAAAATTCGTTAATTTCTGTTAACAATTCAGCACAATATTCGAGTTGATACATAGATTGTCAATCCGCAATTCCCAGGTTCTTAAAGTCCTAATGACTGTAAGTGATTTTTGTGCATATTTGTCAGAGAAAGTGTACGGCTAATTTTTTTTAAAAAAAACTCATCTCATTTAAAAAACAATTTTGAAACCGAGGTGTGAAGTTTGTTTGAACTTAAAGTTATCGAGGTTTCAAGATTGTTTGCATATTTGATGGTGATCTTAATTTGTTCTGTTCAATTTTACATTTTTTTGTTTTAAAATTATAATTTAAAATTGTTTCTGCGATAAACTGTGGACCAGTTTTGTGTTCCTTAAAGACGAGCAACGCTTGAAAGGCTAGTTTTTTGAATTGCTTATTTTTGGTTTTTAAGAGAAGTAACTTCTCTTATTAGGATAAGGACAAGCTTCTTAAAAGCGTCCTAAAAGACGCAACGTTTGAAAGGCTAGTTTTTAAAATTGTTATTTTGGTTTTTTCAAGAGAAGTCACTTCTCTTACAAGGATAAGGACAAGCTTCTCAGTCAGTTTAGCGAAAGTTGTTACGACCGAAATTGGTCGACGGTTGCTCATTTTTATGGTTGATCCTTTTTTTATGAATTAGTGTGATATGTTTAGGTTTTAGAATACTTGGAAAATCACTTTATTGAGTACAATCATTTAAAGGTAGTTGCAGTTGAGCCCCAAGTGCATATTTCCTTTCTTTAAGGCCCATTCATGGAAAAATCCTGGAGCCGTTGATCTACCGTTGTACAAACTGTCAATGGTTTTGTAGACTTGTTTTAAAGTCAATACACTAAATTGAATTTTTGAGAATAGTGCTCAAACTTAAGAATCACCTGATTATTTGCCCCTTTCTTTAAAAGTTTTAATAAATGCACTGCAGATTGTTTTTTGTCTGGTCTTGACTTCATCTGCTTCAATATCAGACATAATACTTTTGTTGTGGATTCCTGATTTTTATTGTTGAAATTTCATTACTGTTTCGTTGTTTTACATTGCTGAACAAACGCAGCAGAGCATTTCTGTTTACTAAGTTAGGGCGTTTTTGAACTCGTTGAAAGTACCGTAAATTCGAGAAAGATTATATTGATTGTGCAAATGATGTTTTTCTATTAATTTTTTCGTTCGATTTCATTTCATTTTTTATTTCATGGAAGAATTAAGATCTTTCTACGTGCATGTTGATCAAGCGTGCTTTTAAAAATTTCATTAAATTTTGTTAACTTTTCGTCACAATTTCCCGGTTGATACATAGATCGCCAATCCGCAATTCCCAGTTTTTAAAACTCCTAATGTAAATGATCTTTGTGCAATTTTGTCAGAAAAAAAGGTACGGCTAGATTTAAAAAAAAACAAATTATTATCAAAACAAATGTGAAACCGAGGTCTGAGCTTTGTTTGAACTTTAAGTTATCGAGGTTTCAAATTTGTTTTCATGTTTGAATGTGATTTTGTTTTGTGTTCAATTTTACCTTTTTTGTTTTAAAATATTAATTAAAAATGGTTTCTGCGATAAAATATGGACCAATTTTTGTTCCTAAAAGACGGGCAACGTTTGAAAGGCTAGTTCTTTAAATTGTTATTTTGGTTTTTTCAAGAGAAGTCACTTCTCGTATCCAGGTTCCATTAATGACAAACCCCATTTACGATCAAATGAGGCCATAAAGGAATCAACGCTCATGGTTTGTATGACTTCGAAACTGTTTTCGTGATTTTAAATGAACTTTTTGCTCGCAATTGTTGTAGTGCTATGGCGTACTCTGGTGAATTGAAGGTGCAATTAATTTGTGTCCTAAAAAGTTCTAGGTGAACCTTTTTAATGCTTTGAATGCCCTTCTATTGGCTATTAAGACTTTGAAAATGTTTTTTGAAAAAAAATTGAACGTTACCCGCTTTTTAAACTCTTGAACGTCCAACTATTGACAATTAATTGACTCGGCAATTTGTCTGGTTAGGTAGTGAAAGGCAACGTGTTAATTGCTTTCCTTTGAAAGCTATTGGTTTACCGGTTCCAATACCACGAGTTGGCATTAATTTTTAGTTTTTTATAAGTCCATTTTTGTTGATATTTTGAAGTCACAATTTTATAATACTGAGATATCATTGGCGTTGAAAGAATTTATTTAACAAAAGGGTTTGTGATCAACTTTGACACTTCGCATTTTTTAATTTCTGGTTTTTGCATGTAATTGTTGTTCTTTGTTGTCGTAAAATTTTTTCTGACATGAGACAGGCCTCAATAGTCTACTTTTATGTTGTTACTTTTATGGAACTTATTCAAGGCCATCAGTTTATAGCTAATGCTTTTGATGATTTGATTTTCATTTTTCAGGTTTTTTAAACTTTTCTTTTTGTTCTTTTTGTCATTTTTGAACTTAATCTCATCAACAAGAGGTACCATCCACTTACTGGCGGTTTAATTTTCAACTTTTTTATTGGTTTTATGTTACAACCAATGTTTTATTCCTTGGACACCATGTGTTTTCTTAAAAGTTTCGTGAGTGATTGATTTTGTGCTTCTTTTTGTTGTCCTTTAATGGTAATCGCGTCAATAACAAGTCACGTCGATTTTCAAATGAGACCTTGGTGGACGTATATATTTCTTTGCAGAATTAATGCAAGAAATAATTGATTTTATATATAATCAGATAATATTTGCGCTCAATGGCTTCAATACTTTGTGTTTTCGTATATTGTTTGTAAATTTGTCTCCTTCTGTATCTGTTGTTATTTTGCAGTCTTGTCCTTTGAGGTATTTTGCTCGTAATATTTTTTTCTTTTTGTGTGTTTAGTCTTTTATTGTCTTGTAGTCTTATTAATGGCAGGCATCATAAGTTCTCTAAAACGGCATGGCATTATAAAATTCATTTGGTAGTTTTGGTTTCTAACGTTTTTATTCTCTGCATTTGTTAGATAATCAGTTCGAAAATGAGTATGAGGGTTTGGAATATTATGAGGGGTTCGGAATATAACATATGACTGGTTCTGTTGTACCCATCTGTAAATGTTAAAAAGTCGCCAGAGCAATTGCGGACAGATCCGAAGTCATATTTAACAAAAGCAAGCATTTCGCATGCATAGCATCTGCTGACAGGAAACATCAAAGCAGGAAAAGTAACTATCCTAAGTCAGATAATAAAGTTACCCAGAAGCTGAATTAATCCAAAATCGGGAAAATTCAATTACATTTTCATTTAGAACAAGTTCACGTACTAACAAAAATTCAATTGAGACCATAAAATTGTTCAGACAGTATTAGGAAATCCACCATAAGCTCATAAACTTCTCTTCGCTATGCAATAAAACTATGCAATGGACCAAAAATGGCAAAAAGTAGGCATAAAAACGCACCAAGTATTTGAGAAACATTCCAAATAGTGTAAAATTCGCATTAATTACCAAAAAGCTTCTATATGCTATCAAAACAAGCTGAATAATATTTCTTCGTAATGAATTATTTTTTAGACAACATAAAACTATTAAAACCAAATAAAGAGCTTGAGAAAGCCACACGTGATCAAAAATTTTGATACCTTAGCGAAAATTTTTTACTCAGTTTTGCGCTCTGTTTCAAAAAAAATTTTTGAACAAAGTGTTTCAAAAGAAGTTATGAACAAAGTGACCACTCTTTGTTTTGTCCACTCTTCGAATTTCTTCACCAAGTTAGCTTTTTCAAACTTTAATCACTCCCTGAACTTCCGGTTTTTTGCAGGCATCACGTTTTTTTTGTTTTTTTTCCTGGAAGATTCTGAAAGTCTGTAGATATTTCTCGAATAATAAGTTTAGCGTCAATTTATGTGTAGAACTTTGGACACAATAGATTTGAAAAGATAACCCATTTTCTAAATTTAAATTCGTTAAATTTTTAGTCAACAATTCAATTTAAAAAAAAAAGCATGTTATATTATTTCAGGTCAACCGTTGTCTTCTCATTTGTTACGCCAGTCTGTGGGCGGAATTTACTTAATAACTTCTTTGCCACATTTTTTGTCTACAAAAACTTGCTTTCCCCAATAGTTTTGATCTCAATCGGTTTGGTTATTGATGGTTACGTGTTGTACTTAGTATCATTAGTATGTTCTATAATGAGCGTTTTGTAATAGCTCAAAAGCTAGTATGTGTTACTCTTGTTTCATTTGCTTTCTTTTTCAGAAACGCTGACTCTGGTATTCCTTGTTTACGTTCGAACGCTCTCGGCTTGTAGCAATATTTTTAATGGCGCCGTCGGTAACAGCATCGCCAACTGCTGTCAAAATGAACTATAACACCAGCAACAACACTGTTGGAGGGTCACCCTCTCGGGGCTCTACTAATAGTAACATGGCGTCGCCCAACAATACCACCCAAGCTAGTGGTACTGCCGTGGGTGCGGGACAGGCGTCTGGCAGTGGAAGTGGAAGTGAACATGTTATGGAGAAGAGAGTGGAGGAACTGTTCGAGACACAGAGTGTGAGTGAGCTCAAATCGGTGGAGAGGAAATTCCACTCGGACATTGAGCGCAAGAGACAGGACCTCCGTCTTTTAGTTGGGTAAGAGTCTAATGGATCAATTGCTATGGTTTTAGTCCCCCGAGGTTATTAGAACGTGAACCTGAATACCGTCATATTTTCTCCCGCCCGTTTTGCTATTCACTCCCAGGTGAACGTGCGAATTGTTTACATAGTAACCAGAAAACGTGTTGGTTTTTTGAAACCGAAAATTTTACTTGATTTTTTTTGCTTTTGTTCTACAACACTTGAGTGACTTCTTGAGTGACTTTTTGCTCTTGACTTTTAACTGCTCGCATTCAGAATTTAAGTCTGTTGCTGAAAGTTAAAAGGGATTGTGAGCGACGACAGCATATAGCTCGTGTAGCGTAGTGTTATATGTCACCGAAGAGGTCGGGGGGTTTCGACGCCTCACTAGTGAAAAGCTGCTGCACCATAAGGTTTTCTAGCCTCGGCAAGTCGTTCGAAAGCAATTTGTCCGATGTTAGTTGGTTTATGTTTGTGTTTGGTGGCTGTTTTAGTGAGAGGTATAAGGATGTGATTGACGTGTCTGACAAGCTCACTGGAATCACAACACACTCCGCACAGGTAATCTCATTACTCTTAATCTTTTATTAGTTGGAACTATGAATGAGTTATTGCATTGGCCGCCTCGGAAAACTATTTTTGTGTATTTGAATTAATAAAAATACAATCATTTGAGATTAAAAAAAATCAGTTTGATATTTTTGATTCGTCAAATCCTGCTGTTAAATATTGAAGGTCTCTATCGGGCGGATACGTATAATTGTAGATAGATGTTCTCTAATGAATCGGGCATCAATGATGTATTGACATGAATGAACACATGCACAGAAAATTAACCGAAAAGATACCAAAATTTCACTGATGATGATTCCATAAACTCATCTCAGTCAGTCTGGCACATACATAGGAACATAAACATATCCTCCAGCTTAGTGGTCATATAACGTATAGCCCCTTCTCTCGCCATTACAGCCGTAAATATAAGTGTAGTTAGGGTGTGTCTGATTGTTCAGGTGAAGAAAAGGTTGGAGAGAATGCAAACGTTGTGTGATGACCTGAGACGCAACCAGCAGAGACAGCGACAACTCAGCACTGGTCAGAGTAGGGGAACCGGAGGAGCTACCGGGGGTATCTCTGGATCTGGCTTGTCCAGCTCCGTCTCTTCTAATACCCAATCACTCCAATTAGCATGCCAGTTGAGACTGCTGTCTCTCATGCCTGAGAATGTAAGAGATACAATAGAATAGTGATGAATAAGCCAATTGTGTTAAAGGTTAACTGGCTTTTTATCAGAGGTCAACACAAGTTAAGATTAAAGTAGATTAGGCACTTATTGTCATTAAAAATTTTAAACTGAAACCATTATTGACCGATTTTAAATACGAAGAAGGTGCAGCTGGGCCAAAATTTTCTGCTAAATTTCAAAATTTAAAATGCTCTAAAATATAAATAGCAAAACCACTCAAGAATTCTGAAACATTGTTTGATGAAGTCAAGAAATATTGCAGAATTTTTACTATCATAAGTTTGATGTAAAGTCTACTTCAGTTTTTGTCGAAGATTTTTTGGAAGGCTTGTTTCATTTGGATTGTTGAGGGCTATCGTTCAACAAGATTAGTTTTGAAATGTTAACTTTTATCTGGTCGATTACATTAATTCAGTTGTCGTTCTTAGGTGTTACTCTTTCTGGACAAATGTGAATATGTGAAAGCGGCTCATTTGGTCGAGTTCTCAAACTCCCTTCGATCTTCGCTTCTGGGGCCACTCAATGAAAATGCTGATCTCATCAAGTCCAAATTCCCAATCGTCAATCGAATTTCGACAACTCACTTCAAATCAACAGTGAGGCAGTCTTTGCAGTCGCATCTCATCAAAATGACGCAATCTTTGGTGCATGACGAATCAAAGATATTAGAACAGGGAACCGAGATTATACTGTGTTCGACTGACGACGCGAAGCTGTTTTGTGAAATAATTGAGGCATTTTCGATTTTGGACAATTGCTCCCTTCTTGAAGCCATACTTCAAACTTTGGAGATATTTAGCGATCATATTACACACATTCTTACAGACGTTGAGTCTACACAAAGTGTCTCGGATATCCTTACGATAGCTTCGAAATTGTACTACTTTGCAGTTTATTGTACTGCCCTGGCATTCGATAGTCTGACCCGCCGAAATGAAGCTGGACCTGTTTCAATTACCTTTGATGAATTGTATCCCAGCCAGGTACAACTGAAAAATTTCCTACCTGCCAACGTTACAGCGACTGCTTTCGTGCGCAAGTCACTGGTATCTGAAAATGAAGGGGAAACAGGTGATGTAAACGCAACCAAGAAATCAGTTATAGCTGCTATTGAAGATCAGTTGATGAACAAAGTCAGAAGACATGTAGAAGAACAGCTTGGATATGTGAAAAGTGTGAAATCTCTAACCAACATAAAAACGAAACTTCTCCAAATTGTAAGTTGTATCTGAATTGTGATTAACTTGAAATTTTTCAATAATAGGTGTTGAGGTAACTTCTCCCTGTTTTCGTCCCAAAAAAGGAAATTTCTGTTTTTTTAACTGTGTGCTGAAGAACACTCGTTTTGGGTTGGAAATTTTTGACGATTCTATGAGGAAATCTGAAGGTCTTTTTTGGAGCAGTCTTTTTGCAGTTTTGAAACAGTTTTTCTCATTTTCAGAATTACCTGCCTTACCTAAAGAAATGATGTGTTTTCCAGTTTGTGGTTTGTAATGTTTGCGTTTGAAGAACAGGAAAAAAAGTGTTTTCTTACTAGTTAGCAACCTATTATAAGGTTATACAGACGTGGTAATGAAAACAAAAGTTGTGACGGAGAAATAGCTGTTTCTAAAAATCTCAAACCAATGACCTTAATTCTAAGTAGTACAGCAGAGTTTTGTAGTCCAGTTATTTACGAGAACAAGAATATTTGGGATCTTGAGTAATTTTTTTGTTCGTTATAATATAATTCGAATGGTCAGCGCATTTTTTTTGCTCCTTTAGGGGCTTCTATGAATTGCATAACTTTCCGAATTTTACTTAACTTTATGATTGTATGAAGCAAAATTGCGAATGGAGTTATATTTAAGCCTATTGACAGGAGGATGGGATTGGGGTGACTGCAACGGAGGCTGTCAAAAAGCACGTGTCTCTTCTCACTGATGACGTCACGATGAAAGAATTCACTTATTGGGAACAGTTGTTTGAGCCCCTCTTCACTTCATGTGCAAAGGTTGGAATTTGATTTGCACAACCGTTTAATTACTCTCAAACAAAATTTGTGGTAATGATATTAGTGCTGCTACTCTCTTTAAAGTTTTGCTGGTTTTTAGACTACCGACTTTTCGCCTGATAGTTTTTTTGTCTAATCATAATTTTTTGCATCTAGCTTAAGTGGAGGGCATTAAGTTCTCTAAGAGACTCACGGTTTACTAGTCTCTTATTATCAGAGTATACCATTAGCGGGAACTCTTGAGGAGATATAAATCCGCGGTGTGAAGGGTGGATCTTTGCAGAGTGAAGTTTGACGTCTCCCCCTTCCTCAATTACGCTTAAGCTAGCCTCCCCCCTAAGGTGCACTGTCAGGGTTCTTAATTTACTTTTACTAATAATCGAATAATTTTGTTGCGTCTAGAATTTGAAATCCAGCACAATTTTATTCTACGTGCAATTTCGAAAAAAAAATTTTGCAATTTTATTGAAAAATTTTTTTATTGTTTCCAATCTTTGAACAACGTTTCTACATTTTAAGTGGAATAGATATATCTATTCTATACAGTAGTATGGATATCTATACAGGAGTATAGATATATAATTTTATGCTAAATAAGGAGTTTTTTCAATTTGATTTTTAACTTCCAAAAATTAAGAACAAGTCTTCTTGTTTTTTTCTTGTTTTTCTTGTTGCCCTTATTCTCCGAATTGTAGCATGTATCAGTCTATCTTTTTCCTTAGACCTACAGTTCTTTTCAGCTGTGCCTTAATCAGTTGTTGAAAGTATTAATTTTAGCCTTTTTCTTAGAAATTTTTTTGCTTGCAATTGATTTCATTTGACAGTGCGGCACTGAGAATTTGCTTGAAATGCCTTTTGGGTGATAATTACTCTCTACGAATAGTACTGGGGTCTTTGATTTTTGCCTCTTTTTGCCTAATTGTTGGCTGTTTTTGATTAATTGTTTTCCTGTATATCCTGTTTATTTTGTCTTCTCGGTGATTAATCTGAAAATTTTTCAACTAGTTTTTTTGCGATTTTTGACACGTTGTATTGTTTTATTGCATTTGTTGGAAATTGAATTAAAGCCTCATGACTTTAGGTTCTTTTTACTACAAAGGATACAGGTTTCTTTTGTTACAAAGTTCTCTCTTTCAATGCAATTTGACCATAAGTTGAGAAATGTACACATTTTTTCCTCAAATATAGAGATGTTTGTAAGCTCATTGAGGCTTGGCTGATGTTTCGTTGTTAGATAACTAGTTTTCATTGCATGAAACAATGTTTGTTGCATGTGTGCTTGTACATGAAAAATAAATTGAGTTTTCCGAAATCTTTGTTTATTTAGCCGATTTTTTCGTTGTTTGACTTAAGGTTGCTGTTTTCTCTGCATTGATGCGTTCTGCATGAAGATATTAGCTATTTCAGAAACCAGTTCTTTCGGTGGATACGACTTTGAGTCGTTTCCGGAATTCTTCCGGCTATGTTTTTTATTTCGTCGTCAAGATTTTTGGTACGACCATATGACGTCAGAACGCTTCAAAAAATTTGCTTTTTGCTCATTCGTTCATGCAATTTTAACTGAATTGCGTGCGTGACGTTATTTCTCATTCCTAGTGGAGCGAGTTTTTTGTTCATTTGCGTGATTGAAGTTTTTGGTCACACGTGACTTATCTCTCTCTCAAAAATGACTTCATTTCGAAATTGACTTTTCTTTGATTCAAAGAAATAAGGTCAAGTGAATATGTATGTGTCTCTCTAAATGAAGGTTATTTGAGAGCAACTTAATAGTGGCAGCATTAAGTTATACAGATTTCTAATCAAAATATAACATCTCATCCTTCAATGAATAGAGTAATTTTTTGGTCTGTCTTTTTTAATGTTTTTTCAGACTGCAGATCTACAAAGCTATTGCGGCTATTTTCTGGCATTCTGCCAGTTATGTTTTGATTTTCGCGAAGTAATTTTGTTTTGGTCTAAATAAATTCCAAATATTACAACTTTAACAATTGCCGAGTTTTTGCACCAGAGTTTGTAGAAATTTGCGTGGAACTTTATAAGCTTGGTTGTTCTTGTAGTTTGGTATATGCGTTGGTGACACTCAATTGAAACTAACATTCGTTGAAAATGGTGTGATGGACATTATTGGGTAATTAAAGACTATCTTTATGCAGAAACTGCTGAAAAAGAGCGTGCTAGAACAATGGAACTCGGAAGCAAAGATTCTTCTAGAAGAAAGAATAGTTCCTTTGATTGACACCGTCAATGTCAGCTATAAACTGTCACCAAATGGACCAGCCTTGAATGAAGTGGACATGCCGACTCATGTATGGAATGAGGAGCTGAATTTTGTGGTCCATTCATCGGAACAACAGAGCAAGGATGCCGCAAAGACCTCGGAACCGGATTCTTTGTGGAAACTGAGTGGACGATCGGCTGCTCAAGCAGAGACTCCCGCAGTGGTCAGGTAAATATGACAATGACGAAGCTTGTTTTAAGTTTATCAAAACTAATGTAACTAAATTGATCCTTGCCGTTTTTACCCCCCAGACCCTTTATGCGGCCAGAGGTAATGCGTTATGCACCTCTAGTTATGAACCACGTGACAGTATATAGTAAATCATTATATGCTTATATATTACGCTTAGTGGCGCTATTAAAGTGCATGGCAAATGGAGGGATGGGGGTAGGAGGGTCTTCCAAGGGTACTGAGGTCTGGACTGAACAACAAGTAAAACAAAAAGAATTAATAATTGAAGATAATTATGAAAGTTCTACGAAGCTTGCCGTTATTTTGAAGCAAGGATTTAAAAAACATGTGTAGATTTTAAATAATCATTCAACTCGGATTTTGTGTTGAAGTCGTGGCTGATTTTGTGACGTTTATTTGTGTGCCTGTTCCAGTGTATGTCGCAAAATAGACGAAATAGTGGAAGCATTGTGTGAAAGTGGATCAGAATTCTTCAGAACAGCTTCAGTCTCACTTCATTCGGGTGTGTTTAATGACACCAGTGGTGGTCTATCTCCAGCCGCTGTGTATGGTAGTGGTCGTTCTGTGAATTCATCAGAGAAAGAGAGTGGAGAGAAGAGCAAAACAGCTATGGAAGAAATGAATCAACAGATAACTGTTATACTCCTGCAAAAGTAATATTACAATTTCATATTCACAAATACTTATTATACTCATTAGTATACTAATTATACTTAAGATATTCACAATGTACATTCACAATATACGTATTATACTCATTATTATACTTATTATATTGACGGTATACATTCACAATATACTGGCCCACGTCAAAATTACAGATAGAATTTTTGTGAAACAGAAGGAAAAGTGTCCGGAAAAATTTGAACCATTATAACAAAACTATTAATTATACTTATTGTATAATTAATACAACAAAACTTATTATAATTATAACAAAACTATTAATTATACATTATTATACTTTATTAATTGACGGTATACATTCACAATATACTGGCCCACGTCAAAATTACAGATAGAATTTTTGTGAAACAGAAGGAAAAGTGTCCGGAAAAATTTGAACCATTATAACAAAACTATTAATCAAATTATCCGTGCTAAGATTTAGCTGATTGATTGTCATAGCAAAGAAGGATCAAAGTTTGAGTTGATGTTTTTTTTCAGTCAAAGATTTTTTCAGACTAGTCAATTTCTTCGCTGACATGAACAGTGCTGACCAATCAGAGAATGAGACAAAAGGAGATATATCGAGGTAAGAAAATGGAGCAAAATTTTGTAAATCCATTTTATATTTTTGGATATTTGCCCTTAAATTGTGTGCAGAAGCTGAGTTCATTAACATTGTTTAATTGCTCTCGAACGAAATTTGACGCAGTTATTTTAAATATGTGCCTTTTTTATACAAAGTTTTTGCTTGCCGTTTTCTGGAACCTTCTTTCGATTTCGCTTCCCGGGGAACTTCATCAAGGTTGAATCCTTAATTTTTTTGAGTGATTTGAAGTGCGTGCTTTCAGAAATTAAGTCCGTTGCTAAATTGAAATGTGATTGATGAACATACCTAGCCCGTCTAGCTCAGAGGTTAATGTCCCCAACTCTTATCTGAAACCCTTCCCAGCCAGAAGTTTTTGCATCATAAAAGTTTCTCTAGCCTATGCTCCCTTCTAAATTGTTTCCGAGAGCAATTAACCCAACTTTAGTCTTTGTTTAGTCGTTCGCGATTAATTAGCCCAACTTTAGGCTGTATATGTTCAGTCGTTCTAGAACAATTCGCCCAAATTTAATTTGTTTTCGTTTTATTTTCAGCATCTGATTATTGGAAACTTTAATTGAAGAAGAAGAAGAAATAGTTTCTCATTAAAAGAATTAACATCAAATAATTACAAAAAAATACACACAGAGAGAGGACAGATAACGGAGCAATAATGCTCACTAGAGTTCTGCCCTAAGGAACATCATAAATTACTAATACTTAGCGTTTGCGATTATCAAGGTATGAGCTTAATTCATTATAAACAAATAATGGAAAAAATATGACAATGAATGAAATTGAAGAAACTTAGTAAAACTAATTTTAAACATGAGAACTACAAATTTAACAGGAAAAAGCCGCCAGCACTTGGAACCAGTAAGAGGAACCAAGCGCTGCCTCGCTTTGTTGAAAATTTGTAAAATTTTGAAAATTTTGTAAAACAACTAAACTTTTTTTCATTCATTTCTAAAAAAAACTTCGTCTGAAAACATATTTTAGAATTGGAATTTTGACATTTTTACCCCAGAAATGAAACCTCCGCACTTGCAAAGCTATTGTCGCAACAATTTTGTGTTGAATTCTGGGCTACTGCTATTATAAAATAAAATCGACAAGTTCCCTGTTACCTTATTTGTAATTATCCCGTGTTTTATAAGCAAAGCCCTGGAAATTAGATTGATTCAATAATATTCGTTGGCAGAAAATATCATTAGCTACGAATAAATTAATATTTAGCTCCTCTGTAAGAAAGAGATCGTCTTTGAAACAGTGTATTTTTTTATGGAACAATTAAAAGAGATTTCTCTGACTGTCTTGTTGTACGCAGCGGCGACCTATACTGATAATTACTATTTAAATATTCTTAACAATGCAAACCAGAAACTGATCTTAATACGAACTTAAGAAGTTCATAGGCATAAAGCTGATGAATAGTCAAAATTCTATTTGAATCCAAGAGTGTTTGGACATTCTCGTCGTTTTTCATGAAATAAATCAGTCTAATTATCTTCTTTTGCAGAATTAAAAGAGGGTTCAGCAAATTTTTTGACGTTGATCTGTAGATGAGCAAACCATATTGAATGAGTGGCTTCATATTCGTTTGATAGCAGCGTAGTAAAAGCTTCCTAGGAACATAATGTCTTAACTTACTTTTTATTCCACCTTGCACTCAACTTTTTGCGTACTTAAGCGATATGATAATCAAACTTAAACCTATTGTCTATATTTACACCAATATACTTAACACAAGATGAAGGTTGAAGGGATAAGGCACTAAACTTAAGCAACTTAGTGGAACTGGAGGCTGTTTTAAAGTTTAAACACTTTTTTTATCATTTAGAGATAAAAGATAATTATTCTTTGATGTAGATAACTGCCTAATTCAGTTCAACAGATGGAATGGAATTAGACAATTGTCTAATTCGATTTGATTGGTTGAAAAAGAGGAAACAAGTTTTTGAATTTGGATCAATTTTTGTCGGGAAACTGACTGCCCTTGTTATTTTCTACAATTTGCACGAAAAACATCTAATTAATAGCCGCACAGCGATAGCTGGGGCTATTATTGGCCTTCTCATGTTTTTCTTTTAATTTTGTCAAGATTTTTGTTACGACCATATGACGTCACAGCAACTTTTTGTTCATTCGTTCATGCAATTTCAACTGAAACGCGTGTGTGACGTCATTTTTCGCTTTTAGTGGAGCGAGTTTTTTGTTCAGTTGCGTGATTAAATTCTGGTCACACATGACTTACCTCACTCTCAAAAATGACTTCCTCACTTTGAAATTGACTTTTTTTACTTTAATTCAATGAGATAAGGTCAAGTGAATGTGTCACTCTAAATGAAGGTTATTTAAGAGCAGCTGATAGAGGCAGCAATAACTTGTACAGATTTTTAATCAAAATATAACATCTCAGCCTTAAAAAAAGACTATTTTTTAGTCTGTCTTTTTTTACTGTTTTTTAGACTGCAGATCTACAAAGCTATTGCGGCTATTTTTTTTTGGCAATCTGGCAGCTATGTTGATCCAGTGGTTGGTCACTCCTAAAAATTTCCACATTGAGCAAAATCTAAATTTAACCGCCTTGTGAAAATTTGTACCGTATCTACGACTATTGTGTACGATTGTTTCAGTTATGAAGTGCAACTGCGTCTATTCAGTTACCTACTGTGCAATGCCAATTGCTTACGTCACTTTGAGAGGTCAGTTTGAACAAATTTTGTGTTTTGTAATCAAAGCTTCTTGCCAATTACATGAGATCTATGACTAGTTTGACTGTTGATTTGTAAATAAATAATTGTAGTTGGAGAAATATGAAGAAATTTTGTCGTGATAAATTTGTATTCTGAGTGCTATGAATTCTTCCACCTCCAGGGAGAGCGTAATTTTAAAAGAATAATTGGAAGTTTGATACCTAGTACAGAGATGTATGTAATTTCTATGCTCTCTCGTTACAGAAGAAATTCTGGTTGAGATAGAAAGAAGCTGTTATATTAAATAGCCGTTATGCTCACTGAACCAGACTTTTTGTCTTATGGCTTCATTAAAATCGTTCCTGTTTTAGAAATGAGATGACGTCAGAGTGTTTTGTCCAATTGGAGAAGCTGATGGGCAGCCTTCACAGGTTAGAGGGGCTCCACTATTTACTTGAGCTACTGTAAATATTTGATGCATATGAGGAAATTATTGCATACATAAAAAGTTTTTCTCAAATTTCTCCAAGCTCTTGAACTAATTGTCGGCTCAGCTAAAATTTGGAATAAATAATATTGTATTCAGGTGGTCAAACGCATGCATAAAAACAGCAAAGAGGCTCGTAGATCTGTGCTTCCCGACAGGTAGTGCTGACCTTCCAAACGCTCCCCTAAGCTGAGTGTAGTTACATTGCGTTGGTCTTGGGTTTTTTTCACGAACTAAGGCGAGCATCCGAACCGAAGGATATGATGAATCGGTTTTTTATAGTCAAAGTTGGCGTTATTATTGATTAAGTCAAATTGGAGATGTGAAATTTTTTGTAACTGATCAAATTTGAAAAGCGAAGAGAGTTGTTGCTTTTTATACTACGTTTTTCACAAGAGAGAAATATAGTTGTGAAAAATTGTACTGAGTGCGACCAAATTGCAGCTAAATTTTGAAATGAACTTAAAAATATTTTTCAACTTATAGCGTCTTGATTGCGGATCCGATTGTTTTCAGTAGTAATGATCGTTTCTGTCTAATGATAGGCTTTGCTGACATAATATCGAAAGTCCGAAAGCAGTTATTATAAGCGTATTGGTCATATGCAAAATTTTTCCTTGACCTGTTTGACTTCGAGTGACTTTACACCCCTGACTTTTTCGTTTTGCGTGATCTAAATTTCTCTCTTATTCACCAGAAATCAGAAGCTGAGCTCAAATGGCGACAGTTCACTAATAAAGATCAAATGAAAAAAAAAATGGGCCGAAATTGGTGTAATTTTTTTCATTTCAAATTCTATTAGTTGTTATAGTGGTATTATAATGTGAAAATTAGGTTCCGCCTTTTTCGTTTTTTGAATATTTGCAAATTAGTTTTTTTACACTTCATGCGCTTTCTCCTAAGTGGTGATATTCATCTAAATCCGGGTCCCTTTTCTCACATTCGTGAATTGGACATGCTGATAGACATAGTTACAAAGGATTGCAAAAATCTAAACATTTGCCTCTTCAATGCACGCAGTTTAATAAAAACAAATATGACCTTTTCACTGATTTTTTTAACAAATTTAACTCAAAACACAATAGTGATCCTAACTGAAAATTGGTTGAATGAAACGGATATTTATCCAGAGAATTTGTTTGAGTCCGAAGCACAAATTTCAAAATCAATATCATCAAAGACAGGAGTAATGAAGGGTGGGGGTGTTGCCATCTGGGTTCCTAGGGACATATCTTCAAAACAGCGAAATGATCTAAATGTACTCAATAAAAGCTTTTTTGAATCCTTATGAGTAGAAATATCTGGGCTATTGGTTAGCAAAATCCTAATTAATGCTTTGTTTTGTCCAAATAAAAACTTGGAAAACTATTTCATCGACGAATTAACTTCAGAAAATTCCTCGTCGTACTCAATCACTGACGAAGTGTTGCTTTTTGGCGATTATAATCTCAATTATTTCAACAAAAGAGAATCCACTTTATTGGACGAATTTGCAAGTAATTCTGGACTTACTTTTTCAAAAACAGAAAAACCAACACGAGCCACCAGCCAAGGCGTAACACTAATCGATCATGGGTTTTCCAGCAAAAACCATATTCAAGAGGTTCAGATTTTTCCCCATCAGTTGAAATGGATCACTTGATTGTTTTGTAACCTACCAATTTTCTTGTTGAACCTAAAAACAGGAAGCAAAGTTTTATCAGTAGAAACAAAAGAAAGTTCGATGCAATTAAATTTAGTCTTGATCCTTCAAATCAGGACTGGAGTAACTTATTTCAATGTGAAGATGGAAATAGCATGTACAATGTTTTCATAAACGTTTTCACTACTACTCTAGCGTTTCACGCCCCACTTATAAAAAGCTTTCAACCAGAAAAAAACTGCTGAAAAACCATTGCTAACAAAAGAACAGAGAGATCACGAAAAAACATAGACTTTCTGATATCTGGAATAAGAACCCATCTGAGCAAGCGCATACCATTTTTAAATATCAGAGACGTTTGGTTAATAGGCGTTTAAAAACAGCCCAAAACGAGTTATGCAAACAATTTTTCAGTGAACTACCAACAAGTAAAGAACAATGAAGTTTCATCAAAAAAAGAATTGGCAAAGAAAGGGAGTGTTTCGTTATAGATAAACTAGTCGATCGTGAAAAAGAAGTAAAAAATGAACTTGATATTGCAAATTGTCTCAATAGAAGTTTTCAAAAATTAGGCTTATACAATGGACAATATGTGAGCGCTCCAACTATTTCTTGCATAGAAGTTAGGGAAAAGTTTTGCTCCAGAACAGTCACATTGAAGGAACTCTGTGATGCCATTGATTCACTGGACAAAAAGTCTCCAGGTCCAGGCGTTTTTAATGCTTGGGCAATCAAGGCAGCAAAGTTTGTAATCCGAACCCATTTGCAGTTTGTTTTCAACACATGCATTAGTCAAAATACTTTCCCTGAAAATTTGAAACTTGCTTTCATTAGTCCGGTCTACAAAAAAGGGAATATAAAAATTTGTGAGAACTGTAGGCCTATCTCAATTACTCCAATGTTTGCAAAACTCTTTGAGTGTATACTTCTCAATCAGGTTAACGATTTTATACAAAAAGAAAAAATTTTGAACGGTACACAGTTTGGATTTCAAAAACATATGTCTTTTACAGATGCTGTTTTTCACTTAATCGAAGTATTACAAGAAAACTATGATAACTTAAAAATTTCACTGGCTGTTTTTATTGATCTAGTTGAAGCATTTAATTCAATATCGCACGAAATTTTTCTCAAAAAGATTGAAGCCTACGGTTTTTCAGAAAGTTCAGTTGATTTGTTTGCTTCATTTCTTAAAAACAGACAGCAGTGTGTTAAGATAAATGATATTTACTCAGAATGGTTGGAAACAAATCATGGTGTTCCACAGGGTACGGTTTTAGGGCTACTAATTTTTCTTCTCTACATTAATGATTTTCGAGAAAAGGTACAAGGAAACTTCGACGTAATTCAATTTGCTGATGAGACAAGTTTCTGTTTTAGCAGAAACAATGTCAGCGAACTGGAAAAATGTGTTTCTGAAGTACTGGAGAAAACAGATAATTATCTAAAGCAAAACAAATTAACCATGAATATCGGTAAAACTGAACTTCTCTGCGTCCCAAAAGAAAATGAAAATTTTGATCCAATAGTTTTTCGGGGACAAGAAATTAAGCCACAAAATCACTGCAGATAATTGGGTATAATGACTGATTCTAAAGTAAACTTTCATGTACAACTCAACAAAGTCCTGTCAAATACGGCCACAGCGATTAGATCCATATACCTTATACGTTATCAGTTACCTCTAAAATCACGATTGATGCTATTCAAATCCCTAGTCCTTTCTCTTTTAACTTTCAGTGCTCTATTTTTTCAGAACTTGAATTTCTCTGCAATCCAGCGAATTAATCGACAAATCAATTGGGGAATTAAAGTTTGCTATATGAAAAAAAAGTTCGAGAGATCTTGAGATCTCTTAGTAAAATCTGACATTTTACTTGCAGAACTTTTAATAAGCCAGTTGAGTGTTTCAAATCTTAGGAATGATATTTCATTATTTAAATCAGACGGCACTGAGTTTTTTTAAGTGGTAATGTCTTAGTAAGAAAAAACAACAGAACTGAACAGCTAATTTTCCGAAGGTCGAGCAGTCGATCATTACAAAAAGGAAGCATCCAGAAATGGAATAAACTTCCGCGTGAAGTCCGGACTATCAGATCACGCTCACAGTTTAAACGCTTGTTAAAACAGCATCTGCTCCAACAATTCAAACTTGTACCGTTGGAAAGGAACTTGGTGGCTTCAAAAGTTATTTTTACCTATAAAAAAAGGGAACCACTAATTTTGATTTTTAACATTGTACTAATTTTGTATATAACATTTTAAACTTGTAATATTTAACCCCTGGGTTATATTTTCAATTTACTTGTTTTTTAAAAAAATAATAATAACCTCTAATGACGTCATTTGAAGCCCCCTTGAGAATTTGGTTATCCTCCCACCCTCACGACTGAAAGAGGTTGCAATAATTTTGAGCTCCCACTTTGGGGACCCGTGCGTTGTTTGAGCCAAATTCCTCTCTGATTCCCAATTTCAAGCAGCTCAGCTTAATTGGCGTTGTTTTAATGGTAAAAGTCCAATAAAGTGAGCCGAATTTCTTTTCTTTTTTGCATAGAGAGACGTGGCTCCCTGTGCTTTCTGAATGACTTTTGCTGGCTCTAATTTCAAAATAAAGCTAGAAAAAATCCCACCCCTGCCACCGTCACCACTACCAATTCGCCCCCGTGCAATGCGTCTAGCTCTGATGAGGTATAGCTGGCTACTACCAAAGCAAATCCGTCGCCAGTTGTTTTATGTGAAATCGGCCGATCTTAGGTGATTTTGTTCGTTTTTAGGGTAGCCGAGAAACAGCTCCGACGCCCTCCTAGTCGCTGCTTTTCTCAGTTGAATTCACATTTTCCCCATTGTTTCTTATTATCAAAGTCATCAAGTTTCCTATGACTGTTTTAAGAGAAATCCAGATTTTTTTCGACAATGAAATTGGAGAGCCGCTTATCAATATTACAAGTGCTTCCGAAAGATGCCACTCTTGACTTTATTCAATGAGTATTTTTGGGACAGCACAGAAAAACGGGAGTAGCATTTTTTCCGTCCTTGATTATACGAGATTGGGGATCTTTTTCGTTTGTGCCCCCCAGTTTAGTGGGCGCATATTGTTTGGACCCCCCAGACGTACGTGCCATATTTTTACATGATGATTAATAGCCGCACTCATCTTCTCAGCCCGCTATTATAGCTCTCCTATTTTTTTTACAATTCAAAGAATTTGGATTGTATTGGGGCGCTGTCTTTTTTACGACTCGAAGAGGAGTATTGGAGAAGTCCTTTTTTTAATCAATTTTATTGGAGTGATTTTTGAAGCGGGAAATGAAACGCGTGAAAAAATTTGGAGTGATTTTGGTGCTGAACAAAAGTGGAGAGAGGAGCAAAAAGAGAGTGGTTTTTGTTCATGCCGCTGTTTTTGAGAGAGCGAGAAATTGATGTGTGAAAAAAATTTTCTCTAAGCGAGCGAAATTTTTTTGTTCACGTGCGGCATGTTAAAGCAGTTTTTTTTAATTTACTTTGGTTAAGAGGTTTGGTTATGATTTTGTTTTAATTTTAGGCCGGTTTCGGTAGTGCTTTGAAGGTTTGCGGAATTTCATGTGAATTTTATGATAATTCGGAGGTTTTTAATGTTTTGGGGCTGATTTTCGGGCTAATTATTTGCGTTTTTTTGACGATTATTTTGTTTTGCTGGCTCAAATGGGTATTGAAGAAACCCATTCTACTTGAGCAAATTTATGATAACAATTGGTTACAGTTTTGTGGGTAAAATCATTTTTTTGTTGAGAAATATGACAAAAAAATGGCGAAAATGGGAACTATTTTTCATAATTTTTTGCAGTTTTTCGTTTTTTTCTGGTTTTAGCTAAGTTTCTTAGCCTATTATGACTTGCCTATTGTTTTGCGAGCAACTGGATACCCTATTGGTTGATGGGAATTTTTCTTTGGATTTATATGCTTTTGAAATTAAAAAAAATTGATAACTTTTTCCAGTTTTTCAGTGAAAGTTGTTTTTAAGAGCTTTCTTTTCATTATTTAGCCTAAAGTATTTTTTTTCAAAATTCACTTAAGAGGTTTTTGTAAGTATTAGTTGTTTTGGTGAAGTTATTTTGCGGAGATAGTTTTTTCGGGATCTCAATTTATAACAAAATTTGATCAGATTTTTTTATCATATTAACTGATTTGATTTTATTGTCTTTACTTTTTTGTTTCATGGTTTTGTTTTAAGATAATCATAAATTAGTGAAGGCACGTTTTGTTTGATGAGTACTTGGATGGCGTTTAAATGGATTTTCACTTCGAGTCGTTTCCGGAACTCTTCCGGCTATGTTTTTTTTAACATCTGTTCACATATATTTCATGATTTTTGAAGTCAAATTGGAGTGGTGATTTTGGTCACGCCGAAACAGGAAGCGGAGCGAAAAAGCGAGTAGTTTTGCGGCGTGAAATTTTTTCGCTCTAAATTTAAAGTAGAGTGAGAAAACGGTGTTTGAACACAAATTCGGTTTCTCGGTAGTGGTGTTTTGTTCACATGCGGCAATTTCACTCTGATTTTTACTGTTTTTTTTCGATTTTTTGGATCGGATTTTTTTCTAAACAGTTTTCCCAATCCATTCACAGCTCATTATGGACCTAGTTTTTTATTAGAATCATAATTACATATCTCACTAGTGGTTTTTTGTTCTCCCTAGCTGCATTGATTTTCTGTTTTTTTTTTTCATCTGATTTTTTTTTTGAAATGGTTTTCCCAATTCACTCATGGTCCGTTCCAGGTCTGGTTGTTTGTTAAGTCAATGAAAATTCTTTGAATTGTACGTCAGGACTTGTCCTGCTATGTTTTTTTACTTCGTTGAATAAAAAATGTTTCGCTTTACCTCATTTTGCCGCTTTTTCAACATTTTGCGTGATAACTTTTTGACTTCTCTAGGCTAGTTTCTCTCTTCTCTCATTCTGCTAAAAGTGATTTTGAACATCAGTTGCTCAGCAAAGCAATTCAAAATGAACAGAGTCAGTATAAAAAATTGAAGTCAGAAGTAGAAACGGGATAAACCCATAAAGCCCGATTTTAGATGCCCGCTATTTGAACGTCGTTCCTAAAAGTCTTAGTTACTTCTCTCTAATGCTTATTGGTATTGATAGTAGCCCCTGTAGCTTCTCTCTAAGAAACAAAAGTACGTTATGTTCAACTTCGAAATGCCATCAAAATAAATCGGACTTAAAAAATGTTTTTGTACAAAAATCTTTTTTTTTTCAATATCTATTCTTTCAATCCCAATCATGCTTATTGGAATCAACGGCGGCTATTTTCCGGCAATCTGCCGGGTATGTTTTGCTATGTAATAGCATGTGCTCTGTAACTGGGGGGCACAAACGGAAAAGATCGAGGTCGTTGTTATCCTTACCGTTAAGTCTACACTTGCACCTGCGACAATATCAATAAGTGTTAACTTCATCTTTTTTCGTTTGTTTAATTGCTCTCAAACGGAGTTTGTCGCAATTAGATTAGTCCCTTGGTCTTGGGGCAATTTTTGGCTTGAGGCGATTTTTTGGTCTACGTCTAATCGAGCGATTTTTTGATGTGACGCATTTTACTTTTCATCCTCAAAAATGGGATATACATGTAACAACCGGAGGGCATTAAGGGCTCTTAGAGCCTGACGCCTTACTGGCCTCTAAGAATGCGATTCACTGAAACTGTTTTGAGGAGACAATTTCATGGTATGAATGGCGGTTCTTAATCTTAAAAGTTCCCCTCAGCCCCCCCCCCCCCCCCCCCCCCCCGTCAACCCTCCTCCACCTGGCGATTTGGAACCCCATCTTGCCCTCCTAACCCTACGCACTTCGCCTGACGTTATTTGGTTGTTTTTATGTAGGAAGTGGTTGGATAAACTGTGTAAAGAGGTTCTATCTTGTCTGAATAAGAGTGTCATTTCTACCCCTCTTAGTCAAGAACAAGAAGGGACTGCTGACCAACATATCAAACAACAACATGCTCAGCTGCTGGCAGCCGTAAGTTACGACCTAATGGAAATTTTCAAAATGGTTTGCAAAAAGAATTGTTGTGGGTCATAACAATGATTAAGGAATAAAAGTATAACGGTAGTCTGTTAACTTTGTTGCGCAGAAAAAAATTAAAATCACATTTCAAAATATTTTTGTCAAATAAATCATCAATTGTTTCAATAGGAATCAAAGTTAAGTGTTAACTCACCAAAAACGACAAAACTGATTCAGGGTTTTTGGAGAGAGGGGGATCTTGGTTTTGAAAATGATTCGTGAGATGTAAACTTGTGTGTTTTAGTGTTGGGAGCAGGTTGACATTGAGGAAGAGTCTGAAGATGGTACTCCAATTGTCACAAAACTACCAATTCCTATCAAGGTTATCATGAATATTTCTTTTCAATTTAGTGTTTCTTATGAAGGCTTGTACAATGGCATGATTATTAATAGCCGCCCTCATCTTATCAGCCGGCTATTATAGCGCTCCTATTTTTTACAATTTAAAGAGTTTGAATTGTATTGGGGCGCTGTCTTTTTTTAAGATCATGATTTTCATGATTTTTGAAGTCAAATTGGAATAGTGATTTTGGTCACGCCGAAACAGGAAGCGGAGCGAAAAAGCGAGTAGTTTTGCGGCGTGAAATTTTTTCGCTCTAAATTTAAAGTAGAGTGAGAAAACGGTGTTTGAACAAAAATTCGCTTTCTCGTTGGTGTTTTTTTTGTTCACATGCGCCAATTTAACTTTGATTTTTACTGTTTTTTTCGATTTTTTGGATCGGATTTTTTTCTAAATGGTTTTTCCAATCCATTCATAGTCCGTTCTAGGTCTAGTTTTCTGTTTAGTCAATTAGAATTCTTTGAATTGTACGTCAGGACTTGTCCTGCTATTAATTTTTTTTACTTCGTCAAACTTTTTTTTCGCTTCACCCATTTTGCCGCTTTTTCGACATTTTGCGCGAAATCTTTTTGACTTCTCTAGGCTAGTTTCACTCTTCTGTCATGCTGCTCAAAGTCCTTTAAAATAACAGCTGCTCAGCAAAGCAATTCAAAATGAAGAGAGTCTGTATAAAAAAATCAAAGTCAGAAATAGAAACGGGATAAACCCATAAAGCCATTTTTTAGATGCCCGGTACTTGAACTTTGTTCTCATAAGTTTTAGTTACTATCTATAATGCTTATTGGTATTGATACTAGACCCTGTAGCCTCTCACTGAGAGACAAGAGTATGTTCAATTACGAAATGACATCAAAATAAATCGCACTTAAAAATGTTTTTATACAAAAATCAATTTTTGTTGATATTTTCTGTTCTTTCAATCCCAATAGAGTTATGGGAATCAACGGCGGCTATTTTCCGGCCATCTGCCGGGTATGTTTTGAATTGCACTGAAAACCTTGCCTTTTCGACTCACTCGCATTATGTCAAACTGATTGTCAGACTGCAGTCCTAATCAATATCATGAAACTGGTGAGAATTTTCTGTATCGTCAATCGTTTATCACCCCAGTATATCACTATTTTTGGATAGGAGTTACCCGATTCAGTCACGCGTGATAAAATTAATTTCGCTTGTGAGATTTGTGAAGCAATTAATTGAGGGAGACGGAATCCTCGAAAGTATTTCTTATTATGGGGCATGTCGGGGGTCCTCTCCATTGTAGCCCCATTGTTATCATTATTGTATAATTATGCTAACATGGGGAGTTTTCATAATCATCATTGACTGTTGTTTGTAAAAGAAGTGCAGTACACATCCGTCCATATATTGAAATTTCAAAAAATGGTTGGCTCACGTTTGTTTCGCTTCATCCCGTTTTCCGCATTAATTTATATGGTCGCCACAGCTCAATAGTAATGGTAATAATTAATGAAAACCAGGTCAAGGGTGAGCTTGGTACATGAATTAAAAGAAAAAACACTAATATCAGCTCTGAAATGAGTTTGACATTATAATGGTCAATATTTAGTTAAAATTCGAAAACAAGGAGTTGGTATTCTGATAAATTTTAAGGCGTCAAAAAAGCTTTTCATTTTAAGGCCGCAAGTCATACGGTGAAGTGTGTAGAACTTCATTTGAAATATGTTTGCGATAACTGAACTCCTTAGGTTTAAAAACATTGCAATTTTTCTATTAATTTGTATCACTTCTTTAAGACTGCACGGTGTTTCCCTTGTCTGCTTATTAAACCCATAATAGCAACGCAGTAAGCACGTTTTTAGAAACAGTAAACAAGATACTCAAGTTTCTCGCAGACAATTTCTGGTTGCATCAAAGGTTTTCTATTTCGGCGAACAAAATATTAGTGCCAGCCATAACAAAAATTCTGACAGGGTAATACTGACTGAGTGGCGGACTTAAAGTCGAACTTGCTTCTAGATTGTATTTTGAGTACCCTGTTTTCAGTTTCATTTGAGCTTACATTTAGAATTTAGAAGTAAAGATCTGACGTAATGCAGGATTCCTAAAGTAAAAACAAAGTATCTATTTGAGCTCCAGGGCAAGAAATTGTAACAGTCATTCAGACTGACTGAAAACTAAGTAATCGCCCAGTAAAGTTTGTTTATTAATTGGTTTTGAAATAGACAAAATTCTTTAGGCCTGTGTCTGTAACTCTATTGTGGAAGACAATTAGCACTGCGTGGGTAATGATATATTTTAGAAATCCTCAAGATGAGTTTGAGTGAAACTAAAAGTCAATTTAAAATAACTTCTGAACAATTATGTAACTGTTTAGGCCTCGTACGCAGTGCACGACATGCTGTTCATACTGACAAATGCCCTGAACAGAGTGACACCTCTGGTGACGTCAGAATACATTCACAGACAGCAGAGGGCATACACTAATAGTGCAAATACCAGTCGAACTGGTGCTCAATCGAAGACGGCCTTAGAGAACAACTACAACGCAAAACCCTTTTTAATAGCAACTGAAATAAACGAGAACTTGTGTCGAGATGTAAGGCAAATTCTAAACGATAAATTGGTTCAATTCTACGAAGACACGCTATACAACGAAGTATCGTCAGAAGTTAAAAATACGAAGTTGATGATTCAAATTATTTACGACATCAAATTGCTATCAGCCTTGTTATCCAATGCCAACGAATCATATTCATCAGGTTCTGGTATGGGTCTAAATTATGCCAATAATAAAATGTTATCATCAGTTGTGTCGAGATACGAACAGCATGTGGACCCCTTTGACTACGATGTGTACACCCAGCATTTAAGTGACAAACTGTCCCTGGAGATAAACCAAAGCCAGCACTTGTATGGGTTCCTTCTGGCACCCTCGGGTGGGGTGGCATCGAAAGCCCTCAGCTTGTCGGGAGCGGCTCTCCAAGGATCTTCTTCAGGAAAAGCGACGACTTATCACAATTTGTGTCAGTTGGTTCAGAACCCTATCAAGTTTCAACCTCTGTCAGTTCCTCACAGTGCTGCGTCTTTTGGCCTCAAGAGGACAAATGCGTCTTCTAGTCTTCTGCAAGGTGGTAGTGGGAATGGGAATACAGGTGCTGTTGGGGTGTCTGGACAGTCTGTAGCTGCTGCCGGTACGCCGGAGGTGAGATTTGATTGCTAACAACAACACACATCTTTTGCTTGCAAAGAAAATGTACTTGAAATTTTTCAGCTGCCTAGGTAGACAAAAACTCGAGTTCAAGTTTCGAATGCTATTTAAAAGTTTTGTCAAATAGAAAGAGTACTTCTAGAAGTATACATCATGGATTTTTCATAATTATTCATATAAGATATGGCAGGCTTTAGCTACTCTATTGTTGCCATGATGTTATGTGAGTTGTTTCAGATGTATTGACATTTAAGTAATTAACCTTCTGCTTCAAACGTGAAAAAATTGACTGAAAAATAAATGTTTGTCTGAAAAATAAATGATTACACTTCATTGTAGATATTATGAGAAAATGAAGTTTTGTAAATCCGGAACGTACTCTTCGGTGTTTTGACACCTCATTTGTGAATCTCAAGTTAACGAGATTGAACTAAAAGTGCTGATCAGGTGCATGTGCAATAAGGCAGATGGACGTGTTTAAAGACGATGTTATCATGTATTAATGCTCACAAAACGATGTTTTAAAATTGATTTTCGTTGACAGCTACGAAACAGTGGTTCAGCGTTTGTACGCTTGGGTTCATTTTATTAATGCTTCTGAATGTTGTTTTTGGGCTGAGAGATCTTTCAACCTGTTCCTTATTATAGCTGTGAAGCTGAGCGTAGCTAGATTGTGGAGATCTTGGTTTTTAATTGCTCTTGAACGAGCTGCAAATTTTCGCTTGACAATTTTGACTTTTCGAGTGACTTTTACGCCCTTGACTTTTTGCGTTTCGCGTGATCTAAAATTCCTTCTCAATCACAATTTCAAGCAGCTGACCTCAATTGGCGGCAATTTAATACTAAAAGTCAAATGAAAAGTGCGCCAAAACTGGTGTCATTTTTTTACTTTAAATCTTAATAGTGGTATATGTTAACCTCTAATGTGGTTATTTGAAGCCCACTATTGAACTTCTTAGTCACATTTAGGCCCCCCCTCCGACTGAAGCAGGCTGCAATTGATTAGAGCTCCCACTAGTCGTTCGAGAGCAATTCTTCCGACGTTTAGTCGGTTATGTTTCTTTTTGTTTCGTCGTCTGACGCTCATTTTTCGTTTTACTTTTCTTCGCGCAGCAACTTTGTTGCAACAAAAGAGCAATTTTATTGATCCTTTCATGTCCCTATTTCACGGCTCTTTTTGCTACTTTAGTATGCGTGACGCAATTTGTTAAACTAATAATTGTCGGCGAGGTTTAAGCTGAACTGTATGATGAATTTTTTGAACTAACTTACCTCGCTCTCTAAATGACGTCTAATTTTTATTAAGGTCCCTTGAGATCACTCCGACAACTTCAAATGTCAATCTAGGACTCCTATATAATGATCAATGTTAACAATAAAGTATGGCGACAAAAGTGAAATAATTAACTTGACAAGTACTTTTCAGTTAATTGATCAGTCTTCAAAAATGTTGGCAACTGAATAAATTTAATTCTGTATCTGTTGCTATCCTTATTATACATCACGTAATTCGGTTTCGCAGCTATCTCGGCAATCTTCTGGCTATGTTTTGTATATGAGACTTACGAAACGATGTAGCCGTGCAGCTCAACAGAAACTATGGAATGCGGTGACTAAGGGTGCTCTAATTTTTGTGGCAATTGTTTGGGCTGTGTAGATCTTCTGTGCAATCTGATTGAGAGCAATTATATTCCGAATGATATCAATTTAGTCTTTCAAATAGGGCAATTGGAATTGAAGCACATAATTGAATTCAGACGCAGCATTTTCTACAAGAATTACACTAACTATTATTTTGATATATGAAAATTTCTTATGATTTCGATTCCATGTTATGGCGGATCTTCCCTTCTGGAGCTTTTAATTGCTCTCAAACCAAATTTGTAGGAATTATATTAGTCCTGTCGGTCTATTAAATGCTATTTTTCTCTTGACCGATTGTTAGTCTGACCCATTTGACTTTTCGTCCCCAAAAACAGGATAAACAGGTGGCGCCCAGCTCAAACTGTTTTGGAGACTTCTACTTATGGTGTGAAGGGACGTTATTAGAGGTTGAAGATCCCTCCACTGTTGAACCCCCTTTTTCACTTGCTGTTGACAGCCCCCCCCCCCCCACTCGTGTCTAGCTACCGACGAACAACCGCTGGTTAAAAACGCCAAATTTAAACCAATTTGCACAATTTTTTCAAGCTTTTGACAATTTTTGACATTTTTTTAGTTTTATCAGCCCTAGGTAACAGGGAACTTCCTCTAGGGTTTAATAATAGGTTACTGCATAGTTTCTAGTATTTTTTGACAACACGTGCAATTTTTTTGACATTTTTTCCTTATTCAGCTCTTTCCAGACCCAGGGGCCAGAGAACCTCCTTAGGGATTTGATATTAAGTTACTGACAAATTTTTATTGGCCTTGGAGTAGTTTTCAACTTTTTAATATCACAAATTTTTGCAATTTTTTGATGAAACTTGCAATAATTTCAATTTTTTTTTTGAAAAATTTTGTCGTTTTTTAGGTTTTTCAGCCTCAACAGCCAAGGAGAACCTCCTTTAGTTTTTGACAAAAGTTACCTTATAGTTTCTAGATGTAATTGAATGTCTTACAAGATTTTAACATCACGAATTCTTGCATTTTTTTGACAAAACTTTTTATTTACATTAACATTACATTATTTACATAACAATTTATTTACATTTGAAATTTAGAGTCATTATTCAGGTTTTTTGAGCCTCAGGGGCCAGAAAACCTCCTGAGAGGCTTGATAATAAGTTACTGACAAATTTTTATTGGCCATCGAATTTAATGTCAAAAATTTGCAATTTTATTTATAAAACTTTTGTTTTTTTCAAGTTTTTTTGAAAATGTTTGGAATTTATTAAGGTTTCTCCACCATCAAGAGCCACAGAGCCTCCTCTAGGGTTTGATATTATGTTACTGCATAGTTTTTAGATGCAATGGAAGGTTTTTGAAATTTGAATTGTACGAAATTATGCATATTTTGAAAAAAAATTGCAATTTTTTAAAAAATTGCATTTTTCTTTCAATGTTTGATTTTTTCCGGCTCCAGGGGCCCTGGGACTTCCTCCAAAATTTGATTAGCTGCTGCACAATTTTGTAGAAATAATCGAATGGTAATCAATATTTATGACTCCAGTTTTATTAATTTTTGGATAAATTTAATTTTTCGAACTTTATCGAACTTTATTTCGAAAATTATTATCATGTTCCAAGTTTATGGATTTAGAGAGCCAGTGAAACTATTTCAGGTTTACAACAGGGTTACTGAGTTTGACAACCATTCCTGTCTAACGAAATTTTTAAGTCTTGCAGCATATGGGTTACTTGACAGAACTCCAGAGAAAAAATGGTTTTGAACTTTTTTTTACTGCTAAGCTGGAAACTTTTCCTTTAAATTTTGCCTTTTTGCGTTTTTTCTAGAGGATTTATTTACTAACAAGGTTGGGAAACTAGAAGTTGCATAGTCGAATCCCATCATAGAAAATATTCCTATTTCTCTCTCTCTCTCTCTCTCTGTCGGTTAGAGTTTTACTTTCTTTCTCGTTCACGTTTTATCTCTCTCTCTCTCTCTCTCTCTCTCTCTCTTTGTTGATGCCGCAGCTGCTGTTATGTGGCATGATGTTTTCATCTAGTATCGTCGTCATTAAAGCTGAGCTATAATAGAATTTTTTTTATCATAAAGGACTTAACGAGAACTTTTTAGGAAATCATTGTTAATTGCTCTCAAAAGCAGTTTGTAGCAAATATTAATCCTGTTTGTCACTTTTATGCAATTTTTTGCTTGAACGATTTTTTGTCTGGCCCATTTGACTTTTCGTCCTCAGAATCGGAATAAAGAGGTACGCCCAGTGGGCATTAAGTTTCTTAGAGCCTTTCAGCTCACTAGTCTTCAAGTGTGCGATTCACAGAAACTGTTTTGGAGACTTATAATTATGGCGTGAAGGGCAGTTCTAGAAATTGATCCCACACCCCCACATCAGTCCCCCAATCCACTTTTGCACCCTCTAGATAGTATTAGAAGAAAGCTCAATTGTACTGAATGAGTTTGCTCTATCTATTGTAGTGAAAATACAGGGCAAATTAGAACAATTTCTGGCATCAGGCTGTTAATTTCTGTCTTTTCTTTCTGTTTCTATCCCAACGTCGGTTACTATTGGAATTCATCAACAGCTGGTAATTTCTGACTAGCTAACGGCTTTGGGTATGATGCAAACATAATCTCTTTCTAGAAGCTTCAGTCCCCTACTCAGTCCCCTACTCGACGGCAGTCCCCTACTCAGTCCCCTACTATTGCAATTCAGTCCCCTACTCGACGGCTAGAGTTGTCGAAGACATTTCAGGAAGTTTTTTTAAGAGCTATCGTCAAGAATAATTGGGCATTATCAACGTTAACAGAAAGATATTGTGTTGTCAAACGGTGGCTAGCTACTGACGAAGCCAACCGCTCGAGGGTCGTTTGAGATCAATTCGCCCAACGTTAGTCGGTTATGTTTAATTCTGAGCTCAAGTTTCACTGATAGTGCTTGATCTCTGAAATTGCTGCTGATAGACAAGATTGATCAATGAAGAACTAGGCCGTCGTCTATCAAAGGTTTGTGCGAGAATCGTGCTGTTCCTTTATTTGTTCAAAAATGGGATATATATGCTAGGCACTTTTTTTGTTCAGACAAGAATTCACTTTTTGTTAGCGCATTTAAAAAAAACAGAAACATCGTTTCGCAACTTCTAGAAGCTGGTTCAAATTTTTTCAATTTTAAAAAAATCTTTGTTGATATCTGTAAAGAGAAAAAGTTTGAAATTGAGGAATGCAGGACAAGAAAAAAAAAGAGGGATGGAGGAAAATTAAAAAGTTTTTGTGAAGCCTTTGAGTACTTGATGCTTTTTCTAATCTTCAAATTACTGATGTAATTTGTGAGGTACAATTTTGTTAACTAAGAATCAATAAGAGCAACTTTTTTATAGCTGTAAGCTGAGCGTAGCTATATTGCGGTGCTCTTGTTTTTTTTTGTTTCGTCGTCTGACGCTCTTTTTTCGTTTTACATTTGTTCACACAGCAAAGCTGAAAAAGTCAAATTTTCTGAATTACTTCTTCCTCTCACTAACGGCATTTGCGCGCGTGACGTCATTTCTCACTCTCTTTAGCAAAAGTTTTTTGCGTGATTAGATTTTGATCACATGTGACTTACCTCACTCAATAAAATGACTTTAAAACTTAAGTTTAATTTGAATTTGTTTAAGGTCAAAGGAACTCCTATTTTTAGTAAAGATCCCTAATTAGAGGCTTCTGGAATGAATTTTAATAAGATTTATTAATTTATCGCGGAATGTTTTTTAGCCTAGCTTTTTGAGCGGCGTCGATTTTTTTTTCAATTTAGATCTGTATCTGTTTCTATCTCTATTATAAAGCACGCAGGTCTATTCTTTCGCAGCTATTGTGGCAATCTGCTGGCTATTTTAATTAAAATTTGAGATATTAAAAAGATTGATAGTCGAGATTTGAATTCTTAATTGAAATTTGAGGGGGAAAGATCACTACAGCGTTTGAGAAAAAAAACGAAGCAGAAAATTCTTATTTGGCCTCTCTTAGTTGCTTACTTGTACTTCGAGCAGCCTGTTTTCAGTTTCGTTTGAGATTACATTTAGCAGTAAAGTTCTCGCGTAATACAGGATTCTTAGAGTAAAAAAAATCTAGTTCTTCTACAAAATAAACAGTTCATTTTACCATGCTGAGGATGAACCGTTGAAAAAATGTTGGATCAATTCTTTAATTGACAAATTTTTGATTATTTGCTCTTGAACGAAGTTTGAAGCAAATTTTTTGCTTAACAGTTCCCGTTCTCTTCAAGAACATCACTTCTTGGGTTACTTTTTTCAAGCTTGACTTTTTGATTTTTTTTCTGAGTGATTTCAAGTGCGCGCATTCAGAAATTATGTCTTTTGCCAAAAGCAATTGTGAGCGATAAGTGTACATAAGAGGTCTTTGCACATACAGTTAGAACTTTTTGCAAAGTCGAAATTTCTCTAGCCCAAGCCCCCTTCTAATTTTTTTCCCTCGCTGGTCGTTCAATAGCATTTGTTTCCTTTAGAAATCATTTTAAATTGGAACTGAAAAGAAGTTGAAAATGAGATTTCTGCAACGAATGAAAATAGAAACGGCATGAACCCACAAAGTCCAATTTTATATGTCAGCTACTTTAGTCTTATATATCTTATCATCTTTAATGCTTTTTTGTTTTGATACCTGCCCCTGTATCCTGCCAGCAAGAAAGTGTTGTTGGTTTCAGAAGCTGCAAACGGGAGCCTCGCTTCTCAAAGGATGGCTGAAGGGATAAACACCAACTCACAATGATTCAAAAGGAGGCACGAGTAAGTTTTCGAATCCAAAACTGAAGATAATATGTATATTAAATAATGTTACTGCTGTATAGATTCGTGTTCATTCTAATTATATATAATTGTAAAAAAAAATTATATTGAATTAGTTCAAAATTTGGTGGTTTAGCTATTTTGAGAAACAAAATACTGAGTTGGTCGAATGGACCTTTTTTTGTGAATTTATGGTTTAAGAATTTTAAGATTGATTAATAAACAAAGAATGCCATGTAATCAAGAAATTTCCGCGGTTGGCCCAGTTGCTCTAAAGGGATGCTTGACGAGCACGTGCTGAGACCATGAATAATTGCAGAACTGGTGACAAACATCGATTTTCGATTTTAATATTAATTACACGGAAATGTAGTAGTAGTAGTAGTAGTAAAAGACTTCAATTTACCAAACTGATGGAATTTTAACATTAACAAATTAAGATATGTACATAAAGCTGAGTAGAAAAAAGCTGTACAAAAAAGGGGGATACTAAGATACACATATAGGACATCGACACTTTATTGACCACGTACAGGTTCGATTGAATTTAAATTTGCAGTCTCGCATATCACTAAAGAATTTTCGCAAGCGATTTTTGTAGTCCAATGGGGGGTAGAGTAAATCGAAATCACCCACATCATTAAAATCATTTACAACAGTTTGAATGCGGTTAAAGTACGACTTAGCGGTCAGCTTCTTGGCGCATGCATTGACAACGAGATGAACTGTTTGGCCGCTGCGGAGACATTTGTTAGATCGTGCACGACTGAAATACTGACTGAAGGGAATACAACTTTTGCCTTGAACAATGCTGATGAAGAACTTCAAATAACGATCAATAAGTTGATAGGCAATAGGGAGGCTCTCTGAGAGAGACAAAATAGATTTATATTCACTATAACCAAAACACCAGCATAGCCCCTTCCAATAGAACTTCTCCAAGAGTCGCAAATGGGTAGCGTCAACATGCCAGGCTGGAGAAGCGTAGAGAAGCGACGACATCACGCATGCGGAGAACAGGTTGAATTTTACTTTAGAAGGAATGCAATAGGGCACAGAGTGTCGCAGATAATTAAAATTCTGTCGCGCTTTCAGGAGTTTACCACGTATGTGAGCGTCCCATTTCAGTGTTTTTGATACTTGTAATCCAAGATCGCATATTGAATCAACTTTCTGGCGCTGGTAATCGTCAATAAAAAGACTGCCAGTTGTCTTCTCTGAGAGATGTAAAAAGACGCATTTGTTTAAATTGAACATCATGCTATTGTCTCTGCACCACTGTGAGAGACGCTTAAGATCTTGTTGCAAATTAAAAAAGATATTTTCAGAGGAGCATACCAACTTCGTACCGTCGGCGTAACAAAAACACGTTGAAAAAGAAGGCAAAGCCAACATGTCATCTATATAGATTAAAAAGAGGAGAGGGCCAAGAACACTCCCTTGGGGAACACCACTTGAGATAGGCTCGCAGTCAGACAGACATCCATCGATCTGAACTCTTTGAGTTCTGTTAGTGAGATAAGTTTTCATCAACTTTAAAAAATTTTCATCTAGTCCAAAGTATGCTAATTTGCAAAGTAATATGTTATGATTCACAGTATCGAAAGCCTTTGAGAAGTCAAGGTAAACTATTATTTGCTCGGAATTACTATCAAAATTCTCATAGATATCGTGGAGGCATACTAAAAGTTGTGTGATAGTTGAATGCCCACTACGAAACCCGTGCTGCCGAGCGCTCAGCTTTGAGCGAAGAACGCAATATAGGTAATCAAAAATGATTTTTTCCAATACAAGAGAAAGTCGTGGCAGGATAGAGATCGGTCTATAGTTTTCTACATCGCTTTTGGAGCCTTTTTTAAAAGTCGGAGTAACGTATGCACACTTCCAGAAGTTCGGCCACTCATTGGTATTAATAATATTTGAGAAGAGAGAGCATACATATCCGGCCAGAGTACTGGGACAGCTGCTCCAAACAAACGATGGTATACCATCGCCAGCCACATTTGAGCTAGCAGGTACAATCTCGAGGAGATTAGTTATTTGATTCACTGAAAATGTAACTTCTGACAGAACTGCCACAGGATTTGCCATTTGCGGTAACGTGCCAGCTGAACAAGATGACTCGATGAAAACTGATTGAAAATATTTGTTCAACAGATTCGCTTTCTCTGTATTAGTAGATGCATGGGAATCTCGCCAAAACATTTCCTTGGGTAAGGTGCTCCGTCCACTCAATCTTCTGAGAATCTTGAAGGCCTAATTTGTAGTAAAATGTTTGCAAGAGTCAAGGAAGCAGGCTTTATCCAGCTCAATGAAGTCAGCCACCTCCTTTTCAAGCTTCAATAGAGCTGAAATCGATGCTCTACGACGCCTGGCCGACTCTATAGAGCTTTAAATCTCCAGACCAGCTGCAAGTTGGGGCGTGAAACTGACTATTATATATGGCTCACTTTATATTATGTGGATATGTTGATAAAAACTATTTTTAAAAGAAAAGAATATTTGCATGCTACTATTGATGGTCGGATAAGAGAAAAGAAAATTATGAAAGTTGATTTCCTTCGATATAGCAAAAAAAAGCATGCTCAACCCTTGCGTTTGTAAATTCTGTAAAGAGTTTGAAAGGCAAACCTACCTCAAAGCCATTTTTGAGTTAATAGAACGGATGAATAATTGGAAACAAAATTGCATTCAAGACATCGCGACTCGTCACGAACAAATTAAACGGGAATTTTTCCCTGGCGGTCCCTGGTTATAGATTGACAAATTAAAACGCCACAAATTTTCAAATAATCAGAAATGCCCTAGTTTTTGGCGAATTAGTACTTGAAACATCTGGTTTATCTTTCTAAGCTGCTACAGGATTGAATACTTATTAATAGCCGCACAGCGATAGCTGGGGCTATTATTGGCCTTCTCTTGGTTTTTTTACAATTCAAAGAATTTGAATTGTATTGGGGCGCTGTCTTTTTTTACGACTCGAACAGGAGTATTGGTTTTCTCTCGGTTTTTTTTACAGGAAGTAGATTTGTTCACGCGGCATTTTGACCTAAAAGCGAAAGTGAGAAAAGCTGTCTCGGTGAACAAAATTTTGCTAAGCGAGAAAAGTTTTTTGATCATGCGATGCGTTTAGTGAATGACTTTTTGATTTTGAAAAGTAGTTTTTGACTGAATTACACATATAGATAACCGCTTTTAGCCGTTTTTTTGTATAAGTGGCCCAATTTTTTTGCTTTTAAATTGGTTTCTTGTAGAAATAAATTTTATTCGATATTATATTGAAATGTCAACCTCGGAAATTGATACCACAGTGTTTTGCAGAGCCTGGAAATGCGTTTCAAGTTGAAATTTGGCAAATAATTCTTGATTTTTTAGTTAATTTTTGGCTATTTTTTATATTAATTTCTTCATTTTTGGATCTTTTAACCGTATTTTTGTCAACAATCAGTTAATATGACAACCTGTCTTTGATAATTCCTATACTCAACGCTTCATTCTACCTCGATGTAATTTTGTTTTATAAAATATGCTAATCCGATATTGATAGTTTTTTCCGATTTTCATTACTTTGTTTGTATTTTGGTTGCAATTGCTAGAAATAGTATTTTTGTGGAACATGAGGGACTTTAATTTTGTTTCAATAATAATTCAATGATTTTTTGGCGTTAAGTTTTGAGAAAACAGTTAAATCTTTTTCATAAATGCAGTCTTAAATTAAATTTCTTTGACCATTTTTTTGCAAATTGCTTCAATGTTTCGTATTTATGAATTCTGCTTTTTCCTATTTTTTGTTCTTTTCAGCAGGATAGATCTTTGTATCGGATGACTAGATATCTTTTCTATGTCTTTAATGCTGAAAAATGAAATGAATTCGTTTTTCTTGAGTTTATTAAATTGATTTTTAATTTTTTAAAATTCAAGAATGTCTTTTTGTTACGGTGTTCCTTACATTGTACCCATATTTACATTCCAGTTAGTATCATTCTAGTTTTGTCCTGGCACCTACATTTGTTTTCGGTACATTGTTTTTTTAGTAAAAAATGAATGATTTCAGCTTTTTCTAAGATTTTCGTCATTTCTTTGATCTGCAATTGATTTCATTCAACTTAAGACAGTACTGAGAGTTTGATAGCAAGCTTTTTCCAAAATGTCCACATATGACTAATTACTACAGCTTTCTTCCGGCCTTGTTATTAATTCAAACGATTTTTTGCCTTTGAATATTCTTCTGCTGCTTATGTCTTTTCTATGATTAATTTTATTTTCCGAAATGAGATCTGAAATTTTATTTTAGTATGAAATCATGTTGTCTAGCTTTTGTACAACAAGGAATAGGTGTGTGTTGTTTTTTTTGTCTTAATCGCAGTGATTAGAAGTGTAATTATAGGTGTTTTCTGATTCTTAAATTTGAGCTTTCTTTTTTGAAAAGATTTAACTTAGTTTCTAAGATTATCATCTGCCGTTTGCTTTCGCGATCTTTTTCAGATTAGAATCATAAATTATTTGAGGACTATTGATAACCTTGTCAGCTTTTTCAGACCATCAGGTTTTTGACCGCCTTAATTATTTTGGAATTTATAACTTTACCAAACGTTTTCAATAATATAAAATTTTGCTGCATTTTGTTTCTCTTGTCGACAGTGGTTAAGTTTCTCCAATTTTTAAACAGACCTGGAAAGGTAGTGAGTTAAGGCTTTAAAACAAAAGTTAGTGGATTCCGTTGCAATTACGGTTGTGTTAGTAAGTTCTGACGCTTCGAGTTGCTTCCGGAATTCTTCCTGCTACGTTTTTAAGATCTGTTCACACATTTTCATGATTTTTGAAGTCAAATTGGAGTAGTGATTTTGGTCACGCCGAAACAGGAAATGGACTGAAAAAGCGAGTGGTTTTACGGCGTGATTTTTTTTCGCTCTAATTTTAAAGTAGAATGAGAAAACGGTGTTTGAACAAAAATTCGGTTTCTCGGTAGTCGTTTTTTGTTCACATGCGGCAATTTCACTCTGAGTTTTAACGTTTTTTCATTTTTTTGGGTCGGATTTTTTTCTAAATGAGTTTCCCAATGCATTCACAGCTCATTCAAGGCCTAGTTTTTTGTTTGAATTAAGTTTTCATTTCTCGCTAGCGATTTTTTGTTGACATGCGGAATTTTGACATTGATTTTCTGTTCTTTTTCATATTTTTGTGATCTGATTTTTTTTAAAATGGTTTTCTCAATTCACTCATAGCCCATTCTAGGTCTAGATTTTCTCTTTAGTCAATGAAAATTCGTTGAATTGTACGTCAGGACTTGTCCTGCTATGTTTTTTTTATTTCGTCATGATTTTTGTTACGACCATTTGACGTCACAGCCACTTTTTGTTCATTCGTTCATGCAATTTCAACTGAATTGCATGTGTGACGTCATTTTTCGCTCTTAGTGGAGCGAGCTTTTTTGTTCATGCGCGTGAATAAATTTTTGGTCACACTTGACATACCTCACTCTCAAAAATGACTTCCTCACTTTGAAATTGACTTTTATTTACTTTAATTCAAAGAGATAAGGTCAAATTGGTGTGTGTCACTCTAAATGAAGGTTATTCGAGAGCAGCTTATAGAGGCATTAATAACTTATACAATTTTTATAATCAAAATATAGCAGATCAGCCTTCAATGAAAATATGAATTTTTTGTCTGTCTTTTTTACTGTTTTTTTTGGACTGCCGATCTACGAATCTATTGCGGCTATTTTCTGGCAATCTGCCAGCTATGCTTCGTCTTTGGTATAGCTACTTCATTGTTTTAACTAAACGTGAGTTGAACGCAAGACGACCTAAAGCCGGCAAAAAGTTATGTAATAGTTACATTGTTAATAGCCGCCTCAGCATCTCACCAGGATATTATAGCGCTCATTTTTTTTTACAATTCAACGAATTTGAGTTGTATTGGGGCGCTGTCTTTTTTTAAGATCTGTTCACACATTTTCATGATTTTTGAACTCAAATTGGAGTAGTGAATTTGGTCACGCCGAAACAGGAAGTAGAGCGAAAAGGTGAGTGGTTTTGCGTCGTGAAATCCTTTCACTCTAATTCTAAAGTAGAGTGAGAAAATGGTGTTTGAGCAAAAATCCGATTCCTCGCTAGTGGTTCTTAGTGCAATTTCACTTTTATTTTTACTGTTTTTCGAATTTTTCTATCGGAATTTTTCCAAATAGTTTTCCCAATCCTTTCATAGTTCATTCTAGGCATAGTTTTTTGTTTGAACCAAATTTCTTTCTCGCTAGTGGTTTTTTGTTCAGATGCGATATTTTGACTTTGATTTTAAGTTTCAGAATTTGTTCGATCTTATTTTTTTGGAAATGGTTTTTCCAATTCACTCTATTCTGTTCTAGTTCTACTTTTTAAATAGTCAATGACAGTTTTTTGAATTGTACATCAGGTTTTGTCCTGTTATGTTATTTACTTAGATTTTTTTTCTTCACATTAGTTCACAGCTTGTTCAACATTTTGCGTGAAATCTTTTTTTGACTTCTCTGAGATAGTTTCGACCTTCACTCATGGTGCTAAGAGTGTTTTTAGACAGCAGTTGCTCAGCAAAGCAGTTCAAATTGAACAGAGTCAGTATCAAAAAACAAAATCAGAAATTGAAACGGGAGAAATACAAAGCCGAATTTTAGATTCCTGTTACCCAAACTTGGTTCTTAGTTACAATCTCTAATTTTTTTGATATTGATACTAGCCCGATCTAATATTCAAATGTTTGTTGATTATTTCTTATTGCCAATCTTAATTTTTTCTCCGATCTTTGATGTTTCTTCCTCTCTCCCTCAGCCTTTTAACTTGTTTTTTTTTTAATTTCCTCGCGTTTTTGAACTTGAAATGAGCACAAGTCCCCGCCTGTTAGATGAAATTCCTTAAGAAAATGCTCCCCTCTCATTGGGTGTGTTAAATTCTTAAAGTCACTCAATGTTAACAAAATAAACTTCTTAAAAACATTTTACCGCGAGCATTAGTCTTTCTCGCAATAAATTGTTTAAGGGCAATTTACCGCGTTGTTTTGATACCAAAGGGTTGTAATATTCGAAACTTATCCTGCTGTTAACAATTCCTTTTTCGCTAAAAACAGTCAAACCACATAGAAATGTAGGAATTCGGTGAGGTGGAAGTTGTAGTTTCTTAGTTCATAAAGCTGTCCTCAAACAGAGCTCCGCATGTATAATTAATACTACGGTATTGGCTTTGTCAACAATTTTTTCCCCAATTTTGAAATTGAAAATTTGAAAAAGGTTTGGGGAAAGTCGGAAAAAAGAACCGGCAGCAAGTCGTGCTCTTTCAAAAAAATCTGTTTTTTGAATTTTTGGACAAAAAACCAGAAATTGTTTTTTGGCGAGTACCTCGAAACGCATAGTTCAGGGCACTTAACTTTTTCTTTGCAGGCAGAATCGTTTAAACGATGTGTAGTTCAAAAATTCATGCCTTTGTACGCCTCCAGGGAGCTTCTGAAAAAGCAGACCATAAGGTTTAGTTAAATGAACCTCTTGAAAATGGGAGGTAGCTAAATGGAACAAAAACTAATTTAAATGTGTTAAATAATCAATTTTCTTTAGTTATCTCCAAAGCGAAGTGCCAAAGAGTTTTTCTCAATGACGAGGTATTTCAAACATACATGTGTAGGGCACACATTTAGAGATCAACAAATTTGCATATAGATATTTGCAAACACTAATTTTCTTTCAAAATCCTTTTCAACAGTAGTCGACATCGGTATTTTTCAGCCATCAGCTAAAGGATATCGCCGCTCAACAAATCCAGAATTTTCATGACATTCTTTTCATCTTTAATTCAACGATCTCCTCTCCTGAGTGTTTTTATTGTGCCTGCAGATGTATGGTTCTAATATGCGCACTATTTGTTGACTAGCTGTCAACGTTCTTTGGGTAAAAAATTAAACACTTTCAAACTTGTCCGAAATTTAGCCAGATTTGTTTGCTAATATATTATCTTAAACACTTTGCAAACGTTTTTTGAGTTAACCCAGTATTTGCAATTGGTGAAACTGTAAATTAAAAAATTTTGCTGATCCTCTGACAAATTTGGATATTTTTTCTTTAGAGAAAATAAACAGTTTTCATTTTAACTCCGTCGTTATCGCCTTGCAAACTAATAGTTCAGAAAGTCGTTGAAGCTTTATTTCAAGTATAAATCCAAGAAAAAAGTTAACTTATAAATCCTGTGTATGTATTGCTTCTTCAATGCTCATTGACTGGCACTGACAAAGACTCTCCCTTCTTCAAAACTCAACATTTGACAATATCTTTCGTCAAAAGTGCAAGTCAAGGTTTAATCTAACACATTTTCAATTACGCTTAGCATTTTTAAACCTCAGGATGTGTTATTTTGGCCAGATTGCGTTATTTTTTTAAAAAATTACATCGTTCCATCTGTAAATTCTTCCAATAATATTCAACATTTGCTCATTCTACGAGAAAAATTTGCAAAGATTGTGAATCTGCCGCTTTTCTGCTACAAATAAATAATCCCAACCCTCCATTAAAAGGTGGTTGTAGTTTTAAACTACGTAGTAATCTGTTCACTTGAACATCGATGGTTTAAGCTTTTTACTTGGTAATCAGAAATTGAGGCAATTGATCAAGAATTGCAATTTTTCGGGGCAGATGAGACTGACTTTGTTCTCACAATGTTAAGTTTCATTGTCCTTTATAACCATCCTAAAATCTGGCCGTCATTTTTATGAGATAATAAGGTTCGTTTTCTGCATCAATAACCGCTCAACTTTCGCAGTTGACTAGTTATTCTTCTTTCATTTTTTTTTCGTCAGACAAAACATTGTTATGCCGTAACATTTGCCTTTTTCAACGTTTTGCGTAAAGTATTTTTGACATGTCTAGGCTAGTTGCGTCTCTCAACTTGCTCAACCATCTTATTAAGGGCGATTGCTCAAAAAAAATAAGTTGAAATGACCGGAGTCACTATCGAAAGTGAAATCAAAAATGAAATGGAAGAAAGCCGTAAACACATTATTAGATGGCTGTTTCTCAATTGTTGTTTTAGTTGGTCTTAATTACAAGGTCTGTTGCTGGTTGGTTTTCATTATGCTCCATCGAGCCTATGAGAAGCATGAAAACCAATCAGGGCTACGTCTGGCAATCTATTATTATTATTAGTTTCAGAGTGAAGCAGTTTTTTGTCGATTGAACTCAACCAATTTGGAAAGCGGTTGCCCTAAAAAGGACAAAAATTGCAGAAACTAAAAGACAAACTAAATCTATTTTTAAATAATTTTTGTCCAAAAATGTTTAGTTTGAAAAAGAAACGAGTTCACATCACCACCTCTTATATTGAGAGACTGGTCGTTGATGCTTTTTGATCGTACAAAAAGAAAATTTAATTTGCACAATTATTTATTTTGACAAAATATTTCAAAATCTTCTGATTATGATTCTGAATTTTCTAATTTTGAAACCAACTATATTAATCGAGGTGTTTTTATTTTGTTTGTTTGCCCGAAAAGACTTTGAATAAAACCTTTTTCCAACGTACGTTTTAGTTTTTGTTGGTTTTTAACCAATCATTGTTAATGAATCTCGAATTAACAGTTAACTGTTCCAGAATATATAAACTGTTTTCAAAACAACAATCTGATTTCTTGAAACTTGATGTTTGTGTCTGCTTTCCACCCCTACGTTCCACTCATGTCCCTAGAAAAAAAATGATTACTTGATGGATTGGAAAACAATATGCAACCCCCCCCCCCCCCCCCCCCGTCAATATGCAAAACAGCACTTCGATCAATTTTATCTTCGCAAAACGTAAAGATTTTTTTAAAAGTACAAAAAGCTTGTAAAGTCCATTTTCCAATACATTTTGACATCTCCAAATGATAATTATCAATTTATAAATTTTTTGGAATGTTGAAGTTGTTTCCGTTGACATTGATGACAGAATATTCCGCTTATCCTCGGTGGATTTCCTCCGCCAGGTAAGTCCGTTCTGTGCTGGCGCGACCTTCTCCCGAGTTGGTCTGCTTCGGACTGAATCCTCTGAATGTCTTTGAGAGCAGATCGCATGTGCGAGTACACTCGAAGCCTCCATCCATGCCTGCTTGATGACCGGCCTGGATACAAACTTACAATAATAGTTTGCAACTGAAAATTGAATGGATAATAAAATTAATTATCAGAATTAGGGAAAATAAAAGAGCAAGAAGAATGTAGTATCCAGAGACTTTGACAAGGAAAGTTTAGATTAGTTAACGAAGACAAAAAGTTAACAAGAGATCAAAGTCACTAGTTTTGCAGATTTAATAATAATTGCATTATTTCAAAACTTTCTAGTTTTGCAGATTTGAAGACAAAAAGTTAACAAGAGATCAAAGTCTATAGTTTTGCAGATTTGATAATAATTGCATTATTTCAAAACTTTCAAATAATCTTGCTTATGCTCTTTGATATTAGTTAAGAGAATATTTCAAGATTTCACAGGGAATCAAAAAAATGATGAAATTCGAAACTATTTACAGATTTGGAGAGGTGTTAAATCATTAAAAATTAATCAATTAAAAAAAACCAACTTGGTTAACAAAACGGTGGTTGTCAATACAACAGATCAACAGTTTATGAATCTTTTCATCGGCATTTTTTATTTATCACATGTAAAATGTTTATTTTTATTCTGCCCACTTTGGTCAGGTAAGAATAAAAATACTAGAACTGCACATTGATAAGGCTCCCGTTTGTTGCAATCGTTTTGGCGACTCATCATTAAAGGACCAATCTGGACTCTTCTTATTCTGAATTGGTTAAATCTGGCCAAAAAGAGCCTGTCAAAATCATTGAGGCAGACCCCTTGATCATATCTGTCGACAATGATAGCAACAGTACTGAATCAACCATCTCCCCTCCGAGCGGTGGAGCACCCAAAAAGCAAAATAGTCTACTAGGGAGCCCGTGCCAGCAACATTTCCGCTGATCCCCGAATAGCGGTGATTGCCAAAGTTTACAGAAAGCTACAGACAACCCTTGCGCTTGGAAGGAACGATTGTCACTTAACACAGCCAACCGCTTGAGTGTTTTCTTGAAGGTTGCCGATATCCCGCCAAGGACTTCAATTGCAAGGGGAACAAATTTGATTCCCATTTTTGCGCAGTTATCGTCGTGGAGACAATATTTTCTTTCATCTGCTGCATCAATTGCGTATCCTGCCTTTGCAGCCGCATTAGTGAGAGAGTTGGATTGCAGCGACGAAGTAACAACTACATCAAATGCAGCAGGTTTCCCCGTTTTCCCAGTCGGGACAAAGATGTCTCCGGGTTGTGACTGGCTTTCTAGAATTAGGTTCTTTTTTCCACTAGTGGTGAGAGATTTGCAGATGAGCAAGCAGACACTATTTTATCTCGAATCCGGTCACGTCTTGCAATTGCGTCTCATCGACCGTGACACGCAATGGCATGATCCCCATAGATGTCAAGAACTCTTGCTTTACAGAACGGGCACTTCCTTTCGGCGTCGTAGACAGGAACACCCAACATGTACCTTACACTAATTTTAAACTCATTTGGTGCCATGTGAGGCCCAAGAGCTGGAATGGGGGGAGCAGACAACCAAGCTCCAGCATGTCGAACAGACAATGAGAGAATTCGGGCGGATTCTCTCTCACAAGCTGGATTCTCTTTGAGATCATGAAATTTTTCGTTATCAAGAGCATGCTGAATCGTCTTTTGCGAGAGGTTCGAAATGTCCAGTTGTGCTATACTGGAATAAAGATCCTGAACAACTTGGCAGTTTTTTGGGCTTTCACCGGTTATTTTCGAAACAAGCTCTTCAGATGAGAGAACCGAACCAACGTATGATGCTTTATACTGGTCTTGGCATTGGCGATCACCCAACCATGAAAGTGTTGTGGGCAGGGTTGCTTGAGTCCAGGATTCTTCTGGAAGAACAATTCCAAGGATATTCTCAAGTTTTTCGCGCTATTGGGCTTCAAATTCTTTTAGGGATTTAATAACTGGACTTTTGGGCGCTTGACAACGCAAAGAAGCATTTTTGCGAACCCAATACAGTGGCGTATGATACCTAGGGCGCACTGAGGGTCAACAAGATAGTCCAACTTTTCGAAAAGTACCCCTATTTTCCCTATCCTTTCGTTAAGTTTCATGCAGACAAACTCTGGGTTTCCTAACGCAGCTCCAAGAACCTCATGCCCCGACATATCATTCCGTTTTATTCTTATATGCAGTCTGTCTAAATCTACCGTGGACCACAGTTCGCCCTGACGTGGAGGCCGCGATCAGGTCCAAGCTGGCATAGAAGATCCCAAGATCTAATGAGATCGTCCTCTGAGCCCACCAAGACACCATCATCTAGATACCAGGAATGTTGTTGAAGCTCTGGCGAAGTTTCCTGAATTTTCTCTTTAATGGGCCAGAGCGTCAGAGAGAAAAACAAAGGGCCTAATGGGTCGCCTTGTTGGATACCGCTTTCACTGCTAACAACAAATTGGTCATAGAATAGTTGGCTGTGTTGTGAATAACAGGAATTGGTAAAAGCGGCAATGCTTGGCATTGAACTGGCAACGGCTTTCATTATTTCACTGCGTTTTATCGAATTGAATGCATTGCAAAAGTCAATTTGGAAAATACCCGAGGAACTGGACGAGGTCAGTCTTTTTTCATACGAAATCAGAAACCAATTGTAAAACATCTAATTGGTGATATTGCAACTTTACATCTCGTCTAAATTTTTGCAAAAAGACCCATGAAAACCTTCCGTTTTTTTTTCAATAAATATTTGGTCGATGTGTTCCATAATCGCCGGTACCTTGTCCAGAAGAGCATTTTTGGTCAATACACTGTTATAGTGAGAGGATGTTTGAATGCCGATAAAGTTGAAACTTTCGTTAGATTCTGTAAAAAGTCCTTTTTAGCCCATTTAGGTCGAGTACGGCCTTTTCATGGACATTTTCAGTCAAGGATGGCAAGCACATCACTTTCCAAACTCCGAAACTTGCCATTACCCGTCATATGGCAGGTAATCTTATTTTTATCATAGGTCCGGATTTCCCGTCTCCTCAGGTCGCTTTCTACAATCAATAATTTGTCTAGTTTGTTGCTAGGAATATTAGCCGACAACAAAAAACCGAGCAATTTACCCGACAGCTAAATTTTGATTAATCGACAAATGTGATTGGTCAAAATATCACTAGTTCATCGAGTCATTAAAATGGGTGTAGATCGGGTTGTTGGGTTAAATTCCAAGCTTTTATAGAAAACCGAAAAAGTGCTGAAATAAAGCTGAACCCACGTATTTGAGAAAAATAGTGAAAAAATTTGAAAAACATTATTTTTTAAAGATTTGATTAGTTGATTAAACTAACCTGTAGAATGGTGCAACAAGGACAGCAGTATGCAGCACAGCAATCGCTGAGAAAAGAACCCCCAATGTCACTCTTCTCTCTCACGTATTTCCTCCAACAGGGCAACAGACACAGTCCCGCAAATGGGATCAGTGCCAGAGTCAGAAACCGGTAAGAGTCTCCCTAGGAAAAAATGTTATTATATTAGTACCAATAATTATCGTCATGAACAAAATGTGGACGAACAAAATGTCAATAATAAACCCTCGTTTTTAGAGCCATGACTCAAGATACTGGAGATATAAAACTGTTTGGGTTTAAAAGTTGACAATACCTAATACCGAATTATTAATCAGATTTCATTTTTGAGATCATAGACGTAATTCGCTTCGTTTGAATTTCCGCAACTAGTTCATCGCAAACTTCTTGAAATGAGTTTCGTGACATTCCCAATTCTTTCAGAACATTTTCGAATATCAGAGAAAACGAAAAAGTTTTACCAGAGAAAACGAAAGTCTTCTTACTTAATGCAATAGTAATAAGTCATCTACATTATTCTGCTTAAATTTTGATAGGGTTGCAAAAGTCATTAATCACAACTTTAGAAAAATAATTGAATTGGGGAATAAAAACCATTTTTAATAGGAGAAAATACGATCGCTCCACAGATCTCAGACTTCGCAACAAAATATTACCAGTCTCTTTTCTCTTGAAATATCATTGCTCAAATTATTTTTTTCGCTTACTCAGCAACGATTTTCCAGCATATGAAATTGAACTTCTCTCTGCCATGAGAATAAAACAACATGCCAGGTCAAAAAAATAACGTTCGATATGAGAAAGAACAATAAGTTTTTAACTGATTCTTTTATAGCACACGCCATTCCATAATAGTCTGCCTTCTAATATTAGAATGAAAGCAACATCAAAAGCTTCTTAAAAAAAGAACCGAGAGAATATTTTTGGAAATAATTTTTAAAGGACCCAAAAGTAACATATAAAAGATGACATTGAGAGCATTAGATTTTAATTTTTATTTTTAATCTTCATGATGTACATATAAAATTGTGAAAACATTTTATGCTCGCATTTTAGGACACTTTTTTACTAAAGTAAGGTCAAATTTTTAGTTAAGTAATTTAATGATTTTATAATTTTACATAATGTTATATTCTTAACTTTGCATTGCCTCTTTTACCATTTGCAATTTATTCTTATGTGTATCAGAGGAAATTAACAATGTTCTTCTTTTTTAATATATATAAAGGAGCATCACAGAAATTTGCGCCTCTTATCTGTTTCGAAGTTCGCTGCTTCCAGACTTCGCATTCTTAAGGAATTTTAAAATTTTGCAAATGCTTTTGATTTTTCAAAGATAGAACTATTTATTTACTGTAAATTCTTTGTTAAGAGGCGTGGGCCAGTATTCAAATTATTTGATGCGTTAGACAACAAGCTAACACCATGCTTTGTTAGCGCGGTAGTGATTGAGTTCATCGCGGAAATTTCTTAGCTATTTTCAACAGATCGCTTCTGTCAAATATATAGGGTACGTTATATCACTACTCAGCTGGCGGGGTATAATATGAAAGACTTCGAAAGCCAACCCATCGCCAGTCGTTTGAAATTAATTTCTCCGATATGAGTTGTTTGTTTATTGATCCAACATTTTTTTTTTCATAAAATGGGAGAATATATATATATATATATATATATATATATATATATATATATATATATATATTTATATATATATATATATATATATATATATATATATATATATTTATATATATATATATATATATATATATAAATATAAATATATATTATATATATATATATATATATATATATATATGAGGCTGGCTTTTTGATTTTCTTCAGTTAAATTTTCTGTTTTTGTTTATGTTTTGAAAAAGAGAAATATGATTTGGTTGCCCTTAGAGGCTAGTTTTGATTTTTTAAAAAAAACATTACAAATTTTATCTCAGATTGATCTATTTAAAAGGTGAGCTGTTTAAAAATGTTAAAATGTTAAGAAAAATCGAAAAAGGAGAGAATAAAAGTTCGGGGGGGGGGGAGAGAAAAGGGGTTTGGACGCATTAAGAGATTTCAAAATAGATTTTATAAAACTGATATTAAACTACTTTAATAAAAGCTACATAAGATTATAGAAAGTTGCTTTTAAAATTCAGGTTTCTTCTGCGCGTCGAGAAAAAAGGATAAACGATTTTTTGTAGCCTTGAGAGGCTAATTTCAATTTTTCTGAAGGCAAAACAAATTTCACTGCAGGCTCAGAATGGTGAGTTGTTTGAAAAAATTGAAAGGGAACAGAAAATATGGAAAAAAATGAAAAGTTTTGGAAAATAAAAAAGTGAATGGGTGGAGTTGAAGATTATTATTAAAATATTAAAATAAAAAAAGATATGCTCAAAAAGTTGTCACTAAATTACGTAACTACAATTGTATTTCCATACAATTGAAAACAAAACAAAGAAACAAAATTCTTTATAAAAGTTAAGTTATGAAAAGACAAACGAAACAAATATAACGGGATTTTTTTCAATTTTGCTGAGCTCCTTTTCTTCTGAGTCATTATAGCACAAACTTGCAAAAAAAGAAAAATATTTCGGATTTATCCAAAGTAGAATAAATTAAAGAACATGAGAATCAAAAATTTAAAGAGACTCTAAAATGTCATGAAAATGAACAAAAAATCTTTTTAATTTTCTTTTCCCTTGGAACCAAAATGAATTTTGAACACTGTTTATTGCTCATAATCAGTTCCCATGACTTCATTTGCCAGATATTTTATGCAAATGCTATACAACTGGGATGTAAATTATGAAAAAGAAAGCAACCGGGACAATTTTTCTAGAGAACCGGGAAAAAACGAAAAGAAAAACGAAAAAGTTTTAACTCTTTGCTCTGGCCTCTGGGAGAAACTTTTTTGTACAAACTAAAGTCTACATATCATAGACTATTTGATTCCAAGGAAAATGGAAATATTATAAGTTTTGGAACTGTTTTTATTAGTTAAATTGAAAATGTACCTCTATCAAATTGTGAGGTGGCTTTTACTTAATTTTCAGTCTCTCTTCAGTCATTGATTTGATTGAACCTTCAGATATTTGAACAAGTATGGGGCATTTGAAAACAGATTGATAAAAAATAATAGAACAATGAAAGAGAAAATCTGCATAATTTTCAAATCTGTATTCTGCTGATCGTTCCTGATGTTTCTTTCGACTTCAGAAATTAGGTTCCCCTAATCACCGACCATTACAGGCGAAAAATTGGTGACAAAACGTAACAAGATTACCAATTTTGCTTCAAACAAAAAACTCAGCCAAAATCAAAACAAAATCCGGAAAACTGGAAAATCTTGTTTCCTATAAATTTTTACTCATGTATATAATATACGTTGTTACTGTTCCTAATTGTGGAACCACTTGAGAAATTAGGTTCCCTTAATCACCGACCATTACAAGCGAAAAATTGGTGACAAAACGTAACAAGATTACCAATTTTGCTTCAAACAAAAAACTCAGCCAAAATCAAAACAAAATCCGGAAAACTGGAAAATCTTGTTTCCTATAAATTTTTACTCAAGTATATGATATACGTTGTTACTGTTCCTAATTGTGGAACCACTTGAGAAAAGAACGATCGTAGAAATGTTTTTTCCAGCTCTTTTGCTCAGACATAAACTTGATTGATGTCTGCGCTATTCGAGTGGTCTCAGCTCGATTAGCAGTGCGAAACTTTGGAAATTCTACAGAAGTCCTTTATGTGTCTCCAATCAAACGAAAACAAAGCAGATCATTTTTTGTGGTAGAAAAAAATTGCTGCAAAATACTAGACAAAAACAACTCCAACAGTAATTTAAGCGTTTTGTGTTACATAGATTAGCCAAACTGATTTTAAGAAGGGAATTTGTGATCAGAAGAAAAGAAAAAAAGCAGTCATCTGAGAGTTAAAGGAAACAAAATATAATAATTTTGTTAACATTGGAACCGTCCTCTCAACTGAAATTTTTTTGACATCAAAAATACTTTCTACACTTGCAACACATCTTATGGAATCATGAAATCTGTGTAAGGTAATGAAAAACAAAAAACTCAGTATTTCAGTGCAAATTGTTTTCCCGATTTGTCACGCAAATGTTGAACTGATTTAAATGAAACGTGTTCAAAGAAGGCCAAATACAGCGCAAATGAATCAAGGCTAACTTTAATCAGAGTTTTCATCAAAAAACAGCTTTTGACATAATCAGCAACTCAAATTTTTGATGAAATTTTGATATTCGGTATAATTTATTCTAGAAAAATTTCTCAACTGGATCACGGACCCGCTAATTAATATCGATTTCATCAATTGCGTAAAAATAAGAGGGAAAGATTGAGTCGTTTATTACTTTGCTACTTCTGGTTCGTAAATGTTTTTTGAAAGTTGTAATAATGGTTGCTTAAAAAAATTGCTTCTGTGTGAGTTTTGCAAAACTGATAGTCAAAAGAACTTTTCCTTTCCGATCAGAAAAAAAAGTTTGACAACTATGAGACGTATGTTGGAAAAATCGTTGCTACGCACAGTTTCGCACGAGATGTCTTGTTATTATTTTCAGTTCAGTTCGAATAGTCAGTGAAGAATCATTGTAAAACTAAGAGAACATTTCAAACTTTTAAAACATTATTATCACTGTTGTGGTCCTGACTTCAAATCAGATTACTTGATGTGCTGTGACTTTTATATTCATTAACTTGGTGGTTGGAAAAGCTATTGGAAACGCTTTGAAATAATGAAATTCATGTATCTACTGCCTTTTGATACGCATTTTAAAGAATTCACTCGGTTCAATTCATTAATAATTCGACGAGTCGGTGAGCAGACAAAAACAGTCCCAGACCAAACAGTCCCAGACAAAAGATTCCTTAAATGCAAATTAGTCCCAGACAAAACAGTCCCAGACAAAACAGTCCTAAGAATACAGAGAAAACAGTCCCAGACGAAACAGTCCCGCTAAAAGCGCACGTTAGACAGATGAAAAAGTCCAGCATTGATCTTGAATGAAGTCTTAGAATTCGGAAAATCAAAGTCACCGTGGCGCAGTAGTTAGTGATCTAGACTCACATTAGGAGGTCGCTGGTACGTTTGCAAAAATTAAAAATTGAGGGTAAATTAGATCGGAAAGTGGGAAGAACTGGGAAAGTGTAAAATCTGGAGAACCCGGCCATGGGTTGTCGTAAGAAAAGGGAAAATGAAAAGCTAGTCCATGATCCACATTTTGCAATAATTAGATCTCTTCCAGCCTTACTTTTAAACTTAAAAAATTTTGGTAGAAAATTAATGAATTGAAATGCAGAAAATAAAGGATCACAATAAAAACATCAACACGTGTTAGAGTTTGATATTATAATTGCAGCCTCTCAAAAAATCAATCATATTCTGATGCTGGTTTTTTTAACAAGTTCTTGTAAATTTGCATCAATTTTTGCGTAAGTTATTTTCTTTGGCCCCTTTACTTGCTGGCCAGCTATTATCTTCTCCACCATTATTTCTGATTTTTTTGTTCGTCTCTGATTTTCTCAATCAATTCGGGCAGTGAAGAATGTTTTGTATTAACCAATTTAAATTACTGTTCCAGCCATCGACGGAGTTGTTGGTTCTGGCATAGCCCTTCTTTATGCGCTCGCATTAATTCCGTCTTTCAATTGCGATTCGCAGTTTCTGTCTCTGTCCAGTAGAGTTGTATAATGAGGTGAGGTAATTGTCTTCAAATTAGTTAAAATTTGGTTCACAGTCCTCAGCGCAAGTTGACTGCAATTTTTCAAATGCAGTAATGACATCTTTCACTGCAAAAAAGCCGTGCAAAGCAACATTCTGATGTGCTCTTGGAACTCCAAGTTTTTGTTTTATTCCGATGCTATGCCGGCTGACTGTACGTGTCTCCACACTTTCTGACGAAGGTGAAAGAAACAAAATTGAATATGAATGTTTTCATTCCACTGAAGGAATGCGTTCCGAACTGCAGTTTCAAAATCGATTGTTACTGGTTTTGTTTATGTTTCCGGAAAGGAACAGAGTAGTAATCCATAGCTCTCTTCTCTTTTATCAGGAGGCAGAGCATACACGAGAGGCAAATTGACGTCGTCAACAGTTTGAATTGTGTAGACCTGATAGAAGACGTTTAGAGCTGTTGAAAATGTCCCATTGCAGAACCGGTCTTCTGATTGCTGTAGCAAGTCAATGGCTAGCAGAGTCGCAAAAACAATAATTTTTTGTCTTCTTGGGGCCCTGAATCATAATAAACGAACTTCTCACCAGTATCTGCTATCTGTATTATCTAGGGAATCTCGAATCCTTTCAGCGACGAGGGCTCACTCATTCGTGATTGATTTTGTTGGTGCGTTCTGTTATCTGTCCTTTTGTTCGTGGTGTATTTTGGGATATTGTCTGCTGTTTCTCTGTTGATGTGTTTTTGGGCTGCAAATATTGTTTGGCGGGGAGTCTCGTCTGCCATTGCTGCTCGGTCTTTCCACGCTGAGCGGAATTCTCTTTTCAATGTCTGCTGGATCAGGTAAATGGCCACGAACTGTGATAACTTCTTTTTTCATCGCGTAGCCTGACTCTGCCATTGCATTTTGTAATACGGCAGCGCCAAGAAGATGCGCCATCTGTAAATTTTTGGTGCCTAATATAGCCATAGCCTTCGAAAACAAGCAATTCCAATTTTTTGTTTGTCTGAATGAATTCCATATTAAAATTTTGCGTCAAAGTTATGACGCCAAACATCGCGATGCTCTTTTTTATATGCCTCCCAATTAAAACGAAACCTGTCATTGAATTTAACAACAATTTTTGCGTCCACTTTTAATACCTTGATTATTTGATTCGGTTTAGCTTAATTGTCGGAATAACTTTCGTTAATTAATGCGTTGAGCCAAAATCTGTAAAATTTTGAGACTAATTTGTCTGGGACTGTTTAGTCTGTTTTTTTGGGACTATTTTGTCTATGACTGTTTTGTCCGGACACGGATGAGTCAAAATCAGCAGTCTTATATACACATAACGAGTTTTCATATAGAGTGTCTCAAAAAATGCAACGCAGGTGAAGATTTCAAAAGCATTGCACAGATTAAAAAGGTCAAAGTACAAAATTAAAAAAGCAGAAAAAACATTCATATAGAAGTGAACAAATGGATGCCAATTTGAATATTTGGTGTTTTTCGAACGTTCACTTGTGTTGCAACTTTTTGGGAGAGCCTACAATTTGATTTAAAGAGAACGAAAGGTGAAAATTTAGTGATGCAGACTAGCCTGTTCGTGTGCTAGTTTTTCAGTTGTAACTCCCCATACGTGTGTGGGAATACAATATGCGAAGAGACAGAGTTTGAAGTCACTTGTGCACGAGGAGGGACTGCACAAGCCATACTTCCAGTCGCTGCCACCAGACATCCTATCCTGTTGAAATGCACGAAAATACATCACAAAAATAGCAGTAAAAACATGCAACCCTAATTATGTGGCCAATGTCTGATTTTGTGAGTGAATTTACTCGATTTTGTCACCTATTTTCACTCCCATTGTTTTAAAATTAGAGTTGTCAGCGTGTGTGAAAACTAGTTACACTAAGCGAATTTGGTTCAAATTGTATATATGTGAAATTTAATCCACGATGCCACCACGTTTTTGGGGCTAGTGTGAAAACTACTGCCTAATTTTCGCCAAGACGAGTTAGGGTTTCCAGTATGATGGAATAGTTGTATATTGAAGACTAAGGAGTATTTTCAAATAAAACTTATTATCTACTTTAATTAATCCAAATATTGCTTTTCTTTGATTTTGCGAGAAGACGCTTTAACAAGGAATGTTCAAATATCCTATAGACTTAATGAATAGCGATATCTGGATTTGGAATTCTTTTTGCAAATAATTCCGCAGAGGTCACTTTAAAACTAACCTTGAGCTAAATTTACAATCTAAAACGTTTAAAAGTCAGCGTGAATTAAAACTGAAAATCTGAAGTACAGCTAAAAGTTGTGTGGTTATTTTAAATTATAAGTTTGTTTTAACAAGTTTGAGCTTGCATACACGCTGTACGTAGCTTCAATTTATTCTGATAATCCTCTTAATATAACTTTTCAAGCATTTTTTTTATTTTACACAGAGCTTTTAAAGAGTAATATGTTAATCTGATCGTTGGTCGGATTGCCAAAAGTCTTTCAAGCGAACTAAAAATACAATAAAGCCAAAAACAGCGTTAAACACTTTCTTAAACTGTACAAGATATTCAAAAACTCGTAATTATGTTTAGATTGACGAAGCAAATCAATAGCTGCAGTGAAAGTTGAGTCTTTCATCAATATTTAGTGTGAAGATTTGGAGTTTTTCTTTTGAAAACGGGGGTTAGAAAAAAAACAAGATTGAATTCTAAATCAACCACTTTGCTAATGAAATCAACAGCGCACAATTGGTCTGATGTTTGTGTCCATACGGAATTTATGGTTAAATCCAGTCCGTCAATTCAGTCTACGTAACTGAGAGGTCGCTATCAAGTCTAGGGGGGTTTCATCATGACAATAACTTCCCGATGGGGGTTTCATAAAGGGGGTTGAACGCCTCAAATCTGATGCCTGGGTTCTCCAACCCAGCAATGTCCTGGTAATTTCAGGGATAGTTATCCTAGTTGTTGTTTGGGTTTCCGATTGCTTGATATGGTTTCTGGGTTGGTGATCGCGGTTGTCGGATGACGTTTGCAGGAACTTGGATGATTTCCACGGTTCTTCTGCTCTCTGTAGGGAAGTCACTTTGTTCGTCTGTTGGGGTTCTTTATTCTTTTTGGAGAATAAGCAGACGATTTGCTATATCTGGATCGGCATTCTGAAATTTCTAACACGTAAAACCAGCATATCTAATTAACATAGATGCCTTTTCTTTGCGTGTCCGATATGCGGATGTTTGTTGTTTTTTGTCGTAATTTCATGTTTCGGTGAGTGTCCCCGTTCTTGGTTGGTTTGATTTACTTTGATGGCATCTTCTGGATCTAATAATTTATGCCTATATTGGTCTGACCCTATGTTTATGTTATTTTAAATTTTTTCTGGTTTGGCATTACTTGATTTTGATCTTTCGGTATGTTGTGGGGGGTCAATTGGCAAGGCTACCTGGGCTGTTTCTTGATTGTTATTTCTCTTTTCTGTTGAACTTTTTCAAACTCGTTTATCAGTTGCTTAGTATTTGGGTTAAGGTAAAGTTTGTCAGCAGTAAAATGTTACTTGTCATTGGTAGTGATGTTTCGATTGGCTGTAATTTTGGCTGGAAAATTGTTTTCGAGTTGCGGGCTGGACGAATTGTGCCCTGGACGAATTTTGTCGAAGATGACACGAGTTATTTTTCGAAGTAACCGAGTGATTAGAATCCGACGATATTTCAGGCAAATCTTTCTTCTGGTTTCCTTTTTGGGTGTTTAGGCTTCCTTTTTTTGAGAGCAAATGTAATGATTGTCGCACGCCGTTGTATTAACAATCTATGGGTTTTAGTCATTGCAAACGAGGAGTTAGGAATTGCAGTCAAGTAAACAATCCCAATATTGACTAGGAAAGTGAGTGTCAGAAAAAAACAACTGATTCAGAACAAATATAGAAACATAGCAATTAGAAAAATGATGGTCAATATTCAAAATGAAACAATTGAAACACTCATTAAATGAAATTTTAGACTCAAAGTTGTACTAAAAATTCACCAGTAGTAGACAGCATCAAACATGTTTATGCATTTCTCAAATCAAAAATTTTTAGTGGAAACAAATTAAATTGAGAGTTATCTTAATTACCGATTTCATGGCATTTAGCAATAGAGAATTAGTTTTAGCAGTTCAAACAAAAACAGTTCATTTAAGGTAGAAACCCCGACAATCGGGAGGCCAAGATTCTGCAAAGTAACTTCCAAAATCGGGTTTCCAATTTACGTTCCAATGGACCCACCCTATCTGAAATTGTCTGGAAGTATAAATGAGTTTTCATTGAATGCGCTTATTACAATCCTTTAGACTTTTTTATAGAAAATTTTAAGAACGGCTTTAAGCTTTTAGTAAACTAAAATTAATTGAACAGATATTGAATAAATTTGCTCAAATAAAAGTATTTAATAGATAGAACAGAAAAAGAAATCTTGGAAGCTCAAAATCATAGTCATTCGATGCAAAATCATAACCCAAAAAGGAGGCTCGGTAATGTGCGATCGGAGATAAGGCTTCATCCTTAATTTTGGCATAATTGTCTACAAAATGAGGAACAGATAGAAAGCCACAAAAATTCAAGTATTTTTCAAGAAAAAATGGTGTATGAAAGAAAAGATAGCTTCCAAAGCAAATAACTCAGTGGACTAAAACATGATGTATTAGATTGATGAGATATGCTAATACTAAGAAAGCGAGTCAAGACGAACAGCAAAATCAAATAACAACAACAGACATTGATTACATCAAAAAATTTATGTCCGTTTTAAAACACAAAATTTAATAACAAAGTCAAAATAGCCTCAGATCAAAAAGAAACTAATTAAAACAACTTGCAAATCACCAGAAAAGATATGGGACCAACCCACAATAAGGCTTGGTAACAGTTAGACAATAAATAACAAAAATTGTAAACTTGAAAAATTCCCTTATTTTTTTAAAAAAACAAATAGTTTCGAAGTAATGAGAGCCATTAGAAATCAACTAAAACATTCCATAGGTTTACGATTACCAGTGTTTCTAAAGATGGGAATTAAGAGCTGTATGTATTCAATTTCCATGTGGTTACAAAAAAAAACAACAAATGGACAACAAACAAAAAGTCAGTCAAATTTTGCTAGAAAAATTTTTGGAGGCCGTAAAGCCATACTTTGGCCCTCAAATAATGTTCGATTGCCCCTTCTTTGAACTCCAATAAGGTATTATGTGTCCTCTTTTTAAAAGAAACCGGGAAACAATTACACAAAAAAGAAAAAATTCAAAATTAGTTAATACTTCTTTTTTTCGAAAAAAATTATTTCCAACGATATGAAAGCCATTAATTACAAAATGAAATAACTAAAAAGGTGCATTTTTCTTTCAAAAGAAGCCATCGAGACCGGCATTTATCTAAAATATATCTTACGTCTACAAAAAACCTTAAAATATGACAAAAATCAAAAATTAATTTACTTTTATTTGTGAAAACCCATGTCGAAGCCAGTAAAGTCATAACGAATTCTTTAAAAACATTGGATTTTGTGAAACCAATCCCTTTGACACCTTACCTTGACAACAATTTTGTCGTATTTTGCCTGTAAATAACGAGAATAGGTAACAAAAAAGAGACAGAAAATGAATCAAATTGCGAAGTAAAAAAGTGTTTTTTTATTTTGGAAATTTATTATTTTCAAAGTGATGGCTGCCATCAGCTATCTTCTACTATCAGAACACCAGCCTATCTCCCACCTATTGTTCCATGAACAGCCAATGAAGCTGGGTCACTGTAAAGGAAACTTCATACGACTAAAAAGACAATGTAAAATAGACAGATAAAGACAAAAATTGAAAAATTCATTTAAATTCTTCAAGAAATTATTGTCGAAGCCGATAAAACCCGAGTCTATATCCTTAAAAATTTTAGTATTATTGAGTGTGCCTTTTTTCAACGTCAATAATGTGATATATGAACAGTCAGTTACGTGATAATGCGAGAAAACTAGAAAACGTGAAAAGTGGGAAAAAAATGAAAAAAAAAAAAAGAAATCTAGTAGTATCAAAGCCAGAAAACCATAATTTAAGTTGTAAAACCGCAATAAAGATCACATTGAAACAGAGGAAAGAAGAAGCATTCTTCTTTGCTGCCACTAAGCTAAAAGTTGACCAAATAAAGAGCAAAATGGAGGCAAAGTTCAATAAGCCGTTATATATTTTAAAATTAAATATACAATCCGAATTATTTTGGATTGTAACAGTCCAAGATTGATTCAAAACTAGCTCTGCTAATGCTCTTTGTCCACTAAACAGACATAATTTTTCGAATGTTCTAGATATAGATATTTTGTTAGAAATAAAATCAAAAATAAATGCTGCGTTTTTGATAATCAACGAACGGAGCACTCGCAACGGAAGTGGAAGTAGAAATAGCACATTTTTGAGTCTGCAAAGATTTTGTTAGTGGTGTTTGGTTGTACTTTCTGCAAATTTAATCAAAGTGGACTAAAGAAACTTATTTCGTGCTGTTTTTGATAAAAAAGTTTGAATTTTGAAATATTTAGCCAGAATTTTTGACAAAAAAATAATAAATAAGAATAGCTGACAAAATTTTATTGTCTTTAAAAATAAAATTAACAACACTTTCTTTTAAAGAATTTAACAAATTTTAGCGAAATTAGCAAAATTTTAGTAGAAAATTCCGGAAAATGTGAATAAAACCAACACAATTCACTCTGTTTTCTCAAAAATTTAAACCTCGATAACTCCCTGTAAAAAACGAAAGACAATAAAATCTTTGATTCCATATTCTACGCTGGACAAGCATTCTTTTGATATCAGTCTCAACTCTCTACGATGAATATATCGATCGGCCAAAATTGTCTGAACAAAAAAAATCCATTTGAGTATATAGTTCCTCCCCCCTAAGAGGGGTCGGAACAAAAATTGCTCTTAAATGATTAATTCAGCGAGTTTCGGCGGTGATTTAACCGTTAACCAGATTCAGCTACGTTAGTTAGCTGCTAAGCCAGCGGGCTCAGGCAAAACAATGGATCGGAAAAATTTAAATCTTTTTGAACTCCATTGTCTGTCATATTCGTGATAAAAATAATTGGTATCAAATCTTGGCAATACTAAAAATTACCATTCTCGGACTTTTTTCTAAGTTTGCTTAAAATGCTCCATTTTCTTCGTTTTTCTGTTTCCATCGACATACCAAAAATTTTTCAAATGTTTTGCTCCTTGTAACAGCATCTTCCAACATCTTCCACAATTTGATAATAAAAAGATCGTTTAAGATGTCATGTGGGAAATAGCGGTTCCTAACTCTCCTTCCTTCCGCTCTTCCCTCCAGTTTTTAATTATTGAATGAGACGCACTTTTGATCACACATATCTGAAGGTTATTTGCAACATAATTGCATTGTGACATTTTAATTGCCGTTAGAGTTTGAGTTCAGCATTTCGTGTAATTTATCTTGTTCCGTTGCTTCTTTTGATTTATCAATTGGTCTTCATATATTGGTTATTGTGGCTGCAGCACCGCATTGGGTTTTCGTTCCAGTGATACATCTGGAGTTATTATACCTCTCGTCTAAACAGCCAGATTAATTTGGGTTTGCAACTTTTTCCAGGGTAATGTTGCTTCAATTGTCAATTTCTCCCTGAATGAGTCTATCGACAATAGAATTTTTCTATATTCCCTATCTGTCTGTGCCGTCACACACGAATTAAGTAACCTAGGGTTTACATTATCCAATTTGCGAATCAAGTCATGTGAATTTACACTTGAGTTTTGAACTTACAGATTATTGGTGGACTTTGCGAGGCGCTGAGCGATGAGCTTTTGGATTAGATCAGAAAGGGAAGATAAAACGGATGATTGAGTTTCATTTAAAAAGTCACATGAAAGATCAACTGGCAAATTAGGATTCGTAAATCCAGACAATGTTATCAGCAGCTCAACATTAAAATATTTACAAGCAGGCATGGACACAAAAGTAGGAAGAAATAAAAAACAAGGATAAGCCAGAATAAGGCGTGTGAAAACATGGAACTCGGGATACAGAATTTTGGAGATTTTGGGTCAAATGAGAATACATTGATACGTGTTGTGTCGCGTAACAGATTTCCCTTCTCTCGAAAAGATATAAGTGCTGCCAATTTTATATGTTTTTAGTTTGTAATGTGAGTATAATCGGTCAGACTAAAATCTTGAAAATTTGAATAATTAATTATTTGATTTAGATTTATCCAGAAAAAACATAAGTATTTATATTGCTTCTGGGTGGGCCATTGCAAAGAGCAATCCAGCTCAACAAGTGCTCACCCTCGAAATAGAAGTTTAATAAAACAAATCAAGCAATTCAGAACTATCTAGAAGATAAAGCTGCTCGAAGTTTTAGAAAAAGGTCGAAAACGTTGTATTACTCATGCTTTTAAGATCAGATGGTATAAGACACAAATTTTGTGCAAAGTTATCTGCTTTCCTCAAGTGGCTCTGTAGAGATTTCTCGTCAATAGCGCTGCAACTACCCGCCGGAGGTAGCATAGCATTTTTGTTTCTGCGTGTGTTTTGTTTGTTCTGCTTTTCATGCCAAGCGAGGATTATCAACGAAAAAATCTCACGGAGCTCTTGAAACATTTCAATAAAGACTGCAGACAGTCACAGTTCAAAAACCGAAAGAATTGGATTGGTGTGCGTAAATATTGTTATGTGATCGATCCGGTTTTCGAAAGATATAATTCGGCAAATGCGTTCCTGACATCTGAAATATTTATTCAGATGTGTCTTACAAGCACTACCGGATATCAGTCTTCCGCATTCAATCGAAGATTTGAAATATGAATTGTAAAATGTTAGCAGTTGAAACCTTGTAAAAAGCTTCGTATTTTGAAAAACATACCACTTGTTTTGCACAAACTTTTAAAAACATGCTCAACATGCTGGTTAAAATGCCTTTTTTATCAATGAAAACGCCTATATAATTGTAAGAATCCGTCATCTTGGCAGGTTTTTCATCGAGAACAGCAGTAAACCGATTTCCTGAAGAGTACCTCGCAAGTTGACTGTGCAACATTTATCTACATTGATGGTTAATTTGTTGCTATCAAACCTAATTTGAGCACTAACAAAATCTGATGAAAACGCCAGACTTGAAGAGATTTCTCCCCCGATTATTGTGGTATAATCAGCAAACCAAAACAAAACAACTTCATTATTGTCAATAACTTGGGGCGTGTGATTGAGGTAAATCAGAAACAACAAAGGATCAAGCACGGAGCCCTGTGATACACCCCAATCTGACCGAGGCACCTCATTAGATTTTACGGATTGAAAATCTACGAACTGAATCCTACGCGATAAAAAAGATCTGCAACAAGTTTTAAAAATTTCCTCGAATGCCACAACGTTCAATTTTTTGTAACAAAGTTTTGTGATCAGTTGTATCAAACGCTTTAGCTAGATCAATAAAGCAAGCCAAAGCCTGCTGTTTTTGTCCAGAGTTTTTCCAAGCAATTCAAAAAACTTTGACAGAGCCGCACTGCACGAGTGTCCCGCTCTAAAACCAAATTGCTTGGTGATAATTACTTTATTTTTGTCTGAGAGTTTACCATCCTATGACAAATTTTGCTTTCAAAAACTTTAACCCAAGAGGATGACAGACTATTAGGTCGGTAACTGTTAACATCAATTCGCGTGCCACTTTTATAGAGGGCCAAAACTTTTGCCTTTTTCAAAATACTAGGATAATGCTCTTCTAAGAAACAGCAATAATTTACATTTAACAATGGCGAAATTATAAAAGGTTGCAATGGTTTTGAGGACCTTGCTGGAGATACCATCATGAACAGTCGAGTTAGAACACTTAAGTTTTTTATTGTAATTACTACTTCGTTCGTTGTTATGTATCTGAAAACGAAACTGTTTAGGACTTGAAGTCCCAGAAGTTTTTCGTTTTTTTTTTAGTTTTTTTCTTGGCAAGAATTCTTTCTGTGTTTGCGAAGTGTTGGTTGAAAGTATTAGGGTCTAAATCGTTAGCAGTATCTTTTTTGGTTCCACAGAGTTGACGCAAGACTGACTAAAGTAAAAGCGAGCTCTTACCGTGTTTGACATTTTTACTATAGAACTCAAGTTTTTGATTTTTGAAAGTTTTTGTGCACATTTCTAGCTTATACTATATATAGGTTTTACCGTTTTATATGGTGAGATTCTTTTGATAAATTTCAAGTTCCTAAATTTCTTACGATGAGCTTTGCGACATTTTGGTTTATCCAAGTTTTTTTTCTTTTTTATACTTTACTGGTGCAAACTTATTTAAGGCGGATAAAGTTACTGAGATCAGATAACAAAATTTTTATCAATCCCCATAATGTCTTTTAAAAAACCTAACTTATTAGAAACCAGAGACAAAATTTTGTAGTCGATATCGTTTAACTCTAAAATTGAAAAATTCCGCGAGCTGAACTGCATTTATTGATTACGTATGTTAGTTTTAGGTATAGAGATTATCGGTTACTCTAGTTGGTAAGGAGTTATAAAATTGACAACCAAAAGATTGAACTAAGTTACGATGTTCGGTTGCAAATGAAAATTCAGAAAGTAAGTCGATATTAGAATCATCACGAATCTTGAGATTTTAACTTTTGGTTGCATGCAAAAGTTCCTCAAATTTTTCTAAAAACAAAAGAGATGGTAGACTAGGTGGTTTATAAACTATGGTATTTAAAATTGAGCGTTTCGTTTCAGTTTTGATTTTAATAGAAAAGTGTTCGAAACTCAAGTTATTGTCGACGGTATCAATGACGTTGCATATCTTTCCTGTTGATCGGGGAACTAAAAATAATTTTTGATAGCCGTCTAGGTTATAGCAGCTTAGATGGTCGATTAACTTTCAAATGTAGAATTAAAAAATGTAGCTAGTCATGATGGCATCTTAGCGATCGAACGTTTATGAGAAATTTGAAAAATCACTGCAAGAGTTAAGATTTAGTTTCAGTCAAATATGAACTCATTTCTCAAAGAGTTCACGGTTTGGTCCACTGTGTGTTGCTGCAGGAAGCTCATCCCGTTGATTTGCCCAGTAAAACAAGTCCCAGATAGCTGCAGCCTTTCCGCGGGTTCATTTGCCACATAAACTTTTCAGAAATCCAACAGATCGTTTAAGTGTGCTATTCTATTCATAATTTGAGTTTCTAACACTTTGTTCAAGAATGGGATCTTGACAATACCTGTTTCTTTGTACTTTCCAGTTATTTGGAGTTGCAGTTGCTTGACTTGGCTGTAAGTTGAACACAGAGTTCCTAGTGTTTGAGAATGGTGAATGATTTGCTGATTTGACTGATTTTTCTTTACTGATTTGAGCTCCAATTATTGTAAATTTTTCTCGTCATTTAACGCTGTCATTGTGTGCTCACAATTGTAGGATTCAAAATGTAGATAAGGGGTGCTGTTGCTCGTAGTTTCAAATAGACCCAGCTCTTCTGCCTTTTTTGAGGTCTCGGTCATACTTTCCAAGCCTCTCTGATATGTACACTGGCTGTCTGTTTCTTGGATTTTTGAAGTGTTTGAGAAGTGACTTATTTGTCCAGTCCTGTCCTTGTGGTGATGACTGATAAATATTATAATTACCCCTGGAGGGTTGTTGACGTCTGTGACAGGTCAATGAGGTTGACAAGCAGCTATGTCAGCTAGACAGGGGTCAATTTGTAAAGCCGTCTGTAGAAAAAATAAAGCGTTACCTAACAAATGGGCCTGAAATCCAACAAATAAAATGTTAACAATTAATTCATGCATAACTTGGAGTTGTATCTTTCAGTTTCTGTAACTTGCAGCTTCAATTAATGTAATTCGCTAGTCAACTCCTTAATTTGGACTTCTTGTTTATTATTTTGGTCCAATAGAAACAGAATTAAAATCTTTTTAATCGGTTCTGAAATATCAGCAGATTCAAAAAAATATTTTATTTGAGATTGCTTTTCCATTGGTGGATAATCGCGCTGTTAAATTAGGGGATATTTTACAAGGTTTGTGAAATATTAGGGCGTGCAATGTTTTGGTTATGTTTGAAATAGCTTCGCTATGTGCAACATAGTGTGAATTGATTCAGTTCAATTTGCGTCAAAAGAAGCGACAAATGAAGCGACTGGTTTTCGTGTAACATTTTTTGCTCTCTGGCGTTTTTTCGGCTTCCAAGACAATTAGTGGTTGCGGGTCACATTTGAGCGACATATAATATTGACATATAATATAGACACTCCTGTTCAAAATTAGAGGTTTGCCTGACGTTTTTAATTTCGAGTGAAAATTGGGCGTACACCTTCAACAAACGTGTTTCACTTTGCGTTTAGATTGAAGGCCGACTTCCTTTGTTGGGTGGTCAATGTAGATAGCTGATCAACCGATCTTGATTTTATTATCAAGCGGTTGCGCATGCAACAATTGAGTCCGGTGCTGAATCAAAGCACATATTCTGATTCGTTAAACAGTGTGCTGTGAAAAAAAGTAAACAAAAACTAGTTTGAGCTTTATCTCAACTTTCTGACTCCATGTTTTTCGAACAAGCTACACATTTTTGCTTTTCATTAGTCGGTGACACACCCGACGGTTGACCAAAACACTAAACACTTTTAATTCCAATAAACAAATCTTTTTACAAAAACTTTACAACATCTGGAAATAGAATTCAAGGACTTAATTTGATCAATTTGTCGCCAAAAAATCAGAAGAAGAATAACCAACTAATTGAAGGTGTCTTAGTAGTTATGGGACAAAGGTCAAACTATTTACTCTCCGAACACTTTAGAATTTTTTTAAAACCGCAAAACTGTCTAAAAACCTCTACGGATAAGTCTGCCAAAAATATCTCTGATTGCATCTCAAAAAAGTCCTATGCATTTAAAATGAAATCGTCTTAAAGTCTCTTGGAGTTACTTGTCAATCTATTACAGGGAAGCCACTTCAGCAGCCTACGCTCGAGTTTAAACAAGAAAACTACTTTGGAAATGCTCTACTTTACCAAAATAGTCGCTCGGGTTGTCTATAATACTTCTGTGCTTACTCTTTCAAAAGCTGGTTTGAACAAAACCACCAATCTCTACTCCCAGCGCTTTCAATTTTTTTCAACTACAAAAAGTGACTTTTCCACGTGCGCCATTCTATATTTCATCGTTCAGAAGTATCACCAATCAATTTAGTATGAAAATAATAGAGAAACTCCTGAGAGACTTAAAATTAAATTTATTAAACGGCAAAGTTAATAACATCATGAATCCAGACGAAGGTCACATTTACTTTCAGCGCTGAATCATAGTAGCGTTTATTTTCTGTATTTTAATCTGCCAAGGATTATGATCCTGTCAAAAACTGGAATGCTCAGACCCTCCCCCCATTAAAGACCCCACACATGCGGTCTCTAAAGAAAAAACTCTTCAAGAGCTTTTTCAAAGTTGATATTCCAAATCAAAAACACAACACTGATACTGAAGATTTAGGGCATATAAGTTTGGCACTGCTTAGATGCACACTGTTGATCTTCAACTAGTAAATGTTCATAAAATTTAAAGTTCCATAAGTGAGTTCAGATGCCATCTTTTGAGTGAAGTAAGTCACACAATTGACCTAAAGCAGAAATGTTGTCACACACACACACACACACACACACACACACACACATTTTTGCTGCAAAGTCACAGAAGTCATCGAAAAAGACAATTCCAGGTCAGGTCGTAAGAATCATCGATGGAGACGTATTAAAAAACCACAATGTTCCCAATAATAACCGCTATTGCTTCCCGGCTACTAAAAATATTTAGAACTCAATTACAATTGCAGTTTTCAAAGTATACTATCAGGGGGAAAAGATTCTTTTTGTACGAGTATCCTGTATTGGCATCATGCGCTTCTTCCAAGTCGTGGTTGTGACCCGACACTGCGGCAATGCAGCTCCACAACTTGGAACAGGAAAGACACTTCTTGAAGATGGTGTCCACGTGGACCGACAATGTGGCATCGCAGCTCCGCAGCTCTGAAAAGGAAAGACAACTCACGAAGATTGTGTTCATGTGAACAGACAATATAGCAACGCAGCTCCACATCTGGGAATATACGCAGCACTTCACGAAGATGGTGGCCACGTGATCCAGTGAAATTGAACTCTAAAACAAAGGAATAAAAAACCAAAGGCATGGAAAATACTCTAAAAACCAAACCAATATTAATCTGAATGCTGTTGGCTTTGGTAGTAGCCAGCTGGAGCTTAGAGACTCTAGCTTCTTACAATAGGACTTTCTTGGGGGCTGTGGTGAGTTGATTGTGGGAGATTTAGATTTTGACGAGGGAGATTTCTGGAACAAATAATTGAACAGAGGTCTGATTTACTCTCTTGAAGCTGTGACTGGTGCTGGTGGTGCTGCGGATTCGAGTGCATTGTACACCACTCTGGCTCTGAATGCAGCATCCCTTAAATGCTGCCGCAGCCGGTGACCCTTACAATCCCTACAGCCCCCCCCCCCCCACCAACACTCGTGATGCCCCCCACCAGCTTTCTTAATTCAACACCCCCGCCCAACATTCGTGATACAACCCCCGCTCATCAACACGTGATACATCCCCTCACCACCAACATTAGTGAGATACTCCCCTCAACACTCGTGATACACCACTCCTTGAACTGTGATAATCAATCCACTTTGTTTTTTGATCGAATATTATCCGGTTGTCGCATTTCCTTTGGTTTGGTTTTGTAACTCAGACCGTATTCAGAATAATGCGTAAATTTGTCGATCGAACTGGAGTACGTGCGACAAGTCAGTGGCGTCGGAATTGCTAATTCTTTGAAAATCTAAGTCAGTCTTTGCAAAGAAATCGGCCAAGGTTTAAAACTTGGGCAGGTAAAATTCAGTATAAAATATCATTATTATGCCATTTTGGATCTTTTCCGTTTGTGAGCACCCACCCCCCCCCCCCAGCATAGTGGGTGCATATTATTTCACCCCCCCCCCCAAGACGCACGTGCCATATACATAGTGATTTACCATGTATTGACACGTGCTCTGTAATGGGGGGTTCATAACTTACAGGTGGGGGGGGGGGGCACAAACGGAAAAGATCCGCCAATTTTTGGAACAAAGAGATTCGCCATTTTTTAAAATGGCAAGGAAAGCGTTTTGAAATTTATTTATAAAAAGAACAGCAGGACGGACAACTAACCAGTTTCAATTGGCAAAAATTTTCTCTGACAATTTGAAACAATACGTGTTTAGATTTCGAGTTGCCTAATATAAACTCTAAAAACTTTTAGCTGAAGCACCCAATTTTCTGAAAACATGAAGGAAAATAATGAAAAGTCAAATCACCAAACGTGAATAAAATTCGCTCAAAATTCCGAAAAGTTTGTTCGAACACCATTTTCTGACTACTCCTTTTTGAAAGCAGTTAGCAAGAAGTTCCTGCGTTACAACTGTCGACTGCTTCTTTTCCTTTAATTTTAGGGCGTGACTCCATTCAGTACTCCAATTTGACCTCTTATTGACTTGAAAAATTGAATAAACATTTCAAAGTGTTTGAGCTGTACCAATTTCTTCATTTTTAAGAGATAGAGCTCCTTATCAATTTTCGGTGCAATATATGATGGCGGCTACTAAAAAAACAGTATGAATCCAAAACTACAGAAAGAAAAAAATAATTTTGCTAAGGGTTCCTTTGTTGTAAAGTTTGAGTTCCTGTGCCAACGCACAGAAATTTGAGGCATTTGTAAATATTTGAGAGAAATGAAAATAAGTAGCATACTTGTGTATTCAACCAGTTTTCAGCGAAGATTAATGGCAAGCTTAAAATAAACTCACCATATGGGCAAAAAATCTCAACAATAGATCTTATTTTTAAAAGAATATTAACAATAATATTCACTTAACACACTAGCAAACTTTACTGCTGTCATTAAAGCCATAAGTCATTACATTTTTCAGAAAATGGAAAACACCAAAAATTTTCTTAAACAACGAAATTGCAAAAAAATGCAGCCAGCTTCAGAGTGAATAAAAAAGAAAGAGAAAAAAAAGCTCTTGATCAATCATGCCCTTCCATATTTTTCTGTAAAATGTGAAAAGCAACAACTCAGTTTTATTTTAAAAATAGCGACACAACTCAAATTTGTTGTTATTTATTTATTTATTTGTTGTTATTTATTTAATTTATTTTCTGGGCAAATTTTCCACTTATAATAATGCACTATTGAATATTTAATGAAGCGCAACAGTCAATATTTATATGTTAGGTATTATAGTTCTCAACATCAGTTGCTGGGAAACAATTGGGCTGACAGCCATTAGAGTTAAAACGGGTAAATAGACATCTTGACTGGAAAGGCGGGTGCCACAGTCCAAGGGTTGATCTGAGAAAATCTGACGAAGAAACGGTACCAATTGAGTTTGACAGAGGTGGCTTGTAATGAGCTCGAGAGCACTGTTGAGTCGTTATTTCAAGTCCCAAATTCTTCTCTCTTCTGAAAACGCATGTTTAGTAACACAAAAGCACCTGTTAGAATCCCAAAATTCTTACCAATTTCACACTTTCTTTTTTAAAGTTCCATAATTCCCTGTACGAAACTTGAAAACTTGACAGAAAAGGCAATTGGTGGTGTGCTTAAGCTACAGTTTGATTCCTTCATTTGGTAGAGGCTTTTGAAGAGAGGGAAGGGGGGTTTCTGACACGGTCCAGAAATATGGGCGAACTTCTGTTCAACCAATCTTTGACAATCCATTAATAATTTTTCAGTGATTCGAAACTTGATACACCTTGAAAAGACATGCATGATCTCGACACCTCTCGCAAAAGTTGAAACCTTCACAAATATTATAAGCAAATAGGCGATAAAGCAGAACTTAAGTAGTAATAAAAATATTTAAATGAACCTAATACATTCACCGAGGAAAGATCTTGAAAGTTCATACATTTCTTAATGTTTTTTGACCATATTTTAGTATGTTTCTTCACAAAGTGTATCAAGTATTGGTTCACTGGTTAAATACCTGATAAATGCAAAACTGCTTTTTGAAAATTTTTGGTGAATGTTACCGATAATATGCTTGCGTTCTAAAAACTGTTAGTTCAAGAGATATTACAGCAAAGTGCGATTTCCTGTATTGACTGTAGTCCTGCATTTTTTTATGTAAATAAGCTGTTTCAGTACTGGTTTTACAAGATAATAGTGAGATACTCAGATTCAGTACTGAAATACTCTGGGTGGTAAGCCCGGGCTACAAAAACGACAGTTAAATTCGCTATATACGTGTCATAAATTTGGCTTGAAGTAAACAAACTTGAGAAATGTGTGAGGTGATTGCAATCAAACAAGAATCTAACGCGAGTAACTTTGTGAGAGAACCCGGGCCGAGGAATTTGGCCAAAATTATGTAAGATCAGCGGCAACTAGCGTTGACAAGTCGGAAAATTCACCGCAATTTTCTTACATAATTTTGCGTTGAATGCGTTGAATTTAAAGACAAAAATTCAACGCATTCAACGCAAAATTATGTAAGAAATGGCGGTGAATTTTCCAACTTGTCAACGCTAGTTGCCGCTGATCTTACATATTTAGCGTTGAATTTAGCGTAGATCTTACATATTTAGCGTAGAATTTAGCGTAGATCTTACATAATTATTGAATTTAGCGTTGATCTTACATATTTAGCGTAGAATTTAGCGTAGATCTTACATAATTAGCGTTGAATTTAGCGTACATCTTACATATTTTTGCGTTGAATTTAGCGTTGATCTTACAAAAAATCAACGCGTAGAACTCTGGGTATGGGACTCGAACCACTGACCTCCTGTTTACTTGTCGCCTCTTCTACCATTGCGCCACCGTACCTTGGTTTCCTTAAGAGCCGCAATCCTTATAAAGCGTAGATCTTATATATTTTGCGTTGAAATTAGCGTAGATCTTACATATTTTGCGTTGATTTTAGCGTAGATCTTACATATATTGCATTGAATTAAGCGTAGAACTTGCATATATTTCGTATAATTTAGCCTAGATCTTACATATTTTTCGTTTACTTTAGCCGAGCTCTTACATAATTTCAACGTATTCAACGCATTTATCATGTGAGAAGTACTGGGAAAAACTTAAAATTTTCTTAAGTTTTGAAAAATTTTTGAATTCCTAAAATGGTCTGAAATGGTTTTTGCACCGTAAGAGAGCAAACGGTTATTTTTTGCTGACTTCATTTTTCTCAATTGTGCAGTATAGGGGTCGAAAATTAATTTTTCGAAAAAAACTTGAAAAAATTGAAATCATCAAATGGTCTGGATTGGATTTTGCACTATAAAAGAGCCCTAAAAAAGATTTTTTCTGACTTCACGTTTCTCACCTTTTCAGCATAGGGGACGAAACAGTAAAAAAATTGATTTTTCAAAAAAAAACTTGGAAAAATTTTGAAATCGTAAAATGATCTCAAATGGATTTTGCACTATAAAAGAGCACAAAAAAATTTTTTTTTTGCTGACTTTGCTTTTTTCACCTGTGATGTATAGGGATCGAAACAGTGAAAAAATTGACTTTTTGAAAAAAAAACTTGAAAAACTTTTGAAGTCGTAAAGTGGTCTGAAACGGAATTCAAAAAGTTCAACCTTAATTTTGTAAGATCTACGCCAAAACTCTACGCAAAAATATGTAAGATTGGAGTTGAATGCGTTGAATTTATGTAAAATCTACGCTAAATTCAACGCTAATTATGTAAGATCTACGCTAAAATTCAACGCTAAATATGTAATATCTACGCAAAATTTCAATCCAAAATATGTAAGATTGGCGTTGAATGCGTTGAAATTATGTAAGACCTACGCTAAATTCAACGCTAAATATGTAAGATCTACGCTAAAATTTAACGCTAAATATGTAAGATCTACGCCAAAATTCAACGCAAAATGATGTAATATTGGCGTTGAATGCATTGAATTTATGTAAGATCTACGCTAAATTCAACGCTAAATATGTAAGATCTACGCTAAAATTCAATGCTAAATGTGTAGGATCTACGCCAATTTTCAACGCAAAATATATAAGATTGGCGTTGAATGCGTTGATTTTATGTAAGATCTACGCTAAATTCAACGCTAAATATGTAAAATCTACGCTAAATTCAACGCTAAATAGGTAAGATCTACGCTAAAATTCAACGCTAAATATGTAAGATCTACGCCAAAATTCAACGCAAAATTATGTAAGATCTATGCTAAATTCAACGCTAAATATGTAAGATCTACGCTAAAATTCAACGCAAAATATGTAAGATCTACGCCAAATTTCAACGCAAAATAAATAAGATTGGCGTTGAATGCGTTGAATTTATGTAAGATCTAAACTAATTTCAACGCTAAATTTGTAAGATCTACGCCAAAATTCAACGCTAAATATGTAAGATCTACACGAAAATTCAACGCAAAATTATGTAAGATTGGCGTTGAATGCGCTGAATTTATGTAAGATCTATGCTAAATTCAACGCTAAATATGTAAGATCTACGCTAAAATTCAACGCTAAATATGTAAGATCTACGCCAAATTTCAACGCAAAATATGTAAGATTGTCGTTGAATGCGTTGAATTTATGTAAGATCTACGCTAAATTCAACGCTAAATATGTAAGATCTAGGCTAAAATTCAACGCTAAATATGTAAGATCTACGCCAAAATTCAACGCAAAATTATGTAAGATTAGCGTTGAATGCGTTGAATTTATGTAAGATCTACGCTAAATTCAACGCTAAATATGTAAGATCTACGCCAAAATTCAACGCAAAATTATGTAAGGTTAGCGTTGAATGCGTTGAATTTATTTAAGATCTACGCTAAATTCAACGCTAAATATGTAAGATCTACGCTAAAATTCAACGCTAAATATGTAAGATCTACGCCAAAATTCAACGCAAAATTATGTAAGATTAGCGTTGAATGCGTTGAATTTATGTAAGATCTACGCTAAAATTCAACGCTAAATATGTAAGATCTACGCCAAAATTCAACGCAAAATTATGTAAGTTTAGCGTTGAATGCGTTGAATTTATGTAAGATCTACGCTAAATTCAACGCTAAATATGTAAGATCTACGCTAAAATTCAACGCTAAATTTGTAAGATCTACGCCAAAATTCAACGCGAAATTATGTAAGATTAGCGTTGAATGCGTTGAATTTATGTAAGATCTACGCTTAAGCGTATATCTTACATAAATTCTACGCATTCAACGCCAATCTTACATAATTTTGCGTTTTTTAGCGTTGACACCTCGACCCGGGAAGAGTAGTGGTCTTTGAATCCAATCAATTCCCTGGCATCTATTTGTACACGGGTGCCATTTGGGGCCAAACTTTGCACAAGTTGATGGCCGAGCACAGCCGGATTCGACGACAAAGGACAGGCATAAGGCAGCATAAACCCCTCGGAATTGGGCGAAAATAAAGGCTGAAAAATATTTCACTGCATTCACTATTTTCTCAAATATTTAAAGTGAAGCGCAAAAAGAAACCAACTTCAGCGCAACTTATGTTCGTAATTTAATAGTAAACTGCCACCTTTTGAGTTCAGCTGCTTAAAACTGTGATTGAGAGAACAGTAGAAATTTTGATCTAATTTTCAGGCCACTAATTCATATCAATCGTGGTTTGAATTAATTTTATTCTTTGAACCTTTCGTTCTAGAACCAATTCCACAATTGACTGGAATAATATTCTTTTGCTAGATCAACTTCCTCGTTCTCATAATTTTATATAATTGATATCACCTCTCATTCGTGATTTTTCAACAATTCTTCAACTCAACTCTCATACCATCAATTTTTAACAAATTGCTGATGAAGCGTTGTGTTTTCTTTTTGTGCCACAAACATCCAGAATGCTCTGCAATTCTGTTTTTAAATAGGATCTCATCTCTGTGATAATACGGTGCCTAATGACCCCTTTTATTTCACCAAACGTGCAATCATATAGTCCCCTTCGGTTGGTTGACAGATGAGCGTATCGGACTCAGCGGAGATTCTATCTCTAATTCAGTTTTGCAACTCGTTTTTGAGACAAACCAAACACAATTCCATAAGTTTTTATGCCAAAAAAGAACCATCCTCAAATTAAAAGAAAATGGATTCAGTCTATTTCACCCCCCAAATTCAGTTAGAATATAACTTTAATACCCGGTCAAGCGCTTGCGCTACTTTTGCATAATAACGTGAAACATAAAAGCACATAAAATGTATTTGGTGGGCACAAAAACATTGGGGTAAAACAAAATATATCAGGATTTTTGCTGGCATCTGGTGCCTCATTTGCAAAAATTGGAGCACAAGAAGTGGAGAAATACAACCTTGCCTTGAACCACTCCAAAACAGTGCGTTTTGGTTTATCTTAATTAGAGGACATTTACTTAGCTAAGCTCCACAAATTGACACACTTTTGCGACCGTGCCAACTCTGTGAAAAGTGAAGTGATTAATGATATGTAATTCTGCTTATACTTTTGGATCTAGTCTGTTTCGGCCCCCGTGTTTTTTATGACCCCAGTTACAAATTTACACGTTACTATGTAAGAAAATAGCACGTGCGCCTGGTGGTCATTAAAAAATTTGTTCTCACTAAGCTGGGGGGGGGGGGGGGGCAAAACAGAATAGATCCAAACTTTTTTATGGTTTTTCTTCCTCTTTTCATCTGAGCAGCCGTTTTGAAAATTCTGATGATATCGATTGCAGCAGGATTTGGCATCGGTGTTAGTGACTCAAAAGTAAATCGAATCAGTTTACTATTAGCTCAAAACTTCCCCCAGATCAAAAGATTTGCTCTAAGTGACAAACTCATCTCAAATGCTCTTGCTTTCTAAGTTTTTTTAAGCCTACTGCACTGCAAGACTTGCTAAGTCCCCCAACAAATCTCTGACGGGAGAAGACATAGACAAATATTCAATAGAAAACATAACCGACTAACGTCGGAAGAATTGCTTTCTAACCATCCGTGGTAGCCCTAATCAATTGCAGCCTGCTTCAGTCGGTGGTTGTAACCTCAATGGGACTAAGAAATTTATAAGGGGGCTTCAAATAACATCATTAGAGATTATTGTATACCCACATTAAGATCTAAAGCTAAAAATTGCACCAGTTTCGGTGCATTTATCATTTGACGCTTACTATCTTATTGCCGCCGATTGAGCTCAGATGCCTAAAATTGTGAAGGAGAGAGAACTTCAGATCACGCGAAACGCAGAAAGTTGAATGCGTAAAAGTCACCCAAAAATTCAAAAAACAGTCAAGCGAAAATTTTGCATCAAAAATACACGCACTTTTACAATAATTAAATCAATTTGCAACTAAACTTACGACGGAAGCAAATATTTAGCCTGAAAAAACACACGACTTGAATAAGGATTCCGTTTTGCTCGAATCCACTATTTTCAGACGGTTTATTTTTTTGAAAATAATGTTGAAAATAATGTCGAAGCGTGCAAATTGCGCGCTACCTTTAGGCTCACGCGCAAATTTCATGAGTCAATCTTTCCTAAATGTTTTTTTTCGTCGATTGCTAAATTTTGGAGGCAAAGGAACTCATCCAGTTAACAGAAACATAAACGGACTAATGTTGGCGGACTTGCTCTCGAACGACAGGGGATGGAAAACAAATTGACCACACCGTGAATCGAAACCTGGACTTCCCAATCCCTCACCAGAAGCACTGACCACTCGGCTATCCGTCACTGTTTGTTGCTATGCTGCAATCGTTTTTATTTTAGCAAAAAGTTTTACTTTGGATTTAGAACAACAGAGATCACTCAAAAATGAAAAACGAAAGCGTGAAAAAGTCACTTGAGAACTCAAAGAATTTTCTAGAAGAAAAGCGCAGAAACGTTCAAGCAAGAAATTTGCGTAAGAAAAGACCAACACGTTTACAATAATTGCTATGAACTTCGTTCAAGAGCAATTAAACAACAGCTCCAAAGAATGAGATCATTATTATATATGTGTCCATGATGAGCTATCGTGATCATATTAGTCTCTGGAGCTTTTTAGGAGACTAAAATTAGTTCTGTTGTTTTAAATTAACCAATTTTTTTGCACCTTAGTGGATAAATTTTGTTTCTGACCACTAGCGCAAGTGTCATATTTTCATTCAACGTTTTTTTTTATGTTATGGAGCGTAAACTCCACTGGGAAGGACACAATGAATTGAACTTTGGGGATTTCTAATGCACTGGGGAGATAATAAAAATTTATCAGGGGATCGAAAAAAATAAGTTCAACCAAATTAGAGGTGCCGTGAGTGCGTTTTCTTGCATCAAAATTTCTCCGAAATATGCTAAAATAAACCGGGGAGGGGGGGGGGCAAAATCTTTCTGGTCATGCCATTTGATAGCCGATAAAAAAAAACAAAACATAGCCGGCAGATTGCCGGAAAAAAGACGCCGTTGACGCGCTTGGTGGACATCGGGATTGAAACAGAAAAGGAAAAAGAGATAAATTGACCGATTTTAATTCTATTATTCTTCAGTGTCAAAAAATATTCTTATTCGGCGTGCAGTTTCAGTTGGATTCTAAAACTATGCTTAATTCAGCTGCTAAATGGAAAGCTAATCAGCTTAATACCAATGGAAGCTAGCAAACACTCAAATGAACTTTGATAACCTAATTCTCAATGACATAATGACCGGGTTTAATCGGTTCATCCCGTCTCTTTTGATTTTGCTCTTTTGACCTTGACTGTATTCCCTATTTTGCATAATCCACTGATGGAATGGGTTTAAAAACCATTCAATTGAAACAGTGATTAAGGTATGTCAGAAGTCAAACGTGAAAGTCGTGAATTATGTAAAACAAAAAACGTGATCTAAAGGTGAAGTGAATTTTTAAAAAACCTAGCAGGACAAGTCCTGACATACAATACAAAAATTTTCATTAACTGAACAAAAAAACTAGAACTAGAACGGAATATTAGGTAATTGGGAAAACCATTATAAAAAATCAGATCAAAAAAATAATGAAGAAAGAAAATCAATGTCAAAATTGTGCATGTGAAAAAAACCACTAGCGAGATAAGGAAATTTGGTTCAAACAAAAAACTAGGCTGGAATGAGGTATGATTGGATTCGGAAAACCATTTAGAGAAAAATCTGATCCAAAAAACGAAAAAATAGTGAAAATCAAAATGAAATTGCCGCATGTGAACAAAAAACAACTAGCGACAAAACGAATTTTTGTTCAAACACTGTTTTCTCACTCTACTTTAAAAAAATTCACGCCGCAAAACCACTCGCTTTTCTGCTCCGCTTCCTGTTTCGGCGTGACCAAAATCACTACTACAATTTGATTACAAAAATCATGAAAATGTGTGAACAGATCTTAGAAAAAAACATAGCCGGAAGAATTCCGGAAACGACTCGACGGAAAAAATTGCCCGTACTTATGACTAAACAACCAGAACGATTATTGTGAACTCTTAACCCCAACAAATGCTAAAAAAAATAAGTAAGAATAGAAACGGCATTCAAAAACAAATTGAACAAAAAAAACTAGAATTACTTAATGAGTTTTTTTATAGTACAAGGAAACATAAAGCCGAATAAAGGTCCTTTGCAATTAGAGCAATGAAAAGCTTGAAAAACAATGGGCAAGTCATAGGAGGCTGAGAAACTTGTCTAAGATTTAAAAAAAGAAAAACTGCAAAAAAAGCAAATGGTATAAATTTTCTCAATTTTTCTGTCGTTTTCCTAAGAAAACAAATATTTTATACCTAAAAACTTTATTTAATTCTTATCTGAAAATTCCTTAAGTAACAAGCTTAAAGCAGTTATTCAAATCCCACTTGAAGGAGTAAAACAAAAAAACAGCAAAAAAATCATTAAATTTCGTCCAAAAATCAGCAAAACTGATCGAAAACCTCCAGCATTAAACTCAAATTAACCACGTGAAACCTTAATTTCGTATCAAAACCAGCCTAAAACTAATACAATATCATAATCAAACCTCATAACCATCAAATTTTCAAAAAAACTGCTTTTAAAAGCCGTACGTGAACAAAAAATTTTCGCTCGCTTAGAGAAAATTTTTTTACACACCATTTCTCGCTCTCTCAAAAACAACGGAATGATCAAAAACCACTCTCTTTTCGCTCCGCTCGTCACTTTTGTTCACCACCAAAATCGCTCCAAATTTTTTCACGCATTTCATTTCCCGCTTCGAAAATCACTCCAATAAAATTGATTAAAAAAAGGACTTCTCCAATACTCCTCTTCGATTCGTAATAAAAAGACAGAGCCCCAATACAATTCAAATTTCAAATTCTTTGAATTGTAAAAAAAAGGAGAGCGCCTAAATAATAGCCGTTTGAGAGGCTGACGGCGGCTATTAAACAATTATTGTAAAAGTCCTTCATTTTTTCTCGCACTTTTCAATGTCCTCCAAATCTTAAAGGCTGGAGGCCCATATAAAGGTCTCTTTTTTCTTTACTTTAAGTTAAGCCGCCAGCTATGTTCTTTCTTCTATTTCTCTTCTTCTGACAACTAATCATCGGTATTAACTGAGTAATACGAGACAAGAGTAGACAAAATAGACAAAATACTATTTACCAAATCAATATTGTTGGCTTTAATTTTCATCCTGTCTATTTGGAATGTCTTGGCTGCTCTCGACTCCCATTCTACACACATCTCTTCAACTGACTTTTTCAGTCTTCGCATTTTGTCTATATCTTTTGTCTCTCTCGCAAAACTGCTAGTGCTGATATCAAAACAACTATAGTTGCTATTGATCTTGCTACCATTGCTATCATTGTCATCAGCTGATGAATTGTTGTTATGGTCAATACAATTTTGGTCGTTGCCACTAAATTGGAATCCGTTCAACTGAAAATGTAAAAATGTTGTTTTAATGTACCGTCAAAAATATCAATTTAGAGTCAACGTTTTAAACCCCACTCCCAATTGACGCCAGTAAAACCATGCTGTGAAAACTATGTGAGCTTGTGGTACGAACAGTTGCTAAAAAGAGCTGAAATTTGCGTCCGAGAACGTGCCTGAAAATGTACCTCCATTGAGAAGTCTTTTACGAAAATGCATCCCAAAAATCGTATATCATATTATTATCAATTATTATCATCTTATATCATTTTTGGCTGCAGGGAGCTGCAAAAGCTTGTAGGAATAAGAAAAGGAAAAACTCCTCAAAAGTCCTCACATTGCACCACATTTACATCATTGCATCACTGCACTACATTTACATCATTTTGCCCGTCATCTTCACAGCCCAAAAACCTGCAAAAGACTCTTAATATAGCAGCCCCGGGAGAAAATTCCCCTAAAAATTTTACCCCATACCCGTACCCCCCCCCCCATTCCCCACGCGGGCAAATTATCCCTCAACGCCAATCTTACTCATAATTTTATCCCAACCCTTCCTAGAAAGATTAAAGCGCACTCTTTAGTTGCAATTTTTTGGACTCTTTATTTATATCCCTCACGACATCATAGCCGTCACATTATGGTATGTTTACGGTAATTGTGGATATGCGTCATGTGGCCGCTACAAAGGCTATAAAGACCCAATTTTTCCCCTCCTAATCCTGCACTCCGCATTCAAAATGCGAGGAATTATGAAAAATTCTAATCGAGAAATTAGAATCTTATTCTTATTTTTTGGAACCTCCCAATCTGAGGTGTCAGATACTGAAAATTTATGTTTGCAATCCCACTTGAATGGACAGTTGAAGCTAAAAAATACACAACAAACCGATGAGGAAATAAGGAATTTTACGTGTCTGAAAGATGCATTCTGCCTTTGTTTTGTTATTTTACAGATGGTCCTGGTTTTTCTATACGTCAATACAGCAGATATGCGATCAACACTGTCGAATAATGCTGAAAACAAAGTCGGCAGTGCAATAATACTACAGACTATTACGTCAACTGTTAAATACTCACTATTATCTCAATGAAGTTTAAAATTTTGGAGCATTGATTTGATTTTCTGCAACGATTTATAATTTTGCGTACAAGAGAGCAATTTTAGATGCAAGAAGCGTCTACAATATGATATAGACTGCTGCTTTTCTGACACTCGTTTTCTTCAGTTTTACTCAGCTTAAATCTCCAATTCAATAAACTGTTCATGTCGAAAAGCAGCATTCCAACATACTCGTTTGAAAATGCTTGTTTACCTACATCACCACCTTGAAAAAGAGAAAAAACAAACGTTCGCAATTCTTGAAACAAAAACGTGCGGTTACTTATCGAACAAAATATTTTGTATCATGTGCAAATTTTGAAGAAGTTATTGTGCACTTTTTGATTTGAAGAAAGCCAAGATGAGACCAAAATGTTTTCTTTCAGTCGCTAATGAAAACACCAATTTTGTGTTTGTACCAATTGCAAGAAATAAAACACAAAAATAAGAAAAATTCATGAACAAAGAACGAGTATTCACATAGGTTAGACCCACTGTGTCTGACTTCGTCGAAAATAGCTAAACAAAAGCATGACAGAAACAAGACAAATTGTAAGCGATAATAGTTGCCTCTCCATAAAATTTGGAAAAAATTTTATTGCATCTATCATGTATTATCGTCGTAGTATCCAGATGAATTTATCATCCTTGGCATCTTTTAAAGCTAAATTTTGAGAGAAAATGTGAGACTGAATTGGTATTATTATTGTGCAAAATCAAGACGCTTTGTGAAACTGCGATAAAAGTGACTTTAATATTCAAAATTATGTAAATAGCACAGTGTGGATGGAAAAGAGATCTTTAAAAAATATTATCTATAGTCCATTTTTAGAGCCAACTCTAATATGCATCCACTTATTAAGCTGTGGTTTAAGTTTTTTTTGCACGTGAAACATTTTCAAATTCTCTTTTTTCATCATTACAGTGATGGTCTCCAGAACTTAAATAGCAAAATAAACCTCATTTAATTTAAAGCCGATCAGCGACCAAAATCTATTTTTACAATCATAATACATAGTAGAGAGCATTCAGAATGGGATTTCCCTTAAGAGCAACTTTGCTGGATTTTTGACGTTTAGTAATAATTAGTTATATCAGTTTCTTTAATCACAAAATTTTGTTTATACCTGACCAAAATGGAGGGAATCAAAACAAATCGCAAGAAAAGTCTACTTCACGTGTTGAAAAATGAAATGGACTGCTGATATTTGATTCATTAAACTGTTGCTCTGTCGTGTTGATGGCCATAAATATGATCACTAAGTTAATTGTCAACTAAATATCAGTGACGAGTAACCTTTTTAAGACATTCGTCAATTGTTGCTGAATATGTCGTACTGTTATCATTTAGGTACGTCCCGGTGATGTGGCACGAACAGCTTTGTTTTTTGTCGCAATACCTGTTACAAATATTTACAAGAAGAAAAATTGAGTTCACTTTGTATTATTTCATTATCAAGAGTAGAACGAATCACCAACAAAAAAGTTCGTGCTCTTCTTTAAAACGAAATAAACTAAGTTTTCGTGCCTATTTGAAACTAATTTCCGCATATGCACCGCATAGTATACAGCATATAACACAAGCAACTATATCTCGGGATGTTTTTGAGGAAAAGTTGATGCCTCAATTAAACCCAAGCACACTAAATAAAGTTCAGGTAAATTTACCTGAAAAAATACCTTAACTTACCTGAAACGTTCAGGTAGTTTTGCCTTACCTGAACTTACCTTAACTTACCTCAACTTTACCTGAAAATTACCTGAAAAATTAAGGGGGCACCACCTGAACTTTTACCTGAACATACCTTAAATTTACCTGAAAAACACACCTGAACAGTTAAGGTAAAATTACCTAAACTTACCTGAAAAACGCGCAAAAATTACCTTAAAATTTAATGTAAAAATACCTGAATAAACACCTGAAATTTACCTTAAAATATCTTAAATTTAACCTGAACTTTTAAGGTAAATTATATTAGTTAAGGTAAATTTACCTTAAAAATTAAGGTAAAAAATTAAGGTGTTTTTAAGGTAAGTTAAGGTATGTTCAGGTAAAAGTTCAGGTGGTGCTCCCTTAATTTTTCAGGTAATTTTCAGGTTGATGCCTGTATTACCATCCTGCTTATCTATAAGATCGTCAGCAGAGTTAAAGGAACTACTGTTTACAGTTTGACTAGTGTTCTCCAAATTCCTAGTACCTGTTGTTACATTATTTTCGTTAATATCACTATGTTCAATGCCTGCATCAAAATTACTGGTGGGTGTTACATCATTCAAAACAGTTGAAAAAGTTCTACCTGACCTCGTTGACTTCTCAGGAACTGATATTACTGAACCAACAACTTTACTCCCATGACTTTTCTTGTTAGGGCAGAGACAATTTTCATTATTTTCACCAAAATACTTACTCCCATAGAACACAGTCAGTTCATCACCTACAGCAATTGGTTTCAAAGTCCTTAAAAAGCACACACCTTTCTTATTTCGGGGCACTCGTATTTACAATTTGGTAAACACGAATGATTTACAAAAGATAGGGGACCCTGTAAAGAAAAAGCAGAACCAGATCTCAAAAAGACGGAAAAATTGAGCTCTGGAAAGTCATCTATGTTTTCCGGGCAAGATGACACAACACCCGACAACCCTTTTATCAACCTAATAGCATCAAGGACAGATTTTGCAACAACTTTGAAACCACAGTACCCTCTGTTGCTGTCTTCCACAAACCTAAAATCAGGTTCAAAAGCAACGTTTACCAAAGCCAACTCATAAAGATTTTTCATGTAACAATACAAAACACTTTCTTGCTTAATGCTGATTCTTTGATCATTTCTTATAGCGCGATGACTTTTTAAATCTTTCTTATCAATTAGTTGTTCTAGAAGAAGCCAATCAATGCTTGCAACTTCAAAATAGCTTTGTACTACGCTTTCAATTTCGTTAAAATTAGACATTGAAGATTTTTCTAACCTCAGATTAGTAGTAGCATCTCTTGAACAGGGCGCACGTCAACTTTATCAACTCATAATAAATCAGTATGATCTGAAAACAGAATTAATGTTTTAAAAGACGCAAAACTGGAAATTGGAATGCAACGTAATCATTTGATCTATCTTCACTAAAGCGAGCTCAATTCAATTGAAAAAAAACTAAGACGAGCTGCGTTCAATTGAAAAAACAACATAACAGCAAACACCGCAAATATTGTATGATTTTGTAATAACTTGAAGTAAGAAATGAAAAACAGTAGATAGCTAAATAGTCAAGACAAAATTAGGAAGCAATGCATTTGCAGCGCAACAGCTACATTAAAATTAAACATCGCGAGAAGGGAAGAACTGAAAGATTGACATATTAAGAAACTGATATCAGATACAGGTATTAGTTAAATGAATTGCGCAATAAATGCATTGCAAATTCAATTTATAAAACTAAGGCGACCTCAGTTCAATTCAAAAACCATTATAACATTGCAAACAACGCAAATACTGTATGATATTGTAATAACTTAGGAAATGAAATACAGTAGATACCTAAATAGTCATGACAAAATTAGGAAGCAAGGCATTTGCAGCGCAACAGCTATATTAAAATTAAACATCGTGAAAAGGGAAAAACTGCAAGATTGACACATAAAGAATTTAGACATTAGATACAGGTATTAGGTAAACGAACTGCGCAAAAGTTTGTTAGAGAACGAGCTTCATAGCAACCAGCCAACTCAATTACGTTCTTCACTGTCATTGGCGTCTTGAATGCTATTCAACATGTTCGCCAGCGCGTCAACTTGGTGAGGAGTTCGCAACATTGGTAACTTGAAGACCAAGTACTGAAGGAAGGACCAAACGATACAAGTTTGCTCTGGGTAGCGCAGATTGAATACATAGAAAAGCCGAAAGGCAATATCAATGGCATTCGAAGTGTCCCTAGCCTCCAATGGACCAACAGGAGATGCAACAAAAGTCTAAAAAACGATTTCAAGCAAATAGAGCCAAACAAAATTATTAAAACAGAAATTCATACCTGCCCCGATGACTTCAGAATAGACCCGAATACTTTTTGCGCACATTCATCCCTGATGTTGCTTACGTCCTAAATTTGATTAAAAAAGTTTGCACAGATAATCAACATACAAAACAGAAAACAAAACAAAACAAATTACCGCGATGTCAGAGATAAAACTATCTCTGGCAGCTGTTAGCGCTTCAATAGTTGTTGGCCGGTTTTTACATCCGGCACCTAGCTTCACGGGTGCCAACAATGGAAGAAGCCGAAGTGCCAATTCGGAATCAGGTACTAAATACCCACAACATCAAAAATCGAGACCACATTTAAAAATTTAAAAGAAAAACGAATTTAAAGCAATTACAGTTACGCAGTTTCAAGCTCCGAATCTTATCTGCCGCTTCTCGGGGTGGCTGTGTCTCAGCTGCATTAATTAACGGGG
>NC_134468.1:13035834-13279058 GCF_964194025.1 Convolutriloba macropyga
GGGCTCCAGTTGGTTGGTTCTGCTCTTTGACGTGTGTTCCTGGGATTTGTTTGTTGGATTCTGTGTTCACCAGTTGGTGGGGTCATCTTTGTTACTTTCTGTTGTTTTGCTTCTTCTAAACAAAACTTCTTAATTTTTTCTTGGTTTCTTTTGTATTCACCAACTGTCTTACATGCTACCTTAAGTATTAGTCTTGGTTTTTGTTGTTCCTCTATTGTTTCTCTGATAGGTTTTTGTTCGTTTACTATAGCAAGATGATTTTTTCTTATTACGGTGTTTTTTCTAAGTGGTGTGTCTATGGTTATTGTATGTGGTGAGTAATTAGTGATGGTGCCGTCCTCTATTATGTTCCATTGTGGTGCCAGTGTATTACGAGGTTCTTTTGTTTTTCTTGCCAGTGATTTTCGTGCGACGTTTTTTCTTGTTTTTATGTATTTTGTAGTTTTATCACCTATCGTGAAGTGAATTTCAGATGGATATATCTTACGTGGTGACTTTGTTGTTCTGGAGGTTGATGCTAGTGGTACATTTTCTGAGTCGTCGCTTGACGTTACTTCTACCAGTTGGTGACTGCCTGTTGGTGTTAGGTTTGTGGGTGTAGGCGGTTGAGTCTCTTCGTTATCATTGTCACTTCGGTATCTGATGTCGAGTTCTTGTTCCAAATCACCATCTCGTCGCCAGATCTCCTCCATGGTGAGGGCATTCTGCTTTAGCACTTTCTTGTCTAAACAGTAGTTTGTTAGGTTTTTGTAAGAGAGGTTTTTGTGTGATGCTTTTGTTGTGATGTTCGATATTTCAGTGTTTGGTTTTCTTCCGAAGTGGGCTTCAAACGGTGATAGTTTTGTTGTACTGTTGGGTATTAATCTGATGTTTTCTATGATATTCGCTAACCTGTTGGTTAGTGTTGTGTTAGACCAGTTTGGGTCTATATCTAATACCGCTAATCTTCTTTTTATTGTTTGGATTAATCTTTCTACCATACCTGTGCCCCTATGGTCACCAGCTGGTGCTAGTATAAGTTTTATGTTTTTATTTTTGCAAAATATGTCGAATTCTTTTGCTTTAAATGCTTGTGCTTGGTCACATCTAATTGATCGTGGAATTCCGTGCACTTTACAGTAGCTTTCGAGATATTCTATGGCTGTGTTTGTGTCACAATTGTTCAATATTTCTGCATGTGGGTATCTCGATAGTCTATCTACTGTTACTAAAATATAGTTATTTTGTGTGTTATTCTTAAATGGAATTGGACCTGCAAAGTCCTTTTGTATTTCTTCATTGGGTTCTGCTAGTGTTGGTAGTGAGCCTAAGTTGGTTCTTGCAATTATTGGTTTTAAATTTTTACCTTTTTCAATGCAATGTTTGCAGCTTTGTGCCTGTGCGACGATCTCGCTATGAATGTGTGGATACCATATTAATTTCGCAAGGGCCAACATGCCCGCTTGTCCTGGGTGTTTGCTGTGAACTGTTTGTAGGACCATCGGTCGTAATTTGGCTGGAATAACTAGACGGTTGTCATATAAAAGGCAACCCGATGGTGTAACGGAAAGGTCGCGGTGAATTTTGTAAAATATGGGATTTGTTTTCTTCAGTGAAAGCCAATCTTGTTTTTCTACGAGGTCGATAATTGGACCTAGGTCCTTTTTTGAGTTTTCTGCTATAAATTCCTCGTTAAATACTTTCATGAGATTAAATCTATAATCGGGTGTTGGTTTGTCATCTATAGCTTTAAATAATTCTTCGTGTTTATCAGGGATGAGGGTAAGTGGGCCTTTGCCTTTATTAGAATCGATATCGGTTTGTGTGCTATTGTCACGCACATTTTTGTTAGGAATTTGTATCTCCATTGGAGTTTTAATTTTGTTTGGGCCACGGAATCGTTTGTTTATTGGAATTTCGAATGTGTTTAATTTTGGACGAGCGCGAGTTGTAATTGCGATTAATTTTGGTTTGATTCTTGTTAACAGAGAGTGAGAAAGAAGCGACTTACTTTTAGAATTACTATGGCAAAAAGCGTTTTCTTTTGTGTGTGTGTTTTCTTTAGCATGGTTGACGTCATTTCGTTCATTTTGAATTGAGCTCTCTGATTGGTTTGAATTACCAGTTGGTTTATTTGAACCAAATGAATTTATGCTTTGTTTTAAAATTGCATGCTTCATTTCCTCTATTAGGTTTATTACAAACTTTTCGTCGTCCTCGTTAGTTGATGATGGTGCGCCGGATGGGTTTCTACTCAAGTAATCTGCGAAGCCCATATTTTTCCCCGGTATATGTTCTATTGTAAAATTAAAAGGAAGTAGTCTGTCTACCCATCTTGATAATCTGCTTTGGTATGTCTTGTTACCTCGATTATTTTTGAGTGCTGACAATAGTGCTTGATGGTCTGTTTGGAGAGTGAATTTATTTCCATATAGGTAGTATTTAAAATGCTCTAATGCCCAAACAATTGCTAACAGTTCGAGTTCATTTGTGCTATATCTTTCTTCTAATCTGTTCAGGAGCCTACTGGCGTATGCAACTGGTTTCCAAATTTGGCCGTGTCTTTGTTCCAGGCATGCGCCTAGGCCTTTTTTGCTTGCGTCGCTTTTTATTCTTGTGTCTTTAGTTATGTCAAAATGTTTATTTTCTGTAATGTTTATTATTTGTTTTTTGATGTTTTCGAATGCTTCTGTGTGTTCATCCTTCCAGTCTAGTTTGTTTTGTGCTTTTGTATTGTTCTTTGATAACAGTGGTCTTAAAGGTTCAGATAATTCTGCTAGTTTTGGTGTGAATTTTATTAGGTGATGTATGCATCCCATGAATGATCTGAGTTGTTTTAATGTTTTTGGTGTTTCCAATTGGTTGATTGAATCGCACTTCTTTTTTGTAGGCGTTATACCAGTTGGTGTTATTTCATAGCCTAACCAAGTTATTTGTTTCTGTGCAAATTCACATTTTTGTAATTTTATTGCTAGGTTTTCTTTGTCCAATTGGTGTAATATTTTGTCAAGTTCTTTCTCGTGATCTGTCAATTGTCCTTTTGTTATTACTAGTATGTCATCTAGGAAGGCAAATTTATTAGGACAATTTTTAAGTGTTACGTCAATAGTTTTTTGGAATGTTGCTGGCATATCTGTTAATCAGTAGAATCCATTTAGGAATCTGTATGTGCCTGTTGCTTTTCCTCCTAATATGTTGAAATTGCAGTGTTTTTGTAGTTGTGGATCTAATGGTATTTGGCTGTATGCATATTTCAAATCTATTTTCGAAAAGTAAAATGTTCCTTGTTCTGTGCTTCGTTCAGAGATGTAGTTTGCAACTGCGTCTATTACGTGGTCGATGCTTTGCATTTGGTATTTGTTTTTGTGTATTGCGTCGTTTAATTCCTTAGAGTCGAGTGCAATTTTGACGCTTTTGTCCTTTTTAACAGTGATTACTACGGGGCTTATAAAGTATTCATCTGAACATTTTTCCAATCTCTTGATTTGTTTATCTTCAATTAGTTTTTCTAGTTCTTGTTCTACCCTTTCTAGTAAGTGAAGTGGTACTCTTCTACCTTTGTGTTGTGTTGGTATAAAATTTTCTTTGAAATTTGATTTTGCCACATGGTTTTTTGAACGTCCTAGTCTTGTGCATAAGTTTGGGTACTTTTTGAATATCCATTTTATTATATTTTGTTCTGTCGTTGTGTCTCATACTAAGTTAATTATCTTACCAGTTGATTTTGTAGCCGTGAGGACTATTCCCAATTGTTGAAGAATATCTCTCCCCATAACTGGTTGTGGTAGATGTTTGACCAACAATATTCTACAGTTATTTGCTGTCCATGCCCCCGATTTAAGTGTGATGTGTAGTACTCCTAGGATCTTTATATCCTGGTTGTTGAAACATTTGTATCTTGATTTCTCGTCGAACATTGTTATTTTGCTTTCTTTGTTTCGTTTTGTGATTTCTTTTGCCTTTGTGTATTCCAAAAATGAGCGGGGTGAACCAGTGTCTGCCAGCCAATCCACTTCCGTGTTTTTTCCTTTTGTTTTGACCCAGCATTCGCCTCCAGTTGTTTTGTTAACTGATATGGTGTTTATTTTCTTCACTTCCACAGGTCTTATTGTGTTGACTGACGACCAGTCTTCCATTAGTTCCTTTATGTATAAGGCAGCTTCTGGGTCGACAGTTTCTTCTTCTGTTTCTTGTTCTTCCTCGCAAATGTCTTGTTCTTTCACGTGTCTCACTCTTCTCGTTTGTGGTGTTGATTGTTGTTGTTGTGTATTTTTCCTGAAGTCCTGTCTGAACGTTGTGTTTCTTCGTTCTGGCATTGGAGCTTTGCACATTGTTGTAAAGTGACCGATCTTCTTACAAATTTTGCAAGTGAAATTTTGGGCTTTGCACATGTTTAAGTGATTTTTTATAAATGGGTGACCACATTTGTAGCAGGGTTCAATTTTACCAGTTGGTGGGGTTGGTAATATTGGTTGTTGTAGTGGGCGTTGGGTGAAGGATGTTCTTGGTTTATTTCTAATGTAGGATACTTGTGACCAGTTGGTGCTGCTGGAGTGTGCTCGCAAAATTTCCTGTTGGTTTGCCTGACCTCTTTCTCTATTGATTGCAAAGTTGAGTACTTGTTGTGGTGTTCTTACTTCTGATAACAAGTCCATTTGTATTGATGTGTTGTTCATGTTTGAAATAAAGAGGTCCTTTACTAGGTCTTCCTCTAAGTCTTTAAATTTATATAGTGCTCCTGCTTCCCTTATTCTGCTATAGTATGTCTCGAGTGATTCATGTGATTGTTGCATGGATTTGAAGAATTTAAATCTGTCAAATGTGGTGTTTCTTGGGATAGTGAATGTCATGTTGAGTTCATGTGCGAGTTCATTTGTGGTGCAATTTTCTATTTGTGTGTGTGGATTTTTCTGGTGGTATGTTCTTCTCGCTTCCGCTCCAAGTGATAGATATATCAAGCTTTTTACTTTCGTGTCTGCTTCATCCCACGGTATTCTGTCGACCATTGCTCCTTTTCTCTCTATTGTCTTGCATTCATTTTCAAAATCAACTCTCCTTCTTTCGTTCCTCTGTTCTCTATTTCTTGCCTCATCTTCTGTCTCTCCTTCAAATTCTTCTTCATATGTTGGTAGTGTGGGGTAGAATAAGTCTGTGGGTTGTGGTTTCAATTTGAGTAACTTATCTACTTCAATGCTGTCGCGTGCCATTATCGCCATTTTTAGTGTTGAGAACCATTGTCTCCATTCTATTGGTGGTGTTGCGCCGGATTCCCAGAATGGGTTTACTCCTAAAGGAGTTTTGGCTGACTGCGCCATGTCAAGAAGGACGTTTGAGAATGCGAGTTGTCTAGAGATTTGTGAGTTCAATGTGTTCCTAACTGGGTTTGACCAAACCAGTTGGTTATCTATTTCTGATGTATTGTGTAAAGGTGAAGATGTGGATGATCTGTCTAGTTCCTGACTCATAGGAATAATCTGTTCTTATTGTAATAAAACACTGTAGTGCAATAATACTCAATTGGCCACGATGCGACTGTTTTCTATCGCTATAGTTTATCGTCTGCACTTTCTTAATGTGTGATTAACACGTTTCTATGTTTAACAGAACAGGTTGCTGCAAAAGAGCAACTAACACCAATTGGTATATATTTACAAAGACAGTAATTAAATAACATATGCATAGAGTGTTTATAGGTAAATAATTTAGTACTTGGTTACAAAGTTTCTAGATACTGTAAGCTCCAGTATCACAACAATAATAACAACAATAACAATAAAAATAATAATAACAATAGTAATAATAATAATAATAATAATAACAATAATAATAATAATAATAATAATAATAATAATAAAATAATAATAATAATATTATAATAATAATATTAATAATAATAATGATAATAATAATAATAATAATAATAATAATAATAATAATAAAAATAAAAACAATAATAATAATAAAAAAAATAATAATAATAATAATATTAATAATAATAATAATAATAATAATAATAATAATAATAATAGTAATAATAATAATAATAATAATAATAATAATAATAATAATAATAATAATAATAGTAATAATAATAATAATAATGATAATAATAATAATAATAATAATAATAATATAATAATAATAATAATAATAGTAATATTAATAATAATAATAATAATAATAATAATAATAATAATAATAATAACAATAATAATAATAAAAATAATAATAATAACAATAATAATAATAATAATAAATAATAATAATAATAATAATAATAATAATAAAAACAATAATAACAATAATAACAACAATAATAATAATAATAAAAATTATAATAAAAATAATAATAATAATAATAATAATAATAAGAGCAATTAATAACACAAGAGGTCTCTAGAAATTCAGTCAATGATCTAGCTTTTCTCATCACAGTGCACCCAGCCTAATGGTTGGTGTGAAACCAACCAAAAAATAAGAGGTAAGATTCAACACAAATATACAAAAAAGCACTCGCGGTCATGAAACCACGCAGTTTTCAGAATAATTTTTTGTTTGGTGACTATATAAAAGATAAAAATCTGTAGTGAAGATATGACTGTTAGAAAGCCGCCATTTAAATCAATGCATTTTTTAAGTCATATGCCATACTGAAGAAATAAACTTATTTTCCGAAAATTTACAAAACAAAAGCAGCTTTCTAGTAGTTAATATTGTCTATTGGAGGCAAACTAAAAGGTTTTTAGACTTTATAAATATAAAGCGCACAAATTGATTGTTGTATTTTTGAACAAAATTTTTTTGTTTGGTCACTATATACAAGTATCTATCTGTAGTGAAGATATGACTGTTAGAAAGCCGCCATTTAAATGAATACACAAATAAGTCAAATGCCAAACCAAAGAAGTGAACTAATTGTTAGAAAACAATGAACAACAAAAGCAGCTTTCTAGCAGTTAATATTGTCTATTGGAAGCAAACTAAAAGGTTTTTAGACTTTATAAAAATAAAGCGCACAAATTGATTTTTTTTTGATTTTCGAACAAAAAATTTTTGTTTGGTGACTATATACAAGATAAATATCTGTAGTGAAGATATGATTGTTAGAAAGCCGCCATTTAAATGAATACACAAATAAGTCAAATGCCAAACAGAAGAAGTGCACTAATTGTTAAAAAACAATGAACAAAAGCAGCTTTCTAGCAGTTAATATTGTCTTTTGGAAGCAAACTAAAAGGTTTAGACTTTACAAAAACAAAGCAAACAAATTGATTTTTTTTTGGATTTTTCAAAATTTTTTTGTTTCGTGACAATATACAAGATAAATATCTGTAGTTAAGATATGACTGTTAGAAAGCCGCCATTTAAATTAATACACAAATAAGTCAAATGCCAAACCAAAGAAGTGAACTAATTGTTAGAAAACAAAGAACAACAAAAGCAGCTTTCTAGCAGTTAATATTGTCTATTGGAGGCAAACTAAAAGGTTTTTAGACTTTATAAATATAAAGCGCACAAATTGATTGTTGGATTTTTGAACAAAATTTTTTTGTTTGGTCACTATATACAAGTATCTATCTGTAGTGAAGATATGACTGTTAGAAAGCCGCCATTTAAATGAATACACAAATAAGTCAAATGCCAAACCAAAGAAGTGAACTAATTGTTAGAAAACAATGAACAACAAAAGCAGCTTTCTAGTAGTTAATATTGTCTATTGGAAGCAAACTAAAAGGTTTAGATTTTATAAATATAAAGCAAACAAATTAAAATTTTTTTGGATTTTTGAACAAAAATTTTTTGTTTGGTGACTATATACAAGGTAAAAATCTGTAGTGGAGATATGACTGTTAGAAAGCAGCTTTCTAGCAGTTAATATTGTCTATTGGAAGCAAACTAAAAGGTTTTTAGACTTTAAATACAAAGCGCACAAATTGATTTTGTTGGATTTTTGAACAAAATTTTTTTGTTTGGTCACTATATACAAGTATCTATCTGTAGTGAAGATATGACTGTTAGAAAGCCTCCATTTAAATTAATGCAAAAATAAGTCAAATGTTAAACTGATGAAGTGAACTAATTGTTAGAAAACAATGAACATCAAAATCAGCTTTCTAGCAGTTAATATTGTCCATTGGAAGCAAACTAAAAGGTTTACTTCATAACAATTATAAAGCTCATAAAGTGGTTTTTGTTTTGAACAATAAATACAAAATACAAGATAAACATCTGTAGGGATGAGATGACTGTAAGAAAGCCTCCATTAAAATTAATGCACAAAAAAGTCAAATGCCAAACAGAAGTTCTGAACTAATTGTTGGAAAACAATGAACAAAAGCAGCTTTCCAGCCGTTAGTATTGTCTATTGGAAGCAAACTAAAAAGTTTAGACTTCATAAATATAAAGCGAACAAATTGATTTTTTTTGGATTTTGGAACAAAATTTTTTTGTTTGGTGACTATATACAAGATAAATACCTGTAGTGAAGATATGACTGTTAGAAAGCCGCCATTTAAATTAATGCACAAATAAGTCAAATGCCAAACCAAAGAAGTGAACTAATTGTTAGAAAACAATGAACAACAAAAGCAGCTTTCTAGCAGTTAATATTGTCTATTGGAAGCAAACAAAGGTTTTTAGACTTTATAAATATAAAGCGCACAAATTGATTTTGTTGGATTTTTGAACAAAATTTTTTCGTTTGGTCACTATATACAAGTATCTATCTGTAGTGAAGATATGAATGTTAGAAAGCCTCCATTTAAATTATTGCAAAAATAAGTCAAATGCCAAACTGAAGAAGTGAACTAATTGTTAGAAAACAATGAACAACAAAATCAGCTTCTAGCAGTTAATAGTCTATTGGAAACAAACTAAAAGGTTTACTTTTTAAAAATTATAAAGCTCAAAGTGGTTTTTTGGTTTTTTGAATAATAAATACAAGATAAACATCTGTAGGGAATGTATGACTGTTATAAAGCCGCCATTTAAACTAATGCACAAAGTCAAATGCCAAACAGAAGTGAACTAATTGTTAGAAAACAATGAAAAGCAGCTTTCTAGTAGTTAATATTGTCTATTGGAAGCAACTAAAAGGTTTAGACTTTATAAATATAAAGCAAAGAAATTGATTTTTTTTGGATTTTGGAACAAAATTTTTTTGTCTGGTGACTATATACAAGATAAATATCTGTAGTGAAGATATGACTGTTAGAAAGCCGCCATTTAAATTAATACACAAATAAGTCAAATGCCAAACTGAAGAAGTGAACTAATTGTTAGAAAACAATGAACAACAAAAGCAGCTTTCTAGCAGTTAATAATGTCTATTGGAAGCAAACTAAAAGGTTTTTAGACTTTATAAATATAAAGCGCACAAATTGATTGTTGGATTTTTGAACAAAATTTTTTGTTTGGTCACTATATACAAGTATCTATCTGTAGTGAAGATATGACTGTTAGAAAGCCGCCATTTAATTTAATACACAAATAAGTCAAATGCCAAACCAAAGAAGTGAACTAATTGTTAGAAAACAATGAACAACAAAAGCAGCTTTCTAGCAGTTAATATTGTCTATTGGAAGCAAACTAAAAGGTTTTTAGACTTTAAATATAAAGCGCACAAATTGATTTTGTTGGATTTTTGAACAAAATTTTTTTGTTTGGTCACTATATACAAGTATCTATCTGTAGTGAAGATGTGACTAGAAAGCCTCCATTTAAATTAATGCAAAAATAAGTCAAATGCCAAACTGAAGAAGTGAACTACTTGTTAGAAAACAATGAACAACAAAATCAGCTTTCTAGCAGTTAATAGTCTATTGGAAACAAACTAAAAGGTTTACTTTTTAACAAATATAAAGCTCAAAGTGGTTTTTTGGTTTTTTGAATAATAAATACAAGATAAACATCTGTAGGGAAAATATGACTGTTAGAAAGCCGCCATTTAAATTAATGCACAAAGTCAATTGCCAAACAGAATTGAACTAATTTTTAGAAAACAATGAAAAGCAGCTTTCTAGTAGTTAATATTGTCTATTGGAAGCAACTAAAAGGTTTAGACTTTATAAATATAAAGCGAACAAATTGATGTTTTTTTGGATTTTGGAACAAAATTTTTTTGTTTGGTGACTATATACAAGATAAATATCTGTAGTGAAGATATGACTGTTAGAAAGCCGCCATTTAAATTAATGCACAAATAAGTCAAATGCCAAACAGAAGAAGTGCACTAATTGTTAAAAAACAATGAACAAAAGCAGCTTTCTAGCTGTTAATATTGTCTTTTGGAAGCAAACTAAAAGGTTTAGACTTTACAAAAACAAAGCAAACAAATTGATTTTTTTTTTGGATTTTTCAAAATTTTTTTGTTTCGTGACAATATACAAGATAAATATCTGTAGTTAAGATATGACTGTTAGAAAGCCGCCATTTAAATTAATACACAAATAAGTCAAATGCCAAACCAAAGAAGTGAACTAATTGTTAGAAAACAAAGAACAACAAAAGCAGCTTTCTAGCAGTTAATATTGTCTATTGGAGGCAAACTAAAAGGTTTTTAGACTTTATAAATATAAAGCGCACAAATTGATTGTTGGATTTTTGAACAAAATTTTTTTGTTTGGTCACTATATACAAGTATCTATCTGTAGTGAAGATATGACTGTTAGAAAGCCGCCATTTAAATGAATACACAAATAAGTCAAATGCCAAACCAAAGAAGTGAACTAATTGTTAGAAAACAATGAACAACAAAAGCAGCTTTCTAGCAGTTAATATTGTCTATTGGAAGCAAACTAAAAGGTTTTTAGACTTTATAAAAATAAAGCGCACAAATTGATTTTTTTTTTATTTTCGAACAAAAAATTTTTGTTTGGTGACTATATACAAGATAAATATCTGTAGGGGAGACATAACTTTCGGAAAGCTGCAATTTAAACTTACAAAAAAATTTTATCAACAACCATATTTGTGAAAATGACATGAACCCTAAAAACAATCCAATTATTTGAAATGTTTGCAGCTTTCTGACAGTTACTAGAACGTATTAAAGGTGAACAGGAAGTTAAGTCTTTGCAAGATTTTGTATATTATACAGTTTTAATGTCCAAAAACTATTGTAGAAAACAGCTTACTGTGGAGCATTGTGAGCATTGAACAACATGGCATTGGCAATTTGCCCCATCAATTTTAGAAACTTATGGTAGCACTCAGGTTTTAGATGACATCTTTCTCTAATAGGTTCATCCTTAAAACTAGATCTTGTAACAGTACGGTTAGGGAAAAAATACTGGCTTAACCTGGCTTTGAGTCTTCTACTAAAATCAATAACAGTATCCTGATCATGATCTTTTCTTGAAAACAGCTGAACTACGCGCACAATATAATCATTCGAAGGCAGATGTCCAATGAAATCAACATAATAATTTATCAGAACTTCAGGATCAGTATTATTGAGGTCATTTCCTCCAAGCACAATGCAAATATATCTATATTGAACTAATCGCGGATAGAGTTCTCTTAAGTGGTGAGCTCTTTGACCACCTCGGGCTAGCAGTTCAAATTCATACCTATGCAGATTATAATTATTAGGACTATTGTCGACAGCTCTGCGCATGTTGCTATCACCAACAAATATTAATTTATCCACAGCCCTAAAATTGATGGTACTATACAAATAAAACATGTAATCTAACATTGTTTGCACATCATCGTTTTCTTCATTATCATAAAAAATAAACTGATAACCGTTACGGAAGACGATTCTTTGTGTCGTATTCATTCTGAAACAAAAAGAATGACCTCAATTTCAAAAGTAAAAATGATTAAGCATTGAAATGATTCGAAAATTTGAACCATATAGTAAATGAATGGCTCAATAAATAAAATATTGAAAAACACTTTGTTAAACTGTATGAAGATAGTATTTTGAGTGCAAAATCTGACAACGTGTGCATTACTTCTATCTCAGACCACCTAGAACAATAATTCCTTCTCAATTAGAACCCATTTGGACTTTCCCACTCTTACTTAGGCCCTCAATTGATTTGAACAAGTCCTTCACTATATTGAAAAACACTTTTTGTTAAACTGTATAAAGATGGTATTTTGAGATCGAAATCTGACAACGTGTTAGTTACTTCTATCTCAGACCACCTAGAACGATAATCTCTTCTCATTTAGAACCCATTTGGACATTCCCACTCTTACTTAGGCCCTCAATCGATTTGAACAAGTCCTTCACTATATTGAAAAACACTTTTTGTTAAACTGTATAAAGATGATATTTTGAGATCGTAATCTGACAAGGTGTTAAGTACTTCTATCTCAGACTACCTAGAACGATAATCCCTTCTCATTTAGAACCCATTTGGACTTTTCCACTCCTACTTAGGCCCTCAATTGATTTGAACAAGTCCTTCACTATATTGAAAACAACTTTTTGTTAAACTGTATAAAGATGGTATTTTGAGTGCGAAATCTGACAACGTGTTAAGTACTTCTATCTCAGACAACCTAGAACGATAATCCCTTCTCATTTAGAACCCATTTGGACTTTCCCACTCCTACTTAGGCCCTCAAATGATTTGAACAAGTCCTTCACTATATTGAAAAACACTTTTTGTTAAACTGTATAAAGATGGTATTTTGAGATCGAAATCTGACAACGTGTTAAGTACTTCTATCTCAGACCACCTAGAACGATAATCCCTTCTCACTTAGAACCCATTTGGACTTTCCCACTCCTACTCAGGCCCTCAATTGATTTGAACAAGTCCTTCACTATATTGAAAAACACTTTTTGTTAAACTGTATAAAGATGGTATTTTGAGTGCGAAATCTGACAACGTGTTAAGTACTTCTATCTCAGACCATCTAGAGCAAAAATCCCTTCTCATTTAGAACTCATTTGGACTTTCCCACTCCTACTTAGGCCCTCAATTGATTTGAACAAGTCCTTCACTATATTGAAAAACACTTTTTGTTAAACTGTATAAAGATGGTATTTTGAGATCGAAATCTGACAACGTGTTAATTACTTCTATCTCAGACCACCTAGAACGATAATCTCCTCTCATTTAGAACCCATTTGAACTTTCCCACTCTTACTTAGGCCCTCAATCGATTTGAACAAGTCCTTCACTATATTGAAAAACACTTTTTGTTAAACTGTATAAAGATGGTATTTTGAGATCGAAATCTGACAACGTGTTAGTTACTTCTATCTCAGACCACCTAGAACGATAATCTCTTCTCATTTAGAACCCATTTGGACTTTCCCACTCATACTTAGGCCCTCAATCGATTTGAACAAGTCCTTCACTATATTGAAAAACACTTTTTGTTAAACTGTATAAAGATGATATTTTGAGATCGAAATCTGACAACGTGTTAAGTACTTCTATCTCAGACTACCTAGAACGATAATCCCTTCTCATTTAGAACCTATTTGGACTTTTCCACTCCTACTTAGGCCCTCAATTGATTTGAACAAGTCCTTCACTATATTGAAAACAACTTTTTGTTAAACTGTATAAAGATGGTATTTTGAGTGCGAAATCTGACAACGTGTTAGGTACTTCTATCTCAGACCACCTAGAACGATAATCCCTTCTCACTTAGAACCCATTTGGACTTTCCCACTCCTACTCAGGCCCTCAATTGATTTGAACAAGTCCTTCACTATATTGAAAAACACTTTTTGTTAAACTGTATAAAGATGGTATTTTGAGTGCGAAATCTGACAACGTGTTAAGTACTTCTATCTCAGACCACCTAGAACAAAAATCCCTTCTCATTTAGAACTCATTTGGACTTTCCCACTCCTACTTAGGCCCTCAATTGATTTGAACAAGTCCTTCACTATATTGAAAAAAACTTTTTGTTAAACTGTATAAAGATGGTATTTTGAGTGCGAAATCTGACAACGTGTTAAGTACTTCTATCTCAGACCACCTAGAACAATAATTCCTTCTCATTTAGAGCCCACTTGGACTTTCCCACTCCTACTTAGGCCCTCAATTGATTTGAACAAGTCCTTCGCTATATTGAAAAACACTTTTTGTTAAACTGTATAAAGATGGTATTTTGAGAGCGAAATCTGACAACGTGTTAAGTACTTCTATCTCAGACACCCTAGAACGATAATTCCTTCTCATTTCGAACCCATTTAGACTTTCCCACTCCTACTTAGGCCCTCAATTGATTTGAACAAGTCCTTCACTATATTGAAAAACACTTTGTTAAACTGTATAAAGATGGTATTTTGAGTGCGAAATCTGACAACGTGTTAAGTACTTCTATCTCAGACCACCTAGAACGATAATTCCTTCTCATTTAGAACCCATTTGGACTTTACCACTCCTACTTAGGCCCTCAATTGATTTGAACAAGTCCTTCACCATATTGAAAAACACTTTTTGTTAAACTGTATAAAGATGGTATTTTGAGATCGAAATCTGACAACGTGTTAAGTACTTCTATCTCAGACCACCTAGAACAATAATTCCTTCTCATTTAGAACCCATGTGGACTTCCCACTCCTACTTAGGCCCTCAATTGATTTGAACAAGTCCTTCGCTATATTGAAAAACACTTTTTGTTAAACTGTATAAAGATGGTATTTTGAGAGCGAAATCTGACAACGTGTTAAATACTTCTATCTCAGACCACCTAGAACGATAATTTTTTCTCATTTCGAACCCATTTGGACTTTCCCACTCCTACTTAGGCCCTCAATTGATTTGAACAAGTCCTTCACTATATTGAAAAACACTTTTTGTTAAACTGTATAAAGATGGTAGTTTGAGTGCGAAATCTGACAACGCGTTAAGTACTTCTATCTCAGACCACCTAGAACAATAATTCCTTCTCATTTAGAACCCACTTGGACTTTCCCACTCCTACTTAGGCCCTCAATTGATTTGAACAAGTCCTTCGCTATATTGAAAAACACTTTTTGTTAAACTGTATAAAGATGGTATTTTGAGAGCGAAATCTGACAACGTGTTAAGTACTTCTATCTCAGACACCCTAGAACGATAAATCCTTCTCATTTAGAACCCATATGGACTTTCCGACTCCTACTTAGGCCCTCAATTGATTTGAACAAGTCCTTCACTATATTGAAAAACACTTTGTTAAACTGTATAAAGATGGTATTTTGAGTGCGAAATCTGACAACGTGTTAAGTACTTCTATCTCAGACCACCTAGAACGATAATTCCTTCTCATTTAGAACCCATTTGGACTTTACCACTCCTACTTAGGCCCTCAATTGATTTTAACAAGTCCTTCGCTATATTGAAAACAACTTTTTAAACTGAATAAAGATGGTATTTTGAGTGCGAAATCTGACAACGTGTTAAGTACTTCTATCTCAGACCACCTAGAACGATAATTCCTCCTTATTTAGAACCCATTTGGACTTTCCCACTCCTACTTAGGCCCTCAATTGATTTGAACAAGTCCTTCGCTATATTGAAAAACACTTTTTGTTAAACTGTATAAAGATGGTATTTTGAGAGCGAAATCTGACAACGTGTTAAGTACTTCTATCTCAGACACCCTAGAACGATAAATCCTTCTCATTTAGAACCCATTTGGACTTTCCCACTCCTACTTAGGCCCTCAATTGATTTGAACAAGTCCTTCACTATATTGAAAAACACTTTGTTAAACTGTATAAAGATGGTATTTTGAGTGCGAAATCTGACAACGTGTTAAGTACTTCTATCTCAGACCACCTAGAACGATAATTCCTTCTCATTTAGAACCCATTTGGACTTTACCACTCCTACTTAGGCCCTCAATTGATTTGAACAAGTCCTTCGCTATATTGAAAACAACTTTTTAAACTGAATAAAGATGGTATTTTGAGTGCGAAATCTGACAACGTGTTAAGTACTTCTATCTCAGACCACCTAGAACGATAATTCCTCCTTATTTAGAACCCGTTTGGACTTTCCCACTCCTACTTAGGCCCTCAATTGATTTGAACAAGTCCTTCGCTATATTGAAAAACACTTTTTGTTAAACTGTATAAAGATGGTATTTTGAGAGCGAAATCTGACAACGTGTTAAGTACTTCTATCTCAGACCACCTAGAACGATAATTCCTCCTCATTTCGAACCCATTTGAACTTTCCCACTCCTACTTAGGCCCTCAATTGATTTGAACAAGTCCTTCGCTATATTGAAAAACACTTTGTTAAACTGTATAAAGATGGTATTTTGAGAGCGAAATCTGACAACGTGTTAAGTACTTCTATCTCAGACCACCTAGAACGATAATTCCTTCTCATTTCGAACCCATTTGGACTTTCCCACTCCTACTTAGGCCCTCAATTGATTTGAACAAGTCCTTCACTATATTGAAAAATTGAAAAACACTTTTTGTTAAACTGTATAAAGATGGTATTTTGAGAGCGAAATCTGACAACGTGTTAAGTACTTCTATCTCAGACCACCTAGAACGATAGTTCCTTCTCATTTAGAACCCATTTGGACTTTCCCACTCCTACTTAGGCCCTCAATTGATTTGAACAAGTCCTTCACTATATTGAAAAACACTTTGTTAAACTGTATAAAGATGGTACTTTGAGAGCGAAATCTGACAACGTGTTGAGTACTTCTATCTCAGACCACCTAGAACGATAATTCTTTCTCATTTAGAACCTATTTGGACTTTCCCACTCCTACTTAGGCCCTCAATTGATTTGAACAAGTCCTTCACTATTTTGAAAACAACTTTTTGTTAAACTGTATAAAGATGGTATTTTGAGAGCGAAATCTGACAACGTGTTAAATACTTCTATCTCAGACCACCTAGAACGATAATTCCTTCTGATTTAGAACCCATTTGGACTTTCCCACTCCTACTTAGGCCCTCAATTGATTTGAACAAGTCCTTCACTATATTGAAAAACACTTTTTGTTAAACTGTATAAAGATGGTATTTTGAGAGCGAAATCTGACAACGTGTTAAGTACTTCTATCTCAGACCACCTAGAACGAGAGTTCTTTCTCATTTAGCACCCATTTGGACTTTCCCACTCCTACTTAGGCCCTCAATTGATTTGAAAAAGTCCTTCGCTATATTGAAAAACACTTTTTGTTAAACTGTATAAAGATGGTATTTTGAGAGCGAAATCTGACAACGTGTTAAGTACTTCTATCTCAGACCACCTAGAACGATAATTCCTTCTCATTTAGAACCCCATTGGACTTTCCCACTCCAACTTAGGCCCTCAATTGATTTGAACAAGTCCTTCACTATATTGAAAAACACTTTTTGTTAAACTGTATAAAGATGGTATTTTGAGAGCGAAATCTGACAACGTGTTAAGTACTTCTATCTCAGACTACCTAGAACGATAGTTCCTTCTCATTTAGAACCCATTTGGACTTTCGCACTCCTACTTAGGCCCTCAATTGATTTGAACAAGTCCTTCACTATATTGAAAAACACTTTTTGTTAAACTGTATAAAGATGGTATTTTGAGTGCGAAATCTGACAACGTGTTAAGTACTTCTATCTCAGACAACCTAGAACGATAGTTTCTTCTCATTTAGAACCCATTTGAACTTTCCCACTCCTACTTAGGCCCTCAATTGATTTGAACAAGTCCTTCGCTATATTGAAAACAACTTTTTAAACTGAATAAAGATGGTATTTTGAGTGCGAAATCTGACAACGTGTTAAGTACTTCTATCTCAGACCACCTAGAACAATAATTCCTTCTTACTTAGAGCCCATTTGGACTTTCCCACTCCTACTTAGGCCCTCAATTGATTTGAACAAGTCCTTCGCTATATTGAAAAACACTTTTTGTTAAACTGTATAAAGATGGTATTTTGAGAGCGAAATCTGACAACGTGTTAAGTACTTCTATCTCAGACCACCTAGAACAATAATTCCTCCTCATTTCGAACCCTTTTGAACTTTCCCACTCCTACTTAGGCCCTCAATTGATTTGAACAAGTCTTTCACTGTATTGAAAACAGCTTTTTTTTAAACTGTATAAAGATGGTTTTTTGAGAGCGAAATCTGACAACGTGTTAAGTACTTCTATCTCAGACCACCTAGAACGATAATCCCTTCTTATTTAGAACCCATTTGGACTTTCCCACTCCTACTTAGGCCCTCAATTGATTTGAACAAGTCCTTCGCTATATTGAAAAACACTTTGTTAAACTGTATAAAGATGGTATTTTGAGAGCGAAATCTGACAACGTGTTAAGTACTTCTATCTCAGACCACCTAGAACGATAATTCCTTCTCATTTCGAACCCATTTGGACTTTCCCACTCCTACTGAGGCCCTCAATTGATTTGAACAAGTCCTTCAATATATTGAAAAACACTTTTTGTTAAACTGTATAAAGATGGTATTTTGAGAGCGAAATCTGACAACGTGTTAAGTACTTCTATCTCAGACCACCTAGAACGATAGTTCCTTCTCATTTAGAACCCATTTGGACTTTCCCACTCCTACTTAGGCCCTAACTTGATTTGAACAAGTCCTTCACTATATTGAAAACAACTTTATGTTAAACTGTATAAAGATGGTATTTTGAGTGCGAAATCTGACATCGCGTTAAGTACTTCTATCTCAGACCACCTAGAACAATAATTCCTTCTCAATTAGAACCCATTTGGACTTTCCCACTCCTACTTAGGCCCTCAATTGATTTGAACAAGTCCTTCACTATATTGAAAAACACTTTGTTAAACTGTATAAAGATGGTATTTTGAGAGCGAAATCTGACAACGTGTTAAGTACTTCTATCTCAGACCACCTAGAACGATAGTTCTTTCTCATTTAGAACCCATTTGGACTTTCCCACTCCTACTTAGGCCCTCAATTGATTCGAACAAGTCCTTCACTATATTGAAAACAACTTTTTGTTAAACTGTATAAAGATGGTATTTTGAGTGCGAAATCTGACAACGTGTTAAGTACTTCTATCTCAGACCACCTAGAACAATAATTCCTTCTCATTTAGAACCCATTTGGACTTTCCCACTCCTACTTAGGCCCTCAATTGATTTGAACAAGTCCTTCACTATATTGAAAAACACTTTTTATTAAACTGTATAAAGATGGTATTTTTGAGAGCGAAATCTGACAACGTGTTAAGTACTTCTATCTCAGACCACCTAGAACGACATTTCCTTCTCATTTAGAATCCATTTGGACTTTCCCACTCCTACTTAGGCCCTCAATTGATTTGAACAAGTCCTTCACTATATTGAAAACAACTTTTTGTTAAACTGTATAAAGATGGTATTTTGAGTGCGAAATCTGACAACGTGTTAAGTACTTCTATCTCAGACCACCTAGAACGACAATTCCTTCTCAGTTAGAACCCATTTGGATTTTCCCACTCCTACTTAGGCCCTCAATTGATTTGAACAAGTCCTCCACTATATTGAAAAACACTTTTTATTAAACTGTATAAAGATGGTATTTTGAGAGCGAAATCTGACAACGTGTTAAGTACTTCTATCTCAGACCACCTAGAACGATAGTTCCTTCTCATTTAGAACCCATTTGGACTTTCCCACTCCTACTTAGGCCCTCAATTGATTTGAACAAGTCCTTCACTATATTGAAAAACACTTTTTGTTAAACTGTATAAAGATGGTATTTTGAGTGCGAAATCTGACAACGTGTTAAGTACTTCTATCTCAGACCACCTAGAACGATAATCCCTTCTCATTTAGAGCCCATTTGGACTTTCCCACTCCTACTTAGGCCGTCAATTGATTTGAACAAGTCCTTCACTATATTGAAAAACACTTTTTGTTAAACTGTATAAAGATGGTATTTTGAGTGCGAAATCTGACAACGTGTTAAGTACTTCTATCTCAGACCACCTAGAACGATAATTCTTTGTCATTTAGAACCCATTTGGACTTTCCCACTCCTACTTAGGCCCTCAATTGATTTGAACAAGTCCTTCGCTATATTGAAAAACACTTTTTGTTAAACTGTATAAAGATGGTATTTAGAGAGCGAAATCTGACAACGTGTTAAGTACTTCTATCTCAGACCACCTAGAACGATAATTCCTTCTCATTTAGAACCCATTTGGACTTTCCCACTCCTACTTAGGCCCTCAATTGATTTGAACAAGTCCTTCACTATATTGAAAAACACTTTTTGTTAAACTGTATAAAGATGGTATTTTGAGAGCGAAATCTGACAACGTGTTAAGTACTTCTATCTCAGACCACCTAGAACGATATTTCCTTCTCATTTAGAACCCATTTGGACTTTCCCACTCCTACTTAGGCCCTCAATTGATTTGAACAAGTCCTTCACTATATTGAAAAATACTTTTTGTTAAACTGTATAAAGATGGTATTTTGAGTGCGAAATCTGACAACGTGTTAAGTACTTCTATCTCAGACAACCTAGAACGATAGTTACTTCTCATTTAGAACCCATTTGAACTTTCCCACTCCTACTTAGGCCCTCAATTGATTTGAACAAGTCCTTCGCTATATTGAAAACAACTTTTTAAACTGAATAAAGATGGTATTTTGAGTGCGAAATCTGACAACGTGTTAAGTACTTCTATCTCAGACCACCTAGAACGATAATTCCTTCTTATTTAGAACCCATTTGGACTTTCCCACTCCTACTTAGGCCCTCAATTGATTTGAACAAGTCCTTCGCTATATTGAAAAACTCTTTTTGTTAAACTGTATAAAGATGGTATTTTGAGAGCGAAATCTGACAACGTGTTAAGTACTTCTATCTCAGACCACCTAGAACGATAATTCCTCCTCATTTCGAACCGATTTAAAGTTTCCCACTCCTACTTAGGCCCTCAATTGATTTGAACAAGTCTTTCACTGTATTGAAAACAGCTTTTTGTTAAACTGTATAAAGATGGTATTTTGAGAGCGAAATCTGACAACGTGTTAAGTACTTCTATCTCAGACCACCTAGAACGATAATCCCTTCTTATTTAGAACCCATTTGGAATTTCCCACTCCTACTTAGGCCCTCAATTGATTTGAACAAGTCCTTTGCTATATTGAAAAACACTTTGTTAAACTGTATAAAGATGGTATTTTGAGAGCGAAATCTGACAACGTGTTAAGTACTTCTATCTCAGACCACCTAGAACGATAATTCCTTCTCTTTTCGAACCCATTTGGACTTTCCCACTCCTACTTAGGCCCCCAATTGATTTGAACAAGTCCTTCACTATATTGAAAAACACTTTTTGTTAAACTGTATAAAGATGGTATTTTGAGAGCGAAATCTGACAACGTGTTAAGTACTTCTATCTCAGACCACCTAGAACGATAGTACCTTCTCATTTAGAACCCATTTGGACTTTCCCACTCCTACTTAGGCCCTCACTTGATTTGAACAAGTCCTTCACTATATTGGAAACAACTTTATATTAAACTGTATAAAGATGGTATTTTGAGTGCGAAATCTGACAACGTGTTAAGTACTTCTATCTCAGACCACCTAGAACAATAATCCAATAATCCCTTCTCAATTAGAACCCATTTGGACTTTCCCACTCCTACTTAGGCCCTCAATTGATTTGAACAAGTCCTTCACTATATTGAAAAACACTTTGTTAAACTGTATAAAGATGGTATTTTGAGAGCGAAATCTGACAACGTGTTAAGTACTTCTATCTCAGACCACCTAGAACGATAATTTCTTCTCATTTCGAACCCATTTGGACTTTCCCACTCCTACTTAGGCCCTCAATTGATTTGAACAAGTCCTTCACTATATTGAAAAACACTTTTTGTTAAACTGTATAAAGATGGTATTTTGAGAGCGAAATCTGAGAACGTGTTAAGTACTTCTATCTCAGACCACCTAGAACAATAATCCCTTCTCAATTAGAACCCATTTGGACTTTCCCTTCCTACTTAGGCCCTCAATTGATTTGAACAAGTCCTTCACTATATTGAAAAACATTTTGTTAAACTGTATAAAGATGGTAATTTGAGAGCGAAATCTGACAACGTGTTAAGTACTTCTATCTCAGACCACCTAGAACGATAGTTCTTTCTCATTTAGAACCCATTTGGACTTTCCCACTCCTACTTAGGCCCTCAATTGATTTGAACAAGTCCTTCACTATATTGAAAACAATTTTTTGTTAAACTGTATAAAGATAGTATTTTGAGTGCGAAATCTGACAACGTGTTAAGTACTTCTATCTCAGACCACCTAGAACGATAATTCCTTCTCATTTAGAACCCATTTGGACTGTCCTACTCCTACTTAGGCCCTCAATTGATTTGAACAAGTCCTTCACTATATTGAAAAACACTTTTTATTAAACTGTATAAAGATGGTATTTTTGAGAGCGAAATCTGACAACGTGTTAAGTACTTCTATCTCAGACCACCTAGAACGATAGTTCCTTCTCATTTAGAACCCATTTGGACTTTCCCACTCCTACTTAGGCCCTCAATTGATTTGAACAAGTCCTCCACTATATTGAAAAACACTTTTTATTAAACTGTATAAAGATGGTATTTTGAGAGCGAAATCTGACAACGTGTTAAGTACTTCTATCTCAGACCACCTAGAACAATAGTTCCTTCTCATTTAGAACCCATTTGGACTTTCCCACTCCTACTTAGGCCCTCAATTGATTTGAACAAGTCCTTCACTATATTGAAAAACACTTTTTGTTAAACTGTATAAAGATGGTATTTTGAGTGCGAAATCTGACAACGTGTTAAGTACTTCTATCTCAGACCACCTAGAACGATAATCCCTTCTCATTTAGAGCCCATTTGGACTTTCCCACTCCTACTTAGGCCCTCAATTGATTTGAACAAGTCCTTCACTATATTGAAAAACACTTTTTGTTAAACTGTATAAAGATGGTATTTTGAGAGCGAAATCTGACAACGTGTTAAGTACTTCTATCTCAGACAACCTAGAACGATAGTTTCTTCTCATTTAGAACCCATTTGGACTTTCCCACTCCTACATAGGCCCTCAATTGATTTGAACAATCCTTCACTATATTGAAAACAACTTTTTGTTAAACTGTATAAAGATGGTAATTTGACTGCGAAATCTGACAACGTGTTAAGTACTTCTATCTCAGACCACCTAGAACGATAATTCCTTCTCATTTAGAACCCATTTGGACTTTCCCACTCCTACTTAGGCCCTCAATTGATTTGAACAAGTCCTTCACTATATTGAAAAACACTTTTTATTAAACTGTATAAAGATGGTATTTTGAGAGCGAAATCTGACAACGTGATAAGTACTTCTATCTCAGACCACCTAGAACGATAGTTCCTTCTCATTTAGAACCCATTTGGACTTTTCCACTCCTACTTAGGCCCTCAATTGATTTGAACAAGTCCTTCACTGTATTGAAAAGATCTTTTTGTTAAACTGTATAAAGATGGTATTTTGAGTGCGAAATCTGACAACGTGTTAAGTACTTCTATCTCAGACCACCTAGAACGATAGTTCCTTCTCATTTAGAACCCATTTGGACTTTCCCACTCCTACTTAGGCCCTCAATTGATTTGAACAAGTCCTTCACTATATTGAAAACAACTTTTTGTTAAACTGTATAAAGATGGTATTTTGAGTGCGAAATCTGACAACGTGTTAAGTACTTCTATCTCAGACAACCTAGAACGATAGTTCCTTCTCATTTAGAACCCATTTGGACTTTCCCACTCCTACTTAGGCCCTCAATTGATTTGAACAAGTCCTTCACTATATTGAAAAACACTTTTTGTTAAACTGTATAAAGATGGTATTTTGAGTGCGAAATCTGACAACGTGTTAAGTACTTCTATCTCAGACCACCTAGAACGATAATCCCTTCTCATTTAGAGCCCATTTGGACTTTCCCACTCCTACTTAGGCCCTCAATTGATTTGAACAAGTCCTTCACTATATTGAAAAACACTTTTTGTTAAACTGTATAAAGATGGTATTTTGAGTGCGAAATCTGACAACGTGTTAAGTACTTCTATCTCAGACCACCTAGAACGATAATCCCTTCTCATTTAGAGCCCATTTGGATTTTCCCACTCCTGCTTAGGCCCTCAATTGATTTGAACAAGTCCTTCACTATATTGAAAAACACTTTGTTAAACTGTATAAAGATGGTATTTTGAGTGCAAAATCTGACAACGTGTTAAGTACTTCTATCTCAGACCACCTAGAACGACAATTCCTTCTCATTTAGAGCCCATTTGGACTTTCCCACTCCTACTTAGGCCCTCAATTGATTTGAACAAGTCCTTCACTATATTGAAAACAACTTTTTGTTAAACTGTATAAAGATGGTATTTTGAGTGCGAAATCTGACAACGTGTTAAGTACTTCTATCTCAGACCACCTAGAACGATAATTCCTTCTCATTTAGAAACCAATTGGACTTTCCCACTCCTCCTTAGGCCCTCAATTGATTTGAACAAGTCCTTCACTATATTGAAAACAACTTTTTGTTAAACTGTATAAAGATGGTATTTTGAGTGCGAAATCTGACAACGTGTTAAGTACTTCTATCTCAGACCACCTAGAACGATAGTTCCTTCTCATTTAGAACCCATTTGGACTTTCCCACTCCTACTTAGGCCCTCAATTGATTTGAACAAGTCCTTCACTATATTGAAAAACACTTTTTGTTAAACTGTATAAAGATGGTATTTTGAGTGCGAAATCTGACAACGTGTTAAGTACTTCTATCTCAGACCACCTAGAACGATAATCCCTTCTCATTTAGAGCCCATTTGGACTTTCCCACTCCTCCTTAGGCCCTCAATTGATTTGAACAAGTCCTTCACTATATTGAAAACAACTTTTTGTTAAACTGTATAAAGATGGTATTTTGAGTGCGAAATCTGACAACGTGTTAAGTACTTCTATCTCAGACCACCTAGAACGATAGTTCCTTCTCATTTAGAACCCATTTGGACTTTCCCACTCCTACTTAGGCCCTCAATTGATTTGAACAAGTCCTTCACTATATTGAAAAACACTTTTTGATAAACTGTATAAAGATGGTATTTTGAGTGCGAAATCTGACAACGTGTTAAGTACTTCTATCTCAGACCACCTGGAACGATAATCCCTTCTCATTTAGAGCCCATTCGGACTTTCCTACTCCTACTTAGGCCCTCAATTGATTTGAACAAGTCCTTCACTATATTGAAAAACACTTTGTTAAACTGTATAAAGATGGTATTTTGAGTGCGAAATCTGACAACGTGTTAAGTACTTCTATCTCAGACCACCTAGAACGATAATCCCTTCTCATTTAGTGCCCATTTGGACTTTCCCACTCCTACTTAGGCCCTCAATTCATTTGAACAAGTCCTTCACTATATTGAAAACAACTTTTTGTTAAACTGTATAAAGATGGTATTTTGAGTGCGAAATCTGACAACGTGTTAAGTACTTCTATCTCAGACCACCTAGAACGATAGTTCCTTCTCATTTAGAACCCATTTGGACTTTCCCACTCCTACTTAGGCCCTTAATTGATTTGAACAAGTCCTTCACTATATTGAAAAACACTTTTTGATAAACTGTATAAAGATGGTATTTTGAGTGCGAAATCTGACAACGTGTTAAGTACTTCTATCTCAGACCACCTGGAACGATAATCCCTTCTCATTTAGAGCCCATTCGGACTTTCCTACTCCTACTTAGGCCCTCAATTGATTTGAACAAGTCCTTCACTATATTGAAAAACACTTTGTTAAACTGTATAAAGATGGTATTTTGAGTGCGAAATCTGACAACGTGTTAAGTACTTCTATCTCAGACCACCTAGAACGATAATCCCTTCTCATTTAGTGCCCATTTGGACTTTCCCACTCCTACTTAGGCCCTCAATTCATTTGAACAAGTCCTTCACTATATTGAAAACAACTTTTTGTTAAACTGTATAAAGATGGTATTTTGAGTGCGAAATCTGACAACGTGTTAAGTACTTCTATCTCAGACAACCTAGAACGATAGTTCCTTCTCATTTAGATTCCATTTGGACTTTCCCACTCCTACTTAGGCCCTCAATTGATTTGAACAAGTCCTTCACTATATTGAAAACAACTTTTTGTTAAACTGTATAAAGATGGTATTTTGAGTGCGAAATCTGACAACGTGTTAAGTACTTCTATCTCAGACCACCTAGAACGATAGTTCCTTCTCATTTAGAACCCAATTGGACTTTCCCACTCCTACTTAGGCCCTCAATTGATTTGAACAAGTCCTTCACTATATTGAAAACAACTTTTTGTTAAACTGTATAAAGATGGTATTTTGAGTGCGAAATCTGACAACGTGTTAAGTACTTCTATCTCAGACCACCTAGAACAATAATCCCTTCTCATTTAGAACCCATTTGGACTTTCCCACTCCTACTTAGGCCCTCAATTGATTTGAACAAGTCCTTCACAATATTGAAAAACACTTTGTTAAACTGTATAAAGATGGTATTTTGAGTGCGAAATCTGACAACGTGTAAAGTACTTCTATCTCAGACCACCTAGAACGATAATCCCGTCTCATTTAGAGCCCATTTGGACTTTCCCACTCCTACTTAGGCCCTCAATTCATTTGAACAAGTCCTTCACTATATTGAAAACAACTTTTTGTTAAACTGTATAAAGATGGTATTTTGAGTGCGAAATCTGACAACGTGCTAAGTACTTCTATCTCAGACAACCTAGAACGATAGTTCCTTCTCATTTAGATTCCATTTGGACTTTCCCACTCCTACTTAGGCCCTCAATTGATTTGAACAAGTCCTTCACTAAATTGAAAACAACTTTTTGTTAAACTGTATAAAGATGGTATTTTGAGTGCGAAATCTGACAACGTGTTAAGTACTTCTATCTCAGACCACCTAGAACAATAATCCCTTCTCTGTTAGAACCCATTTGGACTTTCCCACTCCTACTTAGGTCCTCAATTGATTTGAACAAGTCCTTCACTATATTGAAAACAACTTTTTGTTAAACTGTATAAAGATGGTATTTTGAGTGCGAAATCTGACAACGTGTTAAGTACTTCTATCTCAGACCACCTAGAACAATAGTTCCTTCTCATTTAGAACCCATTTGGACTCTCCCACTCCTAATTAGGCCCTCAATTGATTTGAACAAGTCCTTCACTATATTGAAAACAACTTTTTGTTAAACTGTATAAAGATGGTATTTTGAGTGCGAAATCTGACAACGTGTTAAGTACTTCTATCTCAGACCACCTAGAACAATAATCCCTTCTCATTTAGAACTCGGTTGGACTTTCCCACTCCTACTTAGGCCCTCAATTGATTTGAACAAGTCCTTCACTATATTGAAAACAACTTTTTGTTAAACTGTATAAAGATGGTATTTTGAGAGCGAAATCTGACAACGTGTTAAGTACTTCTATCTCAGACCACCTAGAACGATAGTTCCTTCTCATTTAGAACCCATTTGGACTTTCCCACTCCTACTTAGGCCCTCAATTGATTTGAACAAGTCCTTCACTATATTGAAAAACACTTTTTGATAAACTGTATAAAGATGGTATTTTGAATGCGAAATCTGACAACGTGTTAAGTACTTCTATCTCAGACCACCTAGAACGATAATCCCTTCTCATTTAGAGCCCATTTGGACTTTCCCACTCCTACTTAGGCCCTCAATTGATTTGAACAAGTCCTTCACTATATTGAAAAACACTTTTTGTTAAACTGTATAAAGATGGTATTTTGAGTGCGAAATCTGACAACGTGTTAAGTACTTCTATCTCAGACCAACTAGAACGATAATCCCTTCACATTTAGAGCCCATTTGGACTTTCCCACTCCTACTTAGGCCCTCAATTGATTTGAACAAGTCCTTCACTATATTGAAAAACACTTTGTTAAACTGTATAAAGATGGTATTTTGAGTGCGAAATCTGACAACGTGTTAAGTACTTCTATCTCAGACCACCTAGAACGATAATCCCTTCTCTTTTAGAGCCCATTTGGACTTTCCCACTCCTACTTAGGCCCTCAATTCAGTTGAACAAGTCCTTCACTATATTGAAAACAACTTTTTGTTAAACTGTATAAAGATGGTATTTTGAGTGCGAATTCTGACAACGTGTTAAGTACTTCTATCTCAGACCACCTAGAACGGTAGTTTCTTCTCATTTAGAACCCATTTGGATTTTCCCACTCCTACTTAGGCCCTCAATTGATTTGAACAAGTCCTTCACTATATTGAAAAACACTTTTTGTTAAACTGTATAAAGATGGTATTTTGAGTGCGAAATCTGACAACGTGTTAAGTACTTCTATCTCAGACCACCTAGAACGATAATCCCTTCTCATTTAGAGCCCATTTGGACTTTCCCACTCCTACTTAGGCCCTCAATTGATTTGAACAAGTCCTTCACTATAATGAAAAACACTTTTTGTTAAACTGTATAAAGATGGTATTTTGAGTGCGAAATCTGACAACGTGTTAAGTACTTCTATCTCAGACCACCTAGAACGATAATCCCTTCTCATTTAGAGCCCATTTGGACTTTCGCACTCCTACTTAGGCCCTCAATTGATTTGAACAAGTCCTTCACTATATTGAAAACAACTTTTTGTTAAACTGTATAAAGATGGTATTTTGAGTGCGAAATCTGACAACGTGTTAAGTACTTCTATCTCATACAACCTAAAACGATAGTTCCTTCTCATTTAGAACCCATTTGGACTTTCGCACTCCTACTTAGGCCCTCAATTGATTTGAACAAGTCCTTCACTATATTGAAAACAACTTTTTGTTAAACTGTATATAGATGGTATTTTGAGTGCGAAATCTGACAACGTGTTAAGTACTTCTATCTCAGACCACCTAGAACGATAATTCCTTCTCATTTAGAACCCATTTGGACTTTCCCACTCCTACTTAGGCCCTCAATTGATTTGAACAAGTCCTTCACTATATTGAAAAACACTTTTTATTTAAACTGTATAAAGATAGTATTTTGAGAGCGAAATCTGACAACGTGTTAAGTACTTCTATCTCAGACCACCTAGAACGATAATTCCTTCTCATTTAGAACCCATTTGGACTTTCCCACTCCTACTTAGGCCCTCAATTGATTTGAACAAGTCCTTCACTATATTGAAAACAACTTTTTGTTAAACTGTATAAAGATGGTATTTTGAGTGCGAAATCTGACAACGTGTTAAGTACTTCTATCTCAGACCACCTAGAACGATAGTTCCTTCTCATTTAGAACCCATTTGGACTTTCCCACTCCTACTTAGGCCCTCAATTGATTTGAACAAGTCCTTCACTATATTGAAAACAACTTTTTGTTAAACTGTATATAGATGGTATTTTGAGTGCGAAATCTGACAACGTGTTAGGTACTTCTATCTCAGACCACCTAGAACGATAATTCCTTCTCATTTATAACCCATTTGGACTTTCCCACTCCTACTTAGGCCCTCAATTGATTTGAACAAGTCCTTCACTATATTGAAAAACACTTTTTATTTAAACTGTATAAAGATGGTATTTTGAGAGCGAAATCTGACAACGTGTTAAGTACTTCTATCTCAGACCACCTAGAACGATAGTTCCTTCTCATTTAGAACCCATTTGGACTTTCCCACTCCTACTTAGGCCCTCAATTGATTTGAACAAGTCCTTCACTATATTGAAAAACACTTTTTGTTAAACTGTATAAAGATGGTATTTTGAGTGCGAAATCTGACAACGTGTTAGGTACTTCTATCTCAGACCACCTAGAACGATAATTCCTTCTCATTCAGAACCCATTTGGACTTTCCCACTCCTACTTAGGCCCTCAATTGATTTGAACAAGTCCTTCACTATATTGAAAACAACTTTTTGTTAAACTGTATATAGATGGTATTTTGAGTGCGAAATCTGACAACGTGTTAGGTACTTCTATCTCAGACCACCTAGAACGATAATTCCTTCTCATTTAGAACCCATTTGGACTTTCCCACTCCTACTTAGGCCCTCAATTGATTTGAACAAGTCCTTCACTATATTGAAAACAACTTTTTGTTAAACTGTATATAGATGGTATTTTGAGTGCGAAATCTGACAACGTGTTAGGTACTTCTATCTCAGACCACCTAGAACGATAATTCCTTCTCATTTAGAACCCATTTGGACTTTCCCACTCCTACTTAGGCCCTCAATTGATTTGAACAAGTCCTTCACTATATTGAAAAACACTTTTTATTTAAACTGTATAAAGATGGTATTTTGAGAGCGAAATCTGACAACGTGTTAAGTACTTCTATCTCAGACCACCTAGAACGATAGTTCCTTCTCATTTAGAACCCATTTGGACTTTCCCACTCCTACTTAGGCCCTCAATTGATTTGAACAAGTCCTTCACTATATTGAAAACAACTTTTTGTTAAACTGTATAAAGATGGTATTTTGAGTGCGAAATCTGACAACGTGTTAAGTACTTCTATCTCAGACCACCTAGAACGATAGTTCCTTCTCATTTAGAACCCATTTGGACTTTCCCACTCCTACTTAGGCCCTCAATTGATTTGAACAAGTCCTTCACTATATTGAAAAACACTTTTTGTTAAACTGTATAAAGATGGTATTTTGAGTGCGAAATCTGACAACGTGTTAAGTACTTCTCTCTCAGACCACCTAGAACGATAATCCCTTCTCATTTAGAGCCCATTTGGACTTTCCCACTCCTACTTAGGCCCTCAATTGATTTGAACAAGTCCTTCACTATATTGAAGAACACTTTTTGTTAAACTGTATAAAGATGGTATTTTGAGTGCGAAATCTGACAACGTGTTAAGTACTTCTATCTCAGACCACCTAGAACGATAATCCCTTCTCATTTAGAGCCCATTTGGACTTTCCCACTCCTACTTAGGCCCTCAATTGATTTGAACAAGTCCTCCACTATATTGAAAAACACTTTTTATTAAACTGTATAAAGATGGTATTTTGAGAGCGAAATCTGACAACGTGTTAAGTACTTCTATCTCAGACAACCTAGAACGATAGTTCCTTCTCATTTAGAACCCGTTTGGATTTTCCCACTCCTACTTAGGCCCTCAATTGATTTGAACAAGTCCTTCACTATATTGAAAACAACTTTTTGTTAAACTGTATAAAGATGGTATTTTGAGTGCGAAATCTGACAACGTGTTAAGTACTTCAATCTCAGACCACCTAGAACGATAAATCCTTCTCATTCAGAACCCATTTGGACTTTCCCACTCCTACTTAGGCCCTCAATTGATTTGAACAAGTCCTTCACTATATTGAAAACAACTTTTTGTTAAACTGTATAAAGATGGTATTTTGAGTTCGAAATCTAACAAGGTATTAAGTACTTCTATCTCAGACCACCTAGAACGACAACTCCTTCTCATTTAGAACCCATTTGGACTTTCCCACTCCTACTTAGGCCCTCAATTGATTTGAACAAGTCCTCCACTATATTGAAAAACACTTTTTATTAAACTGTATAAAGATGGTATTTTGAGTGCGAAATCTGACAACGTGTTAAGTACTTCTATCTCAGACCACCTAGAACGATAATTCCTTCTCATTTAGAACCCATTTGGACTTTCCCACTCCTACTTAGGCCCTCAATTGATTTGAACAAGTCCTCCACTATATTGAAAAACACTTTTTATTAAACTGTATAAAGATGGTATTTTGAGTGCGAAATCTGACAACATGTTAAGTACTTCTATCTCAGACCACCTAGAACGATAATTCCTTCTCATTTAGAACCCATTTGGACTTTCCCACTCCTACTTAGGCCCTCAATTGATTTGAACAAGTCCTTCACTATATTGAAAAACACTTTTTATTAAACTGTATAAAGATGGTATTTTGAGTGCGAAATCTGACAACGTGTTAAGTACTTCTATCTCAGACCACCTAGAACAATAATTCCTTCTCATTTAGAACCCATTTGGACTTTCCCACTCTTACTTAGGCCCTCAATTGATTTGAACAGGTCCTTCGCTATATTGAAAAACACTTTTTGTTAAACTGTATAAAGATGGTATTTTGAGAGCGAAATCTGACAACGTGTTAAGTACTTCTATCTCAGACCATCTAGAACGATAATTCCTTCTCATTCAGAACCCATTTGGACTTTCCCACTCCTACTTAGGCCCTCAATTGATTTGAACAAGTCCTTCACTATATTGAAAAACACTTTTTATTAAACTGTATAAAGATGGTATTTTGAGAGCGAAATCTGACAACGTGTTAAGTACTTCTATCTCAGGCCACCTAGAACGATAGTTCCTTCTCATTTAGAACCCATTTGGACTTTCCCACTCCTACTTAGGCCCTCAATTGATTTGAACAAGTTCTTCACTATATTGAAAACAACTTTTTGTTAAACTGTATAAAGATGGTATTTTGAGTGCGAAATCTGACAACGTGTTAAGTACTTCTATCTCAGACCACCTAGAACGATAATTCCTTCTCATTCAGAACCCATTTGGACTTTCCCACTCCTACTTAGGCCCTCAATTGATTTGAACAAGTCCTTCACTATATTGAAAAACACTTTTTGTTAAACTGTATAAAGGTGGTATTTTGAGTGCGAAATCTGACAACGTGTTAAGTACTTCTATCTCAGACCACCTAGAACAATAATTCCTTCTCATTTAGAACCCATTTGGACTTTCCCACTCCTACTTAGGCCCTCAATTGATTTGAACAAGTGCTTCACTATATTGAAAAACACTTTTTGTTAAACTGTATAAAGATGGTATTTTGAGAGCGAAATCTGACAACGTGTTAAGTACTTCTATCTCAGACCAGCTAGATCAACAATTAGCCCTCTATCAGAACCTAATAGGACTATGACACTCCTACGTAGACCCTCAGATCATTTGAACAAGTCCTTGACTATACTGAAAGAGACTTTTTATGAAAACGCACAAGAATTATTTTTGAGCTCGAAATTTGACAACGTATTAAGAACTTTTTTTCTCAGACCAGTTAGAGCAACAATTAGCCCTTTTTCAGAGCCTACTAGGACTAAGACATTCCTAGGTAGAATATCAAAACGTTGAACAAGACCTAAGCTATAAAAACCGAAGCTGTGCGGTGCACAGCAAACCAGACCAAAAAAAGCGGAAGCAAACAAAAAAAGCGCAAAATTGAAAATCCAAGAAGAGCGCAAAGTTTCAACGACCCCTCTTGCTTTGCAAGAACACATTCCCACGATGTGGGAACACGGACCGAAAAAACCGGTCCGAAAACCGCAGCTCTGCGGTGCAGAGCAAACCAGACCGAAAGAAAGCAGCAGCTAGCCAAGCTAGCTAGAAAAGAAGCGGGAAGAACTCACCTGGCAGGAGACGACAGCAGACAGAAGAGAAGCAAAAACAAACTCTGAAAAAAACAATTTGTTAGTATACATAAAAGAACATCAAAGACAACACAGGAGACGCACGGCCACCCCCACCAAGCGACCGCTCCCCCCCCCCCCGGCCCCCCCGGCGCCAACCCCCCCCCCCCCAAACGACCCCCCCCCCCCAAAAAAAAACACCAACCGACCAACGCCAAATTTTGGCATGAGTTCTGGAACATTGCCATGGAACTCAGAGAGCATGGAAATACATTTTGCAATGGAAACGAGAATAAGTTACGATGAAGTTACGTCACGAACGGACGTCAGAAACGTCCAAAATGACCCAAATTACGGTCGACTCGCGGGCTAATTTCACTACTTTTTGAAAACAACACTATGTGATATGTATACCATTGAAACCGTCTTGAACTAAGCTGTTCATATCACTAAACAAAATGAAAAAGTTCCCTCTATACACAGAGTTATTAGCAAAAATCGACCGAGTCCGATCGAAAATAGGGACGTTTCCCATGCTCGTACACAAATTTACAATTTCTGGTGAATATTTTCGCAGGTTTCATTATATCAAAAAAAAGCACGCATAATGAGCTCTCTAACTATGCAACTCAATAGGAAAAAAAATTACTGTAGGCAGAGTTATTAACGATCGAGCCGTTGGTGCCAAATGCACCAAAAAAGGACTTGGATGACCCAAAATGCCCAACACCTTCATCAACGATTATATTTATAACAACAAAACATATATGGGGAGAATCCTCATTATCAGGGGAGTCTAAACAACCAATTCTCGGACAGTTTAATGACGATATTGAAGTCACCAGGTGACCAGACCTGGCAGTCATCCTCTTCTGGGGTTCAAAATGGGGTCAAGTTTACAGGGTAATTTCTCGAAAACGACCGAACAAAAACAAACGCCGTTCGAACAGTTATTAGCACTGCTTGAGATACGCATCATATTGAAAAATGAGCCCAATCCGTGCATTCTTCAAGGAGTTATAGCAAAAATAAGGTACCGTACCAAATGACCCTAGAAGAGAGATACGCCACTTTCAGAGCTAAAATTGACCTTCTGAACTACAGAAAACGCACTATAAAACATATATGAGGAGAATCCTCACTATCAGGGGAGTCTAAAGAACCAATTCGCGGGGCTAAATTCGGCTTTTTTGTTGGTCTAACATGTACATACCTGAAATGTACCCGGACACGAATAGGTAAAAATGGAGGTATGTGTCCTGGCCAATTTCTCAAAAACGGCTGAAAGAAACAAAACGCCATTTACAGGGATTCAAGTAAGGCTCACGCTGAGTTCAAATCAACAAACAGATCAAAAATCGGTTCACTCTACGAGGAGATATTCCAACATAAAGGTACCGTACCAAATGACTAAATAGGACAAGTACGGCGCAGGTTTCGCTAAAATTTACCACCTGGACTACGTAAAACTACATACAAAATTTATATGGGGAGACTCCCCACTAACTGGGGATTCTAAAACACTAAGATTTGTAACATAGTTCAAAGCTTCAAGGTGTGTCAATGGTGTCAACGGATGGTGTCAACCGCTTCTGGGGCGAACACCGAGGGCAAGTTTACTGGCCAATTTCTCTAAAACAGCTGAACCAAAATGAACCCCCTTAGTACAGTTTGGAGCACTGCTTGAGATACGCATCATATTAAAAAATTAGCCCAATCGGTACATTCTTCGAGGAGTTATAGCAATTATAAGGTACCGTACCAAATGCCCAAAAAAGCGAGGTGACCGCTATGCAGAGCCAAAATTGACTATCTCAACTACATAAAATACCATATAAAATATATATGGGGATACTCCCCACTAACTGAGGATTCTAAAACACCAACACTTGTTGGGTAAATCGCGTGTTTTGTTGTACCGAAATTTGGGTCACCCAGAGTAGCCCGAAAATTCGAACTATTTCAAATTTGAACATTAATAACTTTTTGATTAGGCCGATTTGGGAAACGAACCAAACACTGCAAGCAAGAGGGCTTCAGTGCTAACAAAATGCGACCACTCCGGTTTAATTTGGTCCAGTACTTTAGGAGATATTAAGAAAATATTGTTCTGTACCCCATTTTTTGGGCTAAAATCGAAGCCCAAGATCTCCGGAACCGACGTAAAACAACGTGAAACAGCGTTCCCGGCGTATTTGTGGGTGTAATTCTGGTCCACTTCCACGTTCTAGGTCACGGCTAACCTTCATGGTGAGGTGGGAAAAAATTTCCCACCTCACCATGAAGGTTATGGTGTTTTGTGTGTTTTGACATAAAACAACATCAACAGAAATTTGATGAAATCGTGAAAAAAGTAAAATTGTTGAATTAAGCTCATCAATTAATACAAGTAGCTCCAAAGACCTAAATGGTGCCTAGAAAACACAAATTGCACGCCGAAAAACCTTTTCTTTGCGCAAAACACCATTAATCGATTAAAATTTGAGAATTGTTAAGTTTTCCAGCTTTCACTGTTAAATTACCCTTTCACAAAAACTTTTAGGAAGGCAGCCAATAATTCCATCAAAGACGGGCTTAAAAGGAAGAGAATGCGCTCTAATTTACCCATTTTGGTTAATATTTGACAGAGAAACAAGAAAAAAGGCCAAAAACGGAGTGCCTTTTTAATGCGACGAAACAAACTTCGTTCCTCAGCATTTGCAGACTCTGCCAGAACATCCACCGTAAATATTTCAATTCACTCGGGCATTAATCTGTTCTTAGGCCTGGAATGATCGAAACCAATTAGGAGAAACTTTTAACTGCGAAACAGCTGCTTTAAATAGCGTGTCCTAATGTTTTTCACACAAAAAAAATTTGAAAAATTGTCATTTCAGGAAAAAACTGTTGTAGTTCTCCATTACCAATAGCTATTATAAATCTTTCAAGACGCTAAGGAAGGAAAATTGATCAAACAAACAATAGCAAACGAAAGAGGCGTCAAAAAACTAAAAACATTCAATTACAATTGAAAAAACAGTCTGAACTTTTTTTAAGATTTTACTTAATTTTTCTAGTTCTTAAAGTGCAGCATAGTTCGAGTCCTGCGTTCTTTCAACAATTGAAGTTTTGAAGTTGTATGACGTTGATAGACATTATGAGGACCAGGAAGAAATGAAAATTTGATCATTGAGTTCACTTGCAATACAAAAGATTTCCTTCGGTTTATTAAGGATGAAAGAAGGTTACTTGAAATCTTATTAGTTTTAAAATTTAAAAAACGACAAAATGAGTTCTTACATGTTACGATTGTTACGATGTCTGCACTGTTGATATTATTTCACTTGTTTGCTTAATAAAGAGTGAAAGTCTACTGAAAAAGTATCAAAAACTATCCTTGATAAACTTTACCCTCACTTATTTACAACATTTAAAAATCCAAAAATTTTCAATGTGTTATAAATTTTCCCCATTTTTCGAGCCCTTATTCCTATTTCAATATTGTATTGGCTTCAACAGTAGTCCCATTCAGATACAGAATGAGTTTAGAAGGGATTAAAAGGTTTGAGACATATTCACATTTAGGATTTTCGGCAGGTACCTATTTTATCAGCGATATACGATGTTATCGCAACACAAAACGCATGATTGACTATTTTGCAGACACTATGTGATTTATCACTCTCAACTGACTGCTGACCATTGTTTTTTGTAGTACTTGCTACCTAATAAGGACTCAAAATGATGGGACAATAGTAAAATGTTTTTTACAGAAAAAGTCGAATAAAAAATTAATTATCATAAGCTGGAACGCACTAGATGCCTTTGTTTAACTTTTTGAGTGTTTACCACTTCAATCACCTTTGGTAAGAACAGATTGAACTACTTAAACGATCATTGAACTGTTTTCATGAAAACGAGTGTTTGAAACACGTTATCGACGCTAAAATCTATATAAAAAAATATTGTTTTTATTTCAAGTTTGGTTGTCAATAATTTTTTTACCGGCATGAATGAAAAAAACAGCGAGCAGGGCAAACATGAACTGTTTGGTGCTATCAAAATGCGACTATGCCGAACAGATATGGTTCAGTACTTCAGGAGATTTTAACAAATCCCTAAGTATACCCCATTTTTTCAGCTATTTTTAGAGCCCAAAAATGCCGAAAAAATTCTTGACGTGGTTAAAAGGTACCTCTAGCGTGTTTTTGGGAGTAAACTGAGTCCGTCTTTGCGTTCCCAGTTGAGACAAACCTTCATGGTAAGATGGGAAAAAATTTCCCGCCTCGCCATGAAGGTTATGGTGTTTCATCAGTTTTGATACAAAACAACATACACCGAAATTTGACAAAACAATAAAAATAGAAAAATTGTTGAAATACCAACAACCATTGATATAGCCAAATTAAGAGACTTGAGTATTGCCTGGAAAACACAAATTGCACGCAAAAAATTTGTTCGATTACAAAAGGCACACCTCAGCCAATAGAATCTGAGATCGGTCACTGTTCTCAGGATTGAATCTTGAATAACCGTTCAATAACAAATTTTCAAGACAAACAAATTACATTGCATGCAGTAACAATTTAAGCGCCACCAATTGCGCTGCTGATAAGCCAGTTAGATGCCCAAACTATATAGAAGTCCAGAAAATATAAAACCTTGATTTACATTTTTTTAAAGCGATCAAATGTATTTATTGTTGCGCATTTGAAGATTCTTCTTAAATCATTCTTGTAAATAGTTTGAACTATCTTATTGTAGATCAGCAAGATGGCTCTTTTTGTTGTGAAGGCCCAAAAGTAACTGACTTTTCAAATGAGCCAAAATTTGAATAGAAAATTTTCTTCTGAAACCAGAACAGATTTAATTGAAACGAACGGAAACCAAACACTTTAATTTTTCTTTTCTTTCCTATAAACTGTGGGCCTGTTTTTAGGTATTTTTTCACCAGCTACTGTGGATATTTGGAACTGAATTTTTTTCTGGTTGATTAATGACATGAACTGCAGAAGATATCATTAGACTTCCAAAGTTCTGCACGGCCTCACAAGGGGCGTAACAGGTTTTTGCTATTTCAAACTAGTTCAAGGTAAAATTTTTGAACGTTATGTGTGCCTGCAGAGCAAATTAATGTCTGAAAAAACAATTTTGAAAGATATCAAAACTTGGTACGGCCTTATACGGCGCCGTAATAATTTTTTTAATTTTTCATAGATGTGAAAAGTGCCAAAAACTATTGAAAAAATGTACAAGATAATCGTTTTTTTTAAAAAACCAATTTTAGGAAGGTAGACTTTATAAATTGGCAATTTGATCAATTGGATACGGTGCCGTAGAAAACTTATTACGGCCTTATGCGGTGCCGTAAAGTTTTGTAAGTTTTCGAGGGCAGCGTATAAGTCTTAGTAACTTTTCAAAGTTTCGTCTAAGGTGGTCAACCTGGGTATGTGTCGAGGCCAATTTCTCAAAAACGGCTGAAAGGAACAAAACGCCATTTACAGGGATTCAAGTACTGCTCAAGTTGAGTTCAAATAAAAAAACAGATCAACAATCGGTTCACTCTACGAGGAGATATTCCAACATAAAGGTACAGTACCAAATGACCAAAATGACCCTTTTCGGGTCTTGTTTCTGGACTATGACCAATAACCACTCATTTTAACCACCTCTAAAACATATATGGGGACAATCCCCATTATCGGACGGGTCTAACGAACTAAATGTAACCTTACTGTAACTTTGCGAAACTTAATAAACGGCAGGAAACAGTTCCATAAATGTTTATTTTGTCCCCTACAACTTATAGAGAGTCCAATTGCGGAAACATGCACCTAAAACCAAAGAAAAACTTCTCTTCATCGAATAGGGTGTGAAGCAGTGCTTATAATGGAAAATGCAATTAGTTCGAACAAAGAAGAGTAACAATCTGATTGTGAAAGACATTATACAAATGGAAACTAATTGAGGGCCATACGTCGTTACGGTTTCAATATATGTGTAATCCAGTTTGCCAGAAATCTACTCCATGCAGGAATTATAGTTTCTGATTGAAAATATAAGGAAGAGGATTCAGATTCAAGTTGATCCACTTTAAAACAACCGCGTTTCCTGTTGTTACAATTTAAAGAAATTAAAGTCTCTTTAAACGGTTTTTCTGGAACTTCAGTATTGATGTTCACTTCAAAAACCCCGAATGGCTCCCAAATTACTGGTTCGATCTAGAATCATCTATAGGGCTCAAGAGTGGGAAGCTTTATATTAAACCTAACTGTAACTTTGCGAAACCTAATAAACGGCAGGAAATAGTTCCATAAATGTTTATTTTGTCCCCTTTAATTTATAGAGAGTCCAGTTGCGGAAACATGCACCTAACATCAAAGAGAAACTTCTCTTCATCGGATAGGGTGTAAAGCAGTGCTTATAATGGAAAATGCAATTAGTTCGAACTAAGAAGAGTAACAATCTGATTCTGAAAGACTTTAAACAAATGGAAACTAAATGGGGGCCATACGTCGTTACGGTTTCAATATATGTGTAATCCAGATTTCCAGAGATCTACTTCATGCAGGAATTATAGTTTCTGATTGAAAATATAAGGGCGAGGATTCGGATTCAAGTTGATCCACTTTAAAACAACCGCGTTTCCTGTTGTTACAATTTAAAGAAATTGAAGTCTCTTTAAACGGTTTTTCTGGAACTTCAGTATTGATGTTCACTTCAAAAACCCCGAATGGCTCCCAAATTATTGGTTCGATCTAGAAACATCTATAGGGCTGAAGTGTGGGAAGCTTTTATATTAAACCTAACTGTAACTTTAAGAAACTTAATAAACGGCAGGAAATAGTTCCATAAATGTTTATTTTGTCCCCTTTAATTTATAGAGAGTCCAGTTGCGGAAACATGCACCTAACATCAAAGAAAAACTTCTCTTCATCGGATAGGGTGTGAAGCAGTGCTTAAAATGGAAAATGCAATTAGTTCGAACTAAGAAGAGTAACAATCTGATTCTGAAAGACTTTAAACAAATGGAAACTAAATGGGGGCCATACGTCGTTACGGTTTCAATATATGTGTAATCCAGTTTTCCAGAGATCTACTTCATGCAGGAAATATAGTTTTTGATTGAAAATATAAGGAAGAGGATTCGGATTCAAGTTGATCCACTTTAAAACAACCGCGTTTCCTGTTGTTACAATTTAAAGAAATTAAAGTCTCTTTAAACGGTTTTTCTGGAACTTCAGTATTGATGTTCACTTCAAAAACCCCGAATGGCTCCCAAATTACTGGTTCGATCTAGAAACATCTATAGGGCTGAAGAGTGGGAAGCTTTTATACTAAACCTAACTGTAACTTTGCGAAACTTAATAAACGGCAGGAAATAGTTCCATAAATGTTTATTTTGTCCCCTTTAATTTATAGAGAGTCCAGTTGCGGAAACATGCACCTAACATCAAAGAGGAACTTCACTTCATCGGACAGGTTGTGAAGCAGTGCTTATAATGGAAAATGCAATTAGTTCGAACTAAGAAGAGTAACAATCTGATTCTGAAAGACTTTAAACAAATGGAAGCTAAATGAGGGCCATATGTCGTTACGGTTTCAATTTATGTGTAATCCATTTTTCCAGAGATCTACTTTATGCAAGGAATTATAGTTTTTAACTTAATATATAAGAAAGAGCGATTGGATTCAAGTTGGACTTTAAAGTGATTGGACTTTAAAACCACTTTTAAACTTTCTCTAAACCGTTTTTCTGAAACCAGTTCTTTCGGTACCACTCAGAATCGATTTGTGAGCAGCCAATTCATAAACAGAGGCGCGTGAAAAATAAAAATACCAAGTTTTGCAAAATTGGTGCGTTACTGCCTTTTTGAATTTTTTTGAGCACTCACTGAAAGTAATTTTGGGGTTTGCTGTAGTGTAGGTCGACAAATATTAGCTCAAATTGCTTCATATAAGGATCATTGTAAAGCTCTTGTAATAAACTTCAACATTTGGTTTGCTAATTTTACTAAAAATAAACAATTTTGTACTGCAGAAAATTATTTAAAAAGTTAAGGTAAGTTAAGGTAATTTTACCTTAACACAGTTCAGGTAATTTTTTACCTTAACTCAAGTTAAGGTAAAGTTAAGGTAACTTTTACCTTAATTTTACCTTAACAGAGGTTTACCCTAACTGCGTTAAGGTAACTTTACCTGAACTTTTTTTAGTGTGAGAGATCCGAGCTCGACCTGAATGAAGTTGCAGGAATCTTGCAAGATAACTGTCGTCTTGCAAGATTGTCTCGTCTGGGGGATAGCAATTTTCCGATGCAATATCACTAGAAGCTAAATTTTTGAAATAATTTTCAACGATTTTGCTTTCTTTTGCGGGAACCCAATTTTTCTGAATATCAATGACTCATACTCATAAATCTTAATTTCTAAACAAACTATGCAACAATAGAACTTTCTTCGTATATATTAAATAAAAGAAAGATATTGTGCAATTGAAAGATGGAAGCAAGCTTACCTGTTTGAGTTGGAAGTTTTGCTGTTACTGCAGAAATTGTTGAGTGAACTTTCGGTCAATGAACGACATATATTGTCACATTTTGAAGCCGTTGAACAAATTTCCGATGGGTTTAAAGAGTTGCCTCCTTTTGTCAGTTCTCTCCACTCGCCCAGAAAGCTAAATACATTTTTGGGCCTCAATTATTAGGAATGTTTTTTTTTAATTTTGGAGGCCCGATTTCTCAGTTGAGGATTTACCCTTGATCCACCCCAAAACAGCGGATAAGTAGCATCATGCTGCAGCTGTTGATTAAAGATCAAACACTTTTGTGTACATTCCACCTGTGAACAAAATTTTTGCGAACAACATTTATGAATTTGAGAACTGCACTTGCAATTGCCTGTAATTGTTTGCAAATTTGTAAGTTTTATCGTTTTTCTCAATTAATTGTAAGAAATATAATTGCAGGTCGAGTCAATTTTACAACAGAAAGAACGAAAATAAGCGTAGTTAACGAGGGTTAACGAGAACAACTGGAATCTAATACAAAATTGCACAAATCAAGAATTGTTATGTTTTGCTCTCAAGTAAACGATAATCCAGCCCGGCAAAAGGGAATTTAAAACATCTTTACGACTCCTTGTGATTAAATTTTTCGGTAGGTTGCAGTTGAACATGTAATAATAATAATAATAAATTGTTTATGGTTGGTACAGGATAATTATCATTAATTTTACAATGATTGCAAAAACAGAACACTATTTGTAAAATCAATAGAAATCGCACCAACCAAGAGCACACTATTAGGTCTCACTGACCTGTTTTCAAGTGCCTCTAGCGGAAAATAATTCACTGTCAATACCTATTCACTAAGGTAAATCAAATTGTTTGTTTTTAGTAAATTGAAAACAAAAGAGACAAAAAAAAATAAATACCATAATCCGTAGTTTTGTTTTTTTGTTAACTAAAAATTGCTTCCGTTAGTTGTTCATTTTCCAGTATGAAATTGTCTAAAAAATTGTGTGAAAGTTTACGTATTTCGTTTTCTTTCAGGTTTTTTACTTTGTCTACAAACATTGGTTCGATTATTAAAACTAGGTTTAATAACCTTCTTAACCTTGTATACAAACAATTTTTCACGCATGAGTTCTTACTAGTTGAGATCCTTTTAGACCGACTGCCTGGAATGTTTTCTAGATCCTGACCACTCAAAAAATTTGACAAGGATGCAATTTTGCATTCGCCCCGAAGGATATTAATCAGAGTTTTGAAAAGTTCATATATGTGAAGTTCCCTAACAGTGAAGAGTTTATGTTCTTCTCTCAATGAGCCCAGCGATTCGAAACTCCTTTTGTAGAAGATAATTTTAATTAACCGTTTTGTAAATTTTTCCAGATTTTTTAACACATTTTTAGAAGTTGAGCCATAGATGAGAACTCCATATTGCAATATTGGCTTGATGTATGTTCTAAAAACTTGGATCATTTGACGAGATGTTAAGACTTTTCTGAGCCTGTAGAAAATGCCACAAAACTTGACAAGGCGTTTTTTGTATGTAGGATACATGATGTTGGAAACTTAATTGACAATCAATAATCACACCTAAATATTTGTACTGCTTTATTGACTCAATCGTTTCATTACCGAAAGAAAATTCTTTTTCAAACTGAATTTTCCGTCGACCATTAAAGAGCACGTTTTTTGTTTTATTTGCGTTGAGGACCAGCTTGTTTTCTTTTATCCAATCATTTGTGTCATTTAGTGCTAACTGATGATTGTTCAGTAGTTCAATGTTCCTATTCCGGTTATAATTGCTGTGTCATCAGCATACAGTATTAGATCTGTTTCTTTCTGCATTGATTTGATGTCAATAATATAAATAAGGAACAGAATTGGTCCCAGTATAGACCCTTGGGGGACACCTGTTTCTACAAGTTTCAACGAAGATTTTTTTGTTCCAATTTGAATGTATTGCTCTCGGTTCTTCAGGAACGATTCAATAAGCTTACATGTTTCCTTACGAAAACCATAACAAAAACTTTTGTATTTTGTAACAAAAGTATTGTAAACAAAAAAAATTTTGAAACAAAAGTTTGTGATCAACTGTGTCGAACGCCTTCTTTAGATCGAGAAATGTGCAGCAAGAAACATTAGTTCCGTTTGTCCATAATTGACGAATTGTTTCCAGCAATGTAGCAATGGCATCAACTGTGCTCCGTTTGTTCCGAAAACCGAACTGTTTTTCACTCAGAATGTGATAGCGATCGAGGAACTGTACCAACCTCTTATAGATCAGTTTCTCAAAAATTTTCCCGATTGTCGGTAGCAAGGAGATTGGCCTGTAGTTTGTTGGCTCATGTTTGTCACCCTCCTTGTGTAAGGGTACAACTATGGCAATCTTTAAAGCATCGGGAAATTAACTTTTGATAATGCATCTATGAAACAGTCGTTCCAAACAACTTGCAAGAGGATCAGACATTTTCTTTAGAAATATGTAATTTAGGCCATAGCAGTTTAAGCAGGACTTAGGTCGAATTTTATGAAGTACCTCTTCTATTTCTTTTTTGGTAATTTTGCTAAAAAAGAAAGAGTTGATGTTTTTCGGTGGTAATTTAGTTTTATTGTTGGGTTCAATTTCAGACGAAAGTTTTTTCCCAATACTCGCGAAAAAATTATTGAAGTTTTCAACTTGGTTTTGGGTGATAATATCTTGTTCTGGTTTTTTTGATTTTCCCATCAATTCGTTGTAGATGTTGAAAAATTCTCTCGTATTTTGACTACTTTCCACGTGTAATTTTTCTTGATAGAAAGTCCATCTTTTTTTCCCTACCAAGTTTTTTACAAGATTACTTTGTTTTTTGTATGCAAGTTCGTATGTTTTTTGTATGTGTATGGTTTATGTAGTACAAATTTCTTTCAGATGCTTTCTCGGTGATTTGCACTACAAAATATTCACAAGCAACTTCTTGTTGAACTTAAGAGCAATTTATGAACAGAAGTTGACTAATATCAAGTGGATTGCCTTAAGAAGACCGACAGGGATGTGGTTTGTGCTGTACCCAGCTCGTTGATGAGAAGGGGTATACAAGAAAAAGGTAGAAAATAGACCGGCGTAGAAAATATGGTGTGTAGGAAGTGCTAGAAAAAAAGAGGAGTTCAGGCCTAAAATCTTCCCCTCGCGGCGTGAAGTTCTGCATTTTAAGAAAAGCTTCAATCTCTCGTTCCCTTAAAAGCTCTGAGAAAGCTGCCTAGAATTTTAATGCTTTCGGCCTTTCGAAAAAACACATACCCGGCAGATTGCCGGAAAATAGCCGCCGTTGATTCCCATAACTCTATTGGGATTGAAAGAAAAGAAAATATCAACAAAAACTGATTTTTCTTTAAAAACATTTTTAAGTGCGATTTATTTTGATGTCATTTCGTAATTGAACATACTCCTATCTCTCAGTGAGAGGCTACAGGGTCTAGTATCAATACCAATAAGCATTATAGATAGTAACTAAAACTTACGAGAACAAAGTTCAAATACCGGGCATTTAAAACGGGCTTTTTGGGTTTATCCCGTTTCTAATTCTGACTTTGATTTTTTATACTGACTCTCTTCAATTTGAATTGTTTTGCTGAGCAGCTGTTTAAAAGGACTTTGAGCAGAATGACAGAAGAGTGAAACTGGCCAAGAGAAGTCAAAAAGATTTCACACAAAATGTCGAAAATGCGGCAAAATGGCTAAAGCGAAAAAAAAGTTCGACGAAGTAAAAAAAACATAGCAGGACAAGTCCTGACGTACAATTCAAAGAAATTTCATTGACTAAACAGAAAATTAGACCTAGAACGGACTATGAATGGATTGGGAAAACCATTTAGAACAAAATCCGATCCAAAAAATCGAAAAAAAAACAGAAAAAATCAAAGCGAAATTGCCGCATGTGAAAAAAAACCACTAGCGAGAAAGCGAATTTTTTTCAAACACCGTTTTCTCACTCTACGTTAGAATTAGAGTGAAAGAATTTCACGCCGCAAAACCACTCACTTTTTCGCTCTACTTCCTGTTTCGGCGTGAAAAAAATCACTACTCCAATTTTACTTCAAAAATCATGAAAATGTGTGAACAGATCTTAAAAAAAGACAGCGACCCAATACAATTCAAATTCTTTGAATTGTAAAAAATAGGAGCGCTATAATAGCCGGCTGAGAAGATGAGGGTGGTTATTAATTATTCGTGTTTGAACAAGCAAAGTCAATTTAAATCGATCAAGCAAACGAAAGGCATTTTAGACAAGAAGTCAAAACTGTCAAACAAACATTTTGCGAAAAAAAGACACTCACGGTTTCAATGGTTGCTTCAAAGTTCGTTCAAGAGCATCAAGAGCAATTAATCAATTTTCCCGAGACTTTTAGGCTCAATTCTAAATGTTTGAGTCTTCTCTCAGGCGTGCAAAAATTTAAAACTGAAGTGCTGAGATGACTGTGTTTAATCTTGGTGAGACTTTGATCCGTCCATTTAATGTAAACTAAGCTCTGCTATAGCAAACTTAATTTTTTTCATGATTATTTAAGCTGACCAGACTTACCAACCATCAACAAATCATAATGGTACATAAAAGTCTATGAAAAATTCCGTTGTATGAACTTGCTGCGATTAAGGTTGCATATTGGTCCGTTTTATGGTTAGTACGATTCCAAAATTACTGACCTCATTGTGGGAATGGTATTGTCCATGTAAGAAGTGAACAAATTATTCCCTGTTGCTTCTCCTTTTGGTAAGGATGCCGTCACTTCGTTCGTAGACTTTATTGGGCCATCACCCTCCACTGATCTTGAAGTATTTTGTCCAAACTGTTTTCTTCCTTCTGCTGGTTTTCTAACAATTTCTCATTATATTTTTCAATATTTTTTAAAAACTTTTCAATCATAATTAAAATTTTTCCTGTGAGAGTCAAAACATGAATTTTTTGGTAAGTCTAAAATCCGAGTCCTGGCAAATACAAAATACTGGGAAAGTCTGAAAACTTTTGAAAAGAAGTACAAAAACAGTGAAAGAGAGTGAAAACCGACTTAAATATCCGGGAAATTGTCCAAAAATGTCCGCATCATGTCCAATGACATAATTTGTAGTTCTTAATCTTTCTTCCAAACCTTTTATAAACATTATCTTCATTATCTTATTGACTGCAAGTCAATCAATCTGTCAGATAAAATTGGAATAATCGAATGTTCGAAAAACGCCTAAAATAGGAGATTTAGCATGCAGCTGAGCAATGTGGGCTGTGTTTTCGAAACGTAAGAAGTAGTGGATAAAACAAGGGATTCAACCACCAGTAAAATTTGTCCCTTTCTCCTAACGCTAATCGCGCATGTCGAATCGGGCCAAATTTTACTAGTGGTTGAATCCCTTGTTTTATCCACTACTATATATTAGCTCTATATTCACTTCTTTTATATTTTAAATCTATCATTTCTTGTCTCACTTAGTGCGAACCACTAGTACAGAGTTAAGCTGGTAATTAACTGTTATCAGACGGATCCGTGAAGCGGTTTCACCGATAGTTTGGGTTCTATCCCCACCGACTCCGGTGGAGGTCCCCAGATACTAGTATAAAACTAATCAGTGAAACTGCTTCGCAGATGAGACCGTGTAAAAAGCACGTAAAACCAACTTGCGAAAAAACTTGATCAAAAAAGAAAAAATTTGAACAAAAATTGAAAGAAATATTAAAATAATAAAAATTTTCATATATCGCCTAATCAATATTCAATAAAATTAAAACTAAAAGTTTCTGTCTCACTTGGTGCAGTGGTTAAATCATCGAGTCTAGTTAAGTTGCCTTAGCAAACGGAAGGTTTGGGGTTCCTTCCTCACTGACTCCAGTGAACGTCCCCCGACTCTGATGAAATACTATAAAAATAAGTGAGATAAAAAAAAACCAAATTCACAGTTCTTAAAAAGGATGATCAGTGAAACTGCTTCGCAGATCCCTGCTGTGAGACTGTATATGGGACACACTGTGATGGGTATACAGTCAAAAACACTGAGATCGGTGGAAACACAGTGATTAGTGTTTTTCTATGTCTTCTTGAATATTATACTTAAAAACATGCTCTCTGAATTGATTTCTAGTGTGACCATATCTATATCTATGAAGATAAATACATAGTCTGCATTTCCTATTTCTAAATCTATATAATGATATATGTTTATAAACGTTACACATACTACACGTTAGATATTGATCAGGATCAGAATAATGATATCCCAAATGTTCTATATAATCTTTAACCTTAACCATATTTTTACATACATAACAAGAATATTCTAATTCTTTACAATTATTACAACATTCTTTCCAAGGTTTATTTATACATTTATTGCATTTCATTTTCATTTTTCGAAAAATTATTTTTTGATTATTTCCCTAAAAAAATACATCATGTCTCAATCAAGTAATACTAGTGTCATAAACTTCTGCGATGTCTGTAATCTATCCTTTGAATCAAAGAAGGCTTTATACAGGCATCAATCATACGATCTCAAACATAAGGAACTATTGGAGAAAATGTTTGAGTCTGAAGAAGAGGAAATCTCGGAGAGGGTGTATAATTTGGATGAAGATGATTATATTATTAAAACTGAACCAGCCACCAAACCTAAAACTAAAACTGAAGAGGATATCTACACCAGAATTAAGTATGAATGTAAAGAATGTCATGAAGAATGTAGAAGTAAAGTAGCTCTAACTACTAATTCATATAGTCACAATCGCATGTATCTAGAAAACACAGAAGACTTCGATATAAACTCAAGTCCGAACATGAGAGAATTTTATATTACTGATAAAGCTGGGAATTACATTGAAGATATAGATGAAGCAACTAATTACTCTTTAGAAGAAATTAAAACTGTTACCAGTTTTGTAAAGTTAAGAGTTTTAAATATAAGATCACGGTTGAATGTGATTATAAGAAGAGAACCAAAGAAGAAGATAAAACTACTAAAATATTTTTCAATACTGATTATATAAATAATAATGCAATATATGAATATGGTGACTTCAATCGGTGGCTAGATTTCGAAAAGGAAATATATGAAGGTTATGGTTATGATTTTGAGTTTCTTGGAATAAGAAGTATTCAGTTAAACATTGAACCAACTAAAGCATCTATTGGTAGTTATATAGATTTACCTCCAGATCTCAAAAACTCTAAATCGATATTAAATATACGTAGTTATAAATACAATTGCTTACAACTAACTATAACTGCTTGGCTACCTCCCGCCCCACACCATGCAACTCGAGAAAGTAAATATGTAGATAAACTAATTGAACAAAGACAACAACATGAAGATGATTTTGCTTATATAATAAGAATACAGAAATTGTATAATATTAATATTTGGGTATACACACCTTGTGGTAATGGTAAAATCGAATTGTTTAAACAAGTGGATGATTTTAATAAAGATAGAAAAGATGTAAGAATACTAGTTTGGAGTAATGGTCAAATAGAACACTGTGCCCTAATAAAAAATATAGAAACCTTGTTAGAACGACCAAATAAAAACAACATTAAATATTATTATTGTGATAGGTGTACCTATTGGTTTAACTCAAAAATTAAATATGATAAACACGAATGCAGCACCTCATTCAAAACAGAGATTGTTGTCCTAAGAAAAAACATATTACTTTTGTAAATGAACACAAACGTCAGAATATAAAAAATATTATAACTGCCGATATAGAATGTTGCATTGTTGATCCACGAAGCGGTTTCACCGATGTCACATCTAATGATTGTAAATATGTAATAGCTGAACATATTCCAATAGCTCTGAGTTACACCTGGCGGGGTAACTTCAAACACTACTTCGGTCTAGGCTGCATCAAAAGATTTGCTAGAGATCTATTAGAAATAGAAACTGAGAATAATTTCAAACATAATAAAAAGATGATATTCACAGAAGATGATAAATTATATCATGAAACTAATAACACTTGTCATATCTGCAGTAAAACATGTATTAATAAAGTAAGAGATCATTGTCATGAAACTGGTAAATATAGAGGACCAGCATGTAAAATATGTAATCTAAGATACAAACAACAAAACTTCATTCCAGTAATATTCCATAATGGCTCTGGCTATGACTTCAATCTACTATACAGTGAACTCTTTAAACAGAATAATGATAAAAGAGAAGTAGATAACATACCACTAGCTGCTGGTAAATCTAAGATGTTTAGCATTGGTTGTCTCAAATTCTTAGACAGTTATAACTTCTTAGCTATGCCTCTCGATCAAATGGCAAGGATATACGGATGTAAAACTAAAACATTATATCCATATGAATGCTTTGGTTTGGATGATTATGACAGCAAAGCTGTCAATGGTAGCAAAGCTACCTACCAAGAAGTTATAGGTAATCTAAAAATAGAAGACTTTAAATCCTCTCTACATAATAAATTACCAACACAAGAAGAAGTAGATAACTTTAATAAGGAAAACAGTAATAAAACTGGTAAAGATCTAACTATAGAGGATTTACAAAATGATGTGGAAATATTAGACTATTGCATGAATGAATATGTTAAACTAAGTATGAAAGAATTCAAGCTCAATCCACTACATTACGTTAGTCTCCCGGGTTATAGTTTTGATTGTTGGTTAATGTCAAGCGGTGTAACATTAGATACATTACAAGATAAACAAATGCTAGATGATTTTGTTGGAGCAAAGCGAGGTGGTATATGCGGAAATAATGGGTGATAGATATATAAATGTTAGTAATACTAATACTAATGCTAACATTAATGATAATACTAATACTAATACGAATACTAATACTAATACTAGTACTAATACTAATACTAATACTTATCAGGGAACCTGCTTCGCAGATACTAATGATAAAGTTATTATTAGAAATATATGGTACATAGACGCAAACAACCTATATGGTTATGCAATGATGCAAAAGTTTCCTTATAAGGATTTTGAGTTAATTACTACTACTACTCTAGATGTAATATTGAATACTCCAGATGATAATGATCATGGTTACTATATAGTTTGTGATATTGGTTATACTAATGAATGTAAAGAGAGAACAGAACAGTTAGCACTAATGCCTAATAAAAGAAAGATAAATGATAATGAATTGGGATATCAAGAAAGAGGGAAAAGTAAAGCAAGATCAGGGAAACTGCTTCACAGATCAGAGAAATTAATCTTAGACCAAAACAACAAAACAGAATATATGGTTCATTATAGGATGTTAAAGTTCTATGTTAAGATGGGAGTAAAAGTAACAAAAATACATAGAGTAATTAAATTTAAACAAGATTATATAAGTAGAGATTATATACAAAACAATACAAATAAAAGAGCAACAGCTAAAACTGAAGCAGAAAAGGATGTAGGGAAATTAATGAACAACTCATTATATGGAAGAATGTGCATGAATCCTCTACACTTCTTTCAAAGCAAGTTCTTGCATGATGAAGAAAAGATAATGAAAAGTGTATGTAAACCAACATTTAAGAATATAACTAGATATAGAGATTATAGCCAAATAGAATATATAAAAAAAATAGAATATGATTCTCCAGTATATGTAGGTGTTACTATCTTAGAATTAAGTAAATTAGACATGTATGATGCATTCTATAATATTCTACAACCATCCCTCAAAGATCTAACACTTCACTATATGGATACGGACAGTTTCGTATTAAGTTATAGTGAAGGTAAAGTTAGTGATGAGCATATGGACTTATCTAATTTAGAAGTACCTATAAAAACTAATAATAAAGTCCCCGGCAAGTTTAAGCACGAGCTGGGAAGTAGGATTATTGAGGAATTTATTGCATTGTCCCCCAAAACATATAGCTTCAAAAATTATCCTAAAAACACTAAAGAAAAAGGAATAAAGAAGCATAATAATGCTGGGCACATAGATTATTTTGATGCATTAATGAATAATACACAGAGAACAGTAGATGAATGTAGAATACAAAAAGTGGGCAATAACATGACAACAACAAAAACAAGTAAGATAAGTCTAAACACATTTGATGATAAAAGATTTTATGTAAATAATATTAAAAGCTATCCTCACGATGAGAATCTATATCTATTCAAAAGAGATTTGATTAAAATGATCCACCAAGCATCAGTGAACGAGCACAGCTCGCGGTTTACCAAACTGCTTCGCAGATCATTAGATGGAGACAAAGACCTATTGGTTAATAATATTCTAGAACTAACCATTTATGATGATAGAAAGTTAATTCAAGTTGCTATTATATTATATAACGAGCTTTGCTAATTTTTATAACAAATAATTATAGACCTAATTCATTCATTACATCCATATGGTTGGTAGTTAGTATATTATAAATCATTATCTGAGCCATATATTTTTCCATAGTGTCTCCCATGATTGTATTCTTATGTAGTGTAGCTCCAGTTGTTATATTTTTATTATATTCTAGAAATTTTATTATCTTTTTAGCCACATCTACATATTTAGAATAAGTTGAAATTATTAAATCATCATGATTTGGTTCCTTAATATGATCAATAAACTCATCTATAGTATTACAACGTCTTTTACAAGCTAAACATCTTTTTAGATTAAGAGAGAAGCTGTTTTCATTATCCATTTTTTACTCTTATTATAATTTTTCAATACAAATAAAATGACTAAATTAGATAAACTTATAGAATTAAACAATCTAGAAAAACAAAACAGAAGAAATAGATTAGAAGATAAATTAAAACAACAAGAATATTATGGTGAAATAGAAGAGTTATTCGATCCTTTAACTAAAACTATCAGTGAAACTGCTTCGCAGATCAACGCAAACAATGAACACAATCTAGCATTAAGTGAACAAACATTAAGAGCAATAGATTGGCAAAATCAAGAGTTAGATAAACAAACTAAGATGATTGGTGAAACTGCTTCGCAGATCGAGCAAGCTGGTTCCCAGTTTAATGAAACTGCTTTGCAGATGGGTGAAACAGCTTCTCGGGTTCATGAAACTGCTTCCAAGATTGGTGAAACGTTAAAGGGGACCATAAAGCAAACTCAAGATATAGCACCAGTTTATGTTGATACAAAAACAGCCAAACTTCTTCATGACATGGGGGCTCAAACTAATCCTCAATTAAAATTAGAACTCGTAGATTTACCTAGTGACAGATAGAAAATGAATGGTGTTGATATAACTCTAGAGCAGGGTGCATTTTTAGTTAGGGATAATTTATATGAGTTTTCAGAAGGATTTACTGATTTTCTTACTAAATCAAATGTAACATATGATGATAAGGTTGAGGAAGATGAAAACAAAATTAAAAGGTTTTTAAAGGATATTAGATATGATTTAGTAAAAGGGAATAAGAAAAGCGCTAGATATAGAACAATAAAACGTATAATGGAGGTAAGAGATGATATATTTGGCAGGGGATTAAATGACAACCCAAATAGTTTAATAGAAAGATTAGAATTATTAATACTAGAAACAAAAGCTGGTCATGATGGGTTAAATGATGAAATGCTAGATATATCTAAGCAACTATTATCTATGAATATTATTAATCAAGACCAACTAGATAATTTTGTTTTTAACTATGGTAAATAGGTGAAACCATGACTACGTCCATGAGCAAGCTCACAACTTCGATGATCAGGGAACCTGCTTCGCAGATGACTATGTCCATAAAGAAAACGTTAGAAAAACAACAACAACAACAACTAGCTAAAGAAGTATTCAGTCCTCAAATAACAAAGTTTAAAAGACAAAGAATAATACCACTATATAAAGATGAAACATGGTCAGCTGATTTAATTGATAAGTCATCTCTAAGTAAATACAATAAGAATTATAAGTTTATATCAACAGTTATAGATATCTTCACAAAATATGCATGGGCTATTCCTTTAAAAAAAAATCTGGTTTATCTATAACTAATGGTTTTAAAATAGTATTAAGTGAAAATCCACAAGGTGGCTCTGAACCTAGAAAACCAGAAAAGTTATGGGTAGATACAGGTAGTGAGTTTTACAATAAAACATTAAAATCTTTACTTAAAGAATATGGAACCGGCAAAGCCGCTTCAGGGATAGAGCTATATTCTACTTATTGTGATTTAAAGGCTGTGTTTATAGAGAGATTTAATAGAACATTATTACACATAATAAATAAACCAATGTTCATCAACGGTGATGGTAATTGGGTAAATATATTAAATGATGCTGTTGTAACATATAACAATAACATTCACTCAACAATTAATATGACACCAGTTGACGCTTCTAATAATCCTGATAAAGTTAAATACTATATCAGTGAAACTGCTTCGCAGATTAATTCTACCAAAGCAACACCAAAATTTAAAGTTGGTGATTATGTTAGAAATGCAGATAAACGTAATATCTTCTCTAAAGGTTACACTTCTAATTGGAATATAGAATTGTTTAAAGTGAATGAAGTTCTAAAAACACATCCACCAACATATAAAATAGAAGATATTTATGGAGAGATAATAGAAGGTAAATATTATGAACAGGAACTATTGAAACCCGAGTTTGATTTTGAATCTAATAACAAAGTTTTAGAATCATTAAATATATTTCTTAAGATAAATAATGACAAGAAACAGATTCAATCAGGCTAAACACCAATCAACAACAACATCAACAAACAACTTAACACTAAGTAAGGCTCGTGGGTTATTCCTAGAAGATAATGATGATATTGATATGAAGGATACCTATAAAATTACAAATGTTCATCCTCCTAGAGATGAAAAAGATGTTGTTAATAAAGAGTATTGTGACAATAACTTATTATCCTCTTCTAATAAAATAGACATCTTAAGTAGAAACATAACTGAACTAAGAAAGGGTGACTTTGATAAAGTTACAACTAAAACATTACAACTAAATGAAACACAAGTTAATGAAGAACTAATTAATGAGTTTATTGAATCAACAAATGAAGTCAGAAATACAGTTAAGTTTTGTAATAAAGTTGCTGCAGATACTATCTCTAAATATAATCAATTAAAGCAAGAATTTGATAATAATAAATTTAATCAGAATATAACTAACATACACTTAGATGAAATGTTTACTAACGGTCTGAGAGAAATGAAAGAATACAAAAAATCTCTTAGAGGTGTTATAGTACAATATATAATTGCTATACTTTTACAAAGTAAGTTACTTGATAATAAAGAGAAAGACAGACTTGAGATGCATTATAGTTTTAATCAAGAAGATATAATGAAAGAAATAGAAAGAGTTTTTACTAATGAAAATAAGCAAAGCAATGACCAATCCAACAGCACCGAGTGAGAGATTACTATATCCAGATTTGTCATCAGTATCAGAAAGATTGATCAACGAAAAGATTCAAGCTAATAATAAATTTAACAACAATATTAACTTTATAAAAGATATTAGAAAATATTATGAAACTGAAACTAATAACTATAATAAGAAGTTAAGTAGATATAAGAATTACATTAACATAGCTGAGATAACAGAAATATTATTATCATCAATAGCAACAACTGCAACAACAACATCAGTTTCATTAACAGGTATAGGATTAGCTTATTCTATACCAACCGCTTTTGCTACAGCAACTGTTTGTGGTTCATTATCAAAAACAATTAATACTAAAATTAGAAATAAAATTATAAAGTATTCACAAATGTATATTTTAAGTAAACAGTTCAGTGATAAGTTTAATAAACTATATACTAGATCAATGAATGATAATAAAATAGATAATGATGAGTATAATGAATTTGTTAAGTTATATAAGGATTATAAGAAGAATAAAAAAAACAAGCTGAGTATTTTTTAGATTAAAGATCTTAGTGCTTAGTAATAACAATGTTTTTAGTAACAATAATATTAGTATTAATATTTATCCGCGAAGCAGTTACACGGATCGATAAATATATAATCATAATCTTAGTTATAATCATAATCATAAACATAATATAATCATAATATAATCATAATCATAATCATAATCATAAACATAATATAATCATAATTATAATCATAATCAAATAATTATCTTTTCTTTGTAACTAAGTATAACCCTCTTCCTTTTTGTACTACCTTTATACCTTCACCAGTAGTTGCAAATTTACTTAAATCAGGTGTAGCCGCTAGAGCTGCTTTAGGGTTTCTAGATGCAGCTGCACTTCCTATTTTACTTGCTATTTCTAATGCACTTACTGGATTATTAGCAACTTTTTTTCCAAAGTTAACTGCAGCCCTACGAACACTTTTAAAGAAATCTTTAAGTCCTTCTGCTTCTATTGTTGCATCAGATACTGTCATTGATTTATTCCTTCTACATAAAACACAAATACCTTTTAACATTTTAGTACCTTTTGAAGTGATAGCTCCTCTTATATTAACAGTACCACTATAATGTCTACCTCCAACACAATATGAATTAGTTTTGAATAAGTATAAGTATATAATTATAACAATAATTATATTATACTATAATTATAAATTATCGCTAGAGTTATATCTAAATTATAATTATCGCTAGAGTTATATCTAAAATTATAATTATCGCTAGAGTTATATCTATGACTTAAATTATATCTATGACTTAAATTATATCTATGATATTATGTCTACCATCTTATTACCATCACTGTTCACACTAATAACCTATCTAGTTAATACTAATTCATGACATATAATATCTGCAACTGCAGCACTAAATTTAAAATTAAGTTGCATTGGTTGTGGACCTATATGATCCCTTTGATATCTAGTATCGAATACATACATTTTATAATTACTTTTGAATGTTCTATGATTTATATATGGTTTTATATTATGTGGTAGCCCATTATAATCTTTATTAAAGCTAACAATCTCTTCAAAAGCCTCATCATAATTATTTGTTCCATAATTAATATTCATTCTATCCTCGGGATAAAACTCACTACCAATCTTACAATAACTTTCAGTAACATTCATTACATCAAACGTACTTGCATCATGAGTTTGCTCATTCACATTATTTTTTTCAAAACCAACTATAATATATTGTGGTCTTTCCATACCACTTTCCATACCTAGATCAAACAAGAAGTTAGTAGCATTGCGTACATTCTTATAAAATGTCTTTCTTTCATAATAACTAAAGTCTACATTATTCTTTTTACTTAAATCTTTTGCACAATAATTCTATTATCAATACTAAGATCAATACTAGGTACACACCATGATATATCTCTAATTTCTATATTACCATCATTAGCAACTGCACCAGGATTAGCATTAACTCTATATAGAGCTCTATCATTATTATTCCTTTTTAATAATAGTTTAAATCCTAAACCATATATAATCTTTTCTAAATCATTTATGAAACCAAATAGATCACTCATCTTAATCATCATATACATATGACCTCGTTGTGCAGCAATATGGTCTCCTTTAAGTTGACAATCTCTATTGCCTTGATTTTTAACAAAATCACTCTCATATTCATCATCAGTACCAGTTAATAACTTATACATCAATAGATTAGGATGACAATGATCTATATATTCAATAGTCCTACCACCACTAGTTTCAAGCTTAATTGAACTAAACAATGCCATCATACCATAATTAACTAATCTAATATTAGCATCATTAGCAAATACACCACCAGCATCATCTGATACAACAAACTCTATCTCTAGATATGAACCACGCAAATTGAAGTGATTTTCTTCTCTATTGAGTATGATATTAATATTGGTATTAACCGTACTCATTGTTGCCAGATTATTAGGTTTATACTTTATAATCTTACTTTTATGTATATCATTATTATAAACATAAGTTGTATCCAAATTAAAATCCATTTCTATTAGATAAAAAATGACAGACAACTTGATTTTATTTGAACTACAAAATATACACGAAGCTTTAACTAAAACTAAAGAAGAGTATACACTTAACTTAAGAATGATAAAACCAACAGAAAATTTTAACTTTAGTGAACCTATACTTAATACAACAAAATTAGGTTTAATTAGATTATCTGTTTATAATTCGGTGTTTAATGTGAATAGGAGAAATAATCAATTCTTATATGCTAGTACTGTTATAGAAGATGATGAAGCTTTACCTCGGGCTCTTAGCTCTGACCCTAACCTTAACCCTATCTCTACCTCAAGCCCAAACATTACATCTATACTTAATTATAATTATAAAGGAATCCCGTTGCTATATTCAACTAATACACCGGGAGCATATGAGTTAACTGACATAGCAGAATTAATAAAAGAAGAAACTGATGGTAATGTTATAATAGAACCTGATAATAATACGATGAAATGTTTAATGGAAATAAAACAAGGAGCACTCTGCTTTGATATAGAAAACTCACTAGCTTCATTACTAGGATTTAGAAAAATAATTTGTAAAAAAGGTAGATACAAATCTCAGAAAATTATTGATATTATGGGTTTTAGTACTATTAACATTCATTGCAATATTATATCTGGAGCTAAAGATAATGGTATAGATACAGACATACTATATACTTTTAATCTAACAGAACCACCAGGTTACTTGATAAAAATTATACCAACTAATATCTTATATCAAAATGTAACTAAAGATTGAATAGAATATATAGAATTTCATATTAAAGATGAGCATGGAAGACCTATAGACTTTAATGGTGATGTATTAAGTTTTACTTTACATTTGATTTAGACTTATACTTGTACTTAGACTTAGACTTACACTTAAACTAAACTACAAAACTCTCCGATCCCAATTATTTCTTAGTTTACCATTAATATTTTTATTTTTAGTTATATCAATGACAATATAATTATAAGGCTCTTTCCATACCTTATTACATATATTAGCAAAATCATTATAACTAAGTTCAACATTATTAAAGAAATCTTGATATATAGATATGATGACTTTACCTCTCTGTAAATAAAATAAATAGATTGCAGTTCTCTCTAACACTCTGCCTATCCAGAGAGAACAGGTTTTGATTAAGATATATCATATTGCAATTATTATGTCTACCTCTTCAAAAGTATTCATTAATAACTGGTTCTTTGGCTCTAACATCATCGAATATCATTAGTTTCTTTAAGTCTTTGGGTAGTTTATCAGAAGATGGTAAATCTTTTATATCTTTAATAAATTCAACATCTGCTTTTGGGTTTATTCTTTCTATACCATGGTACTGATCACCAGTAGGTCCAATGATGTATAGCTTATCAAAGTATATACTAACTAGAATTAGTTTTTTCAATAAGAATGTCTTACCACATTCACTAGGACCAGATATTATACATCTAAAGTTATCTGGGAATGCGGCTTCAGTAATTATATCATCATCATTTAACCATGAATATAGATCATCATTTATGTTTACAGAGATACTGTTAGTAGGACTATGGGCCTTCGTCCATGTTTCACCATTGTTATTAGGTTTAAACTTTTGATGAGGCTTCACCCATTGGGGAACCGGTTCCACCGATGTTTCACCATGTTTTTCATCCAATAAATATAAAAAACTTATATCTTTACCTATATCTTTTATTCTGATATCACTCATAGCATTATTATCAATGTTAAATTTATTATTGAATTCCTCAAAAGTTAGGATGAGCATTTTTATATATATAAATTTTATATATATAAAAATGGAAACAGGTAGTGCGGTTTTTATTTTTATTATTATAATTGGAATTTGTTATATAATATATGATTCAAGACCAAGTAAATATACAAAACTAGAAGAAAGCTTTGGTGGATTTATGAATAGGAGTCTAGTTAGATTTGAATATGAAAAGTCACCATTACATACTATTGTTTATGGTGGAACTGGTACAGTTAAAACATATTTTATTAGACAATATTTAAAGTTATACACAGTCCAAAACCAAGATCTACGAAGCAGTTTCACTGATCAAGATCAAAATCAAGACCAAGATCAAGATGAAGTTCAAGATCAAGCTAAAATTATAGTTATAGTGTGTAAAGATGACAGAGACTGGATAGATCCTGAGTCTAATAAGTTTTATACTGGGTTTAATAAATGTGATATAAATATGATCACAAAAAATAATATGCATAAATTTCAAAATTGTGTAATAATACTTGATGATATGGGTGATAGGTTAAATGGGGATATAGGTTATTATTTTACAGAAGGTAGACATTATAATATTCAAATGATTGTAATGTGTCATAAACCAGCTCAAATAATTAATACAGCAAGAATGAGTTGTGATACTATTTATTTAACAACTTATAATGGACCTGACCTATTTAAAAACTTTAATGAGATATATAAATGTGAACATGACTTCAATAAAATAATTAGTGAATTAAATAGTAACTATTACAATTATACAGATGGAATGTCAGATGAAATTCGTTATGGTATAATTAAATATAATAAAAAGGAAAATACTTTTATTATTATTAGTAGTAATAGAACAATGATATATGATTCAAGAGTTGGTTTCCTTGATTTAAAAGCTCTTAGTTTAAAAGATGATTTAGAAAGAGAAGACATAAATAAACTTATAGCATATATGAAACCACTAATGATTAATGCAACAGATAGAAATGTTATTAATCATGTTAATTATCAGTTTTATTTTAATCAACTTCTTACTTTAAATAATATTAAAACACAGAAAGATGTTCTATCTAAAGAAATGATTATGGGAAAGGGTATGAAAATTTTATCAAATATTGGTGGAATTATAGGCACAGGTTTAATTATATTTAGTTATATTTATCCTAATTCAATATCAAGAAATGCTGGAACTGTAGCAATGGGAGCAAGCACAATGTTGAGTAAAGTAATTACATTAGTTAATGTTGGATATGGAGAAGAGTTGGAAGGTGAAACACGAAGCAGTTTGGTAAACCATGAACAAAGTGCGTATACTAAAAGTGAAACATGGTCGAAGACCTATCAGGAAAGCAGTTTGGTAAACCACGAACAAAGTTCGTATACTGATCAGTGTAACTGTGACTTCGTCAATGAAGAGATGGGAATTTTGAATAGAAAGGGAGAAAGGTTTTTAAACAAACTATATGGAAATAATGAAGAATTTAGAGAAAAGATTATAAATTTTGTTAAAGATAAAAAAAAGAATTAGACCTTGATTTGATCTTAGATAAGAGATGTAAAGCTAATGCACTCAATACTTTAGGAAATAAATATTTATCAGAGTGTATCACATCTAAAGATAATACTAAAGATTTAATTGAAATCATGGCTAAATAATATTCTACAACCTAGCTAATTTTATAATTACACCTATTATAAATGCTTTTACAATGTTTAGAGTGTAACTATAAATGTGGAAACATTGCTGTTTTAAAAAATCATTATGAATCATTTCATAAAGATAAAACTGATAAATGTATGTGTGGTAATATAATATTAAGTGTTATTTGTGCTAATGATTTTTCCCCATGGGGTTGTTCTTTAAAAAATGAATCTAGTTCTAGTTCTAATTCTAATTCTAATTCTAGTTCTAACCCTAGTTCCAGTTCTAACCATAGTTCTAATTCTAATTCTAATTCTAATTTTAGTTCTAACCCTAGTTCTAGTTCTAACCCAAATTCTAACTCTAGTTCTAACCCTAGTTCTATTTCTAACCCTAGTTCTAGTTCTAGTTCTAACCCCAATTCTAACTCTAGTTCTGGTTCTGATTCTATCTATGACTATAACTCTAACTCAGATCCTAACCCCAACCCTAACCCTAACCTTAACATTATCCCTAACCCTAACCCCAGCTCAGAAGTATTAACTAGATGTTGTAATAAGTGTAATTATATAAAACCACTAAATAATTTTGATGAGGGTAAGTATACATGTAGAAGTTGTACTTCAGCTGAAGTTAATTGTCCATATTGTACTTCTGTTGTGAGATATGATGGGATACGGGCTCATGTAAAGAAACAACATCCAGATATAGAATTGACTAGAGGATTTAGTAGAAATTTAACTGATCGGTGTAACCGCTTCGCGGATAAAACAATTAATCCTAGTTGGCAAAGTCCTAGAGCTGTAAGTCCTTTAGTTATTAACCAAACAGAGGATCTGCGATTTTACAAAACAACTCCGTTGAGCAGTTTCACTGATAGTTGTTCATGTAAATACTATAATTTTGTATCATTTCTTATTAATAATGGAATAAATATAGAAAAAATAAAAGAAAATATAAATTTATTGAAAAGTATAGATAATTTGAAATAAAAAGTATAAAAAAATATCCAAAATGAGGGAATCACTCTTTAAGAGCGAAAAAGAGCGATCTTTTCTACTGGGGATCACTCCGAATAAGAGTGAATCACTCTTAAAGAGTGAAATGTAAATTTTGCTTTTGATTTTTTGATTTTTTGTTTTTATTTTTGATTTTAATTAATTTTTTATTGAATTTAGAGCTAATATATAGTAGTGGATAAAACAAGGGATTCAACAAACAGTAAAATTTGGCCTGATTCGACATGCGCGATTAGCGTTAGGAGAAAGGGACAAATTTTGCTGGTGGTTGAATCCCTTGTTTTATCCACTACTGTAAGATTAATTCAACTTTATACGACACGCTATATTTTTTTTCTCTTCTGTGCGTAAAAGTAACATTTTTATTTTTTTCCTAAATTCGATTGACAATGCAGAACCAAACATCGAGGAAAAAGCAGATCTCAAAACCCATTCGCTCCAATTTGTTCACGATTCGGATTGTCATGGTCATCTAAACTCAGGATTCGACGTATGATTGATGACTCCTCTCCACCTAATTTTCCATGTTCGTGTTCCGTTTGATTCCCATCTGAACCCTTGACTTCTGGGTGGCCAACTGTCCTGCCCTCCCCCTCCCCATCCTCCCCAACGACTCTCGAGATCCATTCATCCGAGGTCTCTCTCAGCAGTCTCTCCAACTGACTCAACCACACATCATCCTTCTTCAATTCTGCTTACGCAAAAATGTAAAAAAATAAGACGTGGTACCTATATTTGCCTTTGGTTGCCCTTTTAGGCTCAAACAAACCACCTGCCCCCCCCCCCCCCCCCCAACTACAGCAGATTGGTGGGGTTCATTTATCTAATCATGGGCAAAATGAAAAAGGTGTTAGAGTTCCAAAACAAACGTTCACATTTGAAACATGTTCAGAGCAACAGATCAAGGGACCATCAAAGGACCAAATTGAAGCTTGTGTTTCAATTTCAAGCTTTGGTGTTTTTGGAACGTCAGCTTAGTCAATTTCATGCGACAGACTGCATACATTTACCTCAACTAAGTTTATGTGATGATTTCATTTGTGAACATTTTCTGATATTTCTATGCAGCAATAGCTCTAATCGTTGCCTCAAAAATACATTTAAATTAGAGTTGTTCAAAACTATGACTATGGAATATAGTCACAGACAAGGTTGTTTTCGAGTAAACACTTTGTTGAGGTCTTTTTTCATAAAACCCTTCAGATAATAGAATGCCGTTCAGAAAACAAAAAAATCAACTACTTTGATTTATTAGGTCTTTTGGAGCTTCAGGGTCACGACTGTTTTTCAAAAGTAGATGTAGGGGTATTTCATCAACCATTAAGATAAAAACGAACAGAGAAATATGACTAACACAAAATCGAACTATATTCAAACGACTTAAAATAGTGTTGGAAGAATTTGGGTGGCAAACGGTTGCGGGCCTTTAGAACTACCCATCACACTTTCCTCGAATAAGAACTAGTAAAACTAATTACCTATTGAGTAAGCATTTCCTACGTCAGCAGTAATTGTGGAAAAGTATTGTACAATTTTTTAACTTATCTAAATTATGCTTAAACTTTACTGGCAAAGCATCAATTTTAAGTTGGTTTCACAGCACACCAGACCCCGACAATGACTGCAAAAATCCGGAAAAGTAACATAACGGATAATTCACTAGAGATGGGAACATTTTCTTTTCCCAAAAATAAAATCGAAAACATGAGAATTTATCATAAATTTTTATTAATCTGTGAAAATGCCCGCAAAAATTTGGAACCGAAATTTGAAGCAGTAAATTATTGGGAAAACTTTAAATTGTTAATCCGAGACCACTTTTATACACAACGTAAATGTCACTGCAGAAATTTCAATTGAAACAACTGGTCATTACATTTGAAGATTGACAAAATCTTTGACTTATTAAAGCTCTTTTCTCAAACCAACCACACCAACCATTACTCTTTACAAGGAAGAGAAAGTAAATAAAATGACCATAGTTGTTTTTGCTCGCTTGTTTTAGGTTTTGATGGGAAAGATGGCCAAAAAAGTGGAATTGTAACCTAAAATTCACAGATAAATTCTTCTAATAGTTTTTCCTATATTCCAGAAACCATTTTCTCATCGTCCCTTTTTGAGAACATATTTTGTAAAACTATCTAAATTAAGCTTTACTTTTATTTGCAAGAATCGGAAATAAAAACATCCAATTTTTTATTTTAATTAATGAGCAAAAACTTGAAACCTTTTTTGACAAAAAAAGCTTTTTTTCTCGATAAATGTTTTTCGTAATCATTTTTCCCAGTTTTTTGTAAGTTGAAAAAAAAATTGTTTCCTGCCAAGATATCCATTTTGGTGTTTAAGTCTCAAATTATGTTGGTGGTAACTCTAAGAATTTTTATCACTGCAGTGATTTTGCCGGCAAATTTAGAATTCCCGGACTGCCTCCCTGGCATCCTGAATCAACTAGACCTTTTTTAAAAATTTTTGCAGGATATGAAAAACGCTCAATTTAATATTCGAATATGTTTTTTTGCATGTAAGCATAATATTGAGATGAAAGGTATTGCTTCTAAATTTAGTTAACATAGGTTTGTTAGAACTGACCTTTATTAATTGGAAATTATTTTGCGCATAATTAAAGTTTTTGATTTGTCTTAATCTCAAATTTTCAAATGACAACTACCGTTTTCATCACTTGCGATGCTTGAAAGGATTACAAGATTAAATTGTGAGACACGGTTCTGTCCAGAACGCTCAAAAATATGCGTAAAATAGGCAGCAGATTTTTACAAATCAGCTGAACAAATAGCAAGCATTTCTTAAAACTATTGGCCAAAGACGGCATTTTCCTGGTCATTTACGTTTATAAAAGGCTCAAAAACGGCCAAAAAATCAAAAAGACTTGAGTTTTTTTCTCTAACCATCTGGATCTTTTCCGTTTGTGCCCCCCCCCCCTCAGCTTAGTGGGCGACCCCCCCCCCCTCCCCCCAGACGCACGTGCCACTTTTTTACATAATGATTTACTATTTAATGGCACCTGCTCTGTATCTGGGGGGCGCATAACGTACTGGGGGGGCACAAAAGATCCAACAATTACGTTCATTTCTTGAGCTCTTGGCTCCATTTCAAGTTCTGTTACTCTACCTTTGGCCATCTTACATTTCTCGCTAAGATCCTTCAATCTTGTCCTTTTTTGTATTTTATTGAGAAAGATCCTGTATTTAGGTTATTCAGTGCAGTGGAAAAATTCAAAAATTCATTAGTTTTCTGCGTACCTTCAAACTCAATAGAGGGAAATGAAATGACCCCAAAAATTCATAAATCAGCTGAATAAATAGCAGGCATTTCTTAAAACTATTGGTCAAAGACGGTATTTTCCTGGTCATTTACGTTTATAAAAGGCTCAAAAACGGCCAAAAAATCATAAAGGCTTGAGTTTTTTTTCTCTAACAATCAGTGTCTTTTCCGTTTGTGCCCCCCCCCCCTCAGCTTAGTGCCCCCCCAGACGCACGTGCCACTTTTTTACATAATGATTTATTATTTAATGGCACGTGCTCTGTATCGGGGGGGGGGGGGGGCGCATAACGTACTGGGGGGGGGGGCACAAAAGATCCAACAATTACGTTCATTTCTTGAGCTCTTGGCTCCATTTCAAGTTTTGTTACTCTATCTTTGGCCATCTTACATTTCTCGCTAAGATCCTTCAATCTTGTCCTTTTTTGTATTTTATTGAGAAAGATCCTGTATTTAGGTTATTCATTGCAGTGGAAAAATTCAAAAATTCATTAGTTTTCTGCGTACCTTCAAACTCAATAGAGGGAAATGAAATGACCCCAAAAATTTATAATTACGTAACCTTTTTGATCGTTAATAGCTGTTGGTTTTTCGAAAAATTGATCCTGGTGATAACCATGGATGTCATATCTGTCATCGGTTTCTACTGTATCGGAATAGCCACTGTCTTTTTGCGTCTGTTCTCGCTGTTTCTCAGCTGTTCTGAGGTTTTCTTCGCTCCGACTCCTTACACGATCATCAACCTGCTTTCGAAGTAATCAAAAAATATAACTTCAATAATTTAATATGCATATTTTGCTTAGTTTATGCTCTCTTCGTATTTTTTCCATAAAAATATTACAAATGTACGTAAAAAAAGAATTGAAATGATAAAAAAAATTGAAAAAATAGAAATTTTGATTCTCGTATCAAGAACCTGCCACACAACGCATGTTCAACTGAAACGCTTTCATGATTTTTCTGTTATTTTATGTCCGTATGATGACTCCTATCCAGCTAAACTATTATTCCAAAAATATACAACTTAAGGGAAGGCAAATTGCCTAGTTATCAACCCGGGATTTTAATTCAATATTACAATAATGCCTTCTCATTTATGTTTCTTCAGAAAAACTATTTACTTCAATGCGTAGTTTTATGTTTGAAAATATGTATTGAAAACAGACGTTAGAATTAGCCTCTATCATAATCGGGGCTGTATCCAGAATATATCCGAATTGTCCACAACCTCGAAAATGATAAAGTAAACCAATCGCTGTGTTATCGCTCTTGGTTTACCGATTAGTGCGTATAAGTCTCAGTTAAATTACTAATGTGGTTAAATAAGTTATTAATTCACCAAGTCATGTATACAGTTAGAAAACCCATTCCAATCTAATAATATTTAAAATATAAAGCTATAATATTGAACATCTATAAAAGGCTCTTCGTTCTCAAATCAGCGGGGATAGCTGGAACTTATGAGCTATACTAAGTTTGGCTTACCAGTTTAGTTTCAGGACGGTCGGATTAGATTTTAGAAAAAAAAACTAAAGTTTAGTCTGAGAGTTTGTTTGTGAGGAGAATGTGCGGAAGTAAGTAGAGTTTTACCAGTCAACAATTTGGCTATTTTTTAACAGTTTTTCTGCCAACTGATTTTCAGGATTCTCGGTGTGTTCTGTTTTTTCAATTCAGAGATTTCTCTCTCTCCACTTCGTTTCGAGAGAGAACCATCTGCGCCACGTCAGATGGTTGACGACATCTGACGTTGCGGGATGAAAATAACACACCATTTGGTGATTCAGTATTTATTCACCAAGTTTGCTGTTTGTTTTAAGTGGCAGTTGGTTCTCCAGTAGCTGCTTCTTTTATGTTTGTGGTAGAAAGTACCATATGGTGCAAGAACCACGGAGCCAAAGTTTTCAAGTGTGACTCAACTCTAACTCAACTTTTTGTGACCTTGGAAGGTTTTAAAAGTGAACTAGAAAGGTGTTTCTACGGTTACAGCTCACCCCGATTTTAAGAACGAAGAAAGATTTACTACATCAGTTGTACATGATCGGTATTAAAAAGTATTAGTGAACATTTAAAATATAAACCATCACCTTGAGTATACCAAATTTTTAGTTTTCGCTCTGAGCCATTTTTCGTTTAAGTTTTTTGGACTTGTTCTTTGCTTCTTCTAGTTTTTGTTCTAGCTGACGATTTTTCTTCTCTAATACTGCTATCTGCTGCTCAGCTTTTCTTGCTTTTGCAGATAGTTCGAGATTTGTTGTGGCGTACGACCTTGCAAGCTTGACCGTGTTATCTTCGCCCTGGCATCTGAGGCGATTCGATATCAAATATTGACGGCGCCAATAATCGTTGCTTGCCGCGCCGGTCGTTTTCCTTTCCAATTTCAGCTGTTCTAATTGGAGTTGCAAATCTTCTACCTCTAGTTCTCGTTGGAAAAGTTGTTGCCGGAATGTAGAGTTTTCTGTTATGAGGGCTGCATTTGTTAACTCATATTGCCCGTTCTCTTCATCAGGGAAGGCTGTTATTGCTTCATAAGGAGCTTTTATGTACGTGCATAGATTTTTGTTGTACAGAATGTAGCTCCTATTTTTCACATCGCGATCTTTTATCCTCCACACGTTCTTTGAGCTTGGGAGGGGGAATACGTTAATTACTGGAACCTCTGAAACAGGAACTTCATGCACGGTTTTTAGACATTTGTTGGTTATTGTTGTCTTCCCTTCTACTCTAAAACTGTTAAATTCCGGTTTGAGGCTGTACTTTAAATTATTCACGAATCTGGGGTTTTCGGTATTCAGCTGATCCTCTCTAACTTTTTGTGTTTCCAAACATAATTTTATGTTTCTGTGATCTTGTTCGGTTAGGAGGTCGTCAATATTGGAGAGTCGGATTGCTCTTCCACTGTGGTCTGGCATTGTTGCCGTTGCAGACTCGTGGTGAATATTCCAATTTGTTATTGGGTCGTATCCTTCGGGTTGACAGTTGGACATCTTCTTTGCTGGGTGTTGGACTAACTCGTTTGGTGCTGAAGTTGAGGAACTAGAGAAGAGTTTAACGCTGAAAGTTAATTTTTAGCTAAATGCTTTTTGTTATTATAAACTAGCTGGTGGTCTTATTATTTGCTAAATGCAATCCCACCACGGTAAAAGAAAGAATTAGAAGGAACCAAAGACTATTTCCCAAAGAATGAGCTCTAATTCTTCCGCAAAGAAAAATAGGAAGGCATGAATCAGAGCGTGCAAAATGAGGAGTATTAGGGGTAGAATCATGATGAAAGAAAGAAATGAAACCAGAGCGGTATAGGCGGACATTTTTATTTTTTTAAGCCGTAGTGGTGTTGCGGGCATAAGGAATAATCGTTAACACCAATTTTCCGTTGTTTTGTATTGTTCCGAGAGGAAAAAAAATTTATCGCTAAACCTGCTATTCTTAGGAATTTTGCTCAAGCTAAATAGTTTTGTTGCATACAGGACATGACGGACTATTTGAAATGCAAATATTACAGAAACTATAGTTAGGGTGCGATAAAAGATGAGTTGAATGATTTAAAGATAACTGGGTTTTGATCCTATAGCATAAGTCACATTGATAATAAAAAACAATGGGAAAGGGGTACATTTTTGTTTTACACAGTGGGCAATGTGTATTTCTTTTATTTGCTATCAATTCTCGATAACAGCTAAAACATACAAAATGGTCTTGATCACCGTTTGTGGGGTGAAGTTTTTCAAAACGCTTACAAATCTTAAAACAAATTGGACATACGATTCCAGTGGGTGTATTGATCAAAGGTTGGAAAGGGGTTGTGTTTTTATTTCCCATCTTAAATGGCTTGAATGTTTTACTTACCAGGTTGGGTTTAACTCCAAGGATTGTCGGGGGTAATCGGGTAGTTACACACAGGACAGGATTTGAGGGTCTTGATATATTCTGTGCAAAAAATGTGGTCTTTGTGGGTCTTGAAATGGCTAAGGTAAGTTTCGGCTACCTCCTCCTTGGTTTGTCCACAAAGATCGCATCGGAAATAGTAACTATAACTGGATGTGTATATTGGCTGGTTGCAAACGGGGCAATTGGGGTGGTCCCAATATTCAAATAACTGTTGTCGACAAGGGATGCAAGCAAAATGAGGGGGCTGATTTTTGGAATTTGCGTGCATTTTCTTAAATTTCTTGCAGGATGTGTAACAAATGGGGCATTCAACAACATTTTCGTCAGTAAGAGAGAATTTGGGAAAGAACCAATTATTTACATAACTTAGAATAGCAGACATAATTTTAAAGTGTTATTTAAAAAAGGCTGTGGATAGTAATTGGAAAAGTGTCCTTCAAATCGACAAGGCACAGGAAGAATTTCCACTGCGTGTCGTTGGGGCGTACTTTAAGGTTTCCCTTTTGGCTTGTTTCCTGATCTTCGTAATTAACAATGATACATGGTTCTACATCTTGAAGGCCAGGGCAAATAAGATCGAAGGATTTCTGGAGATACGTGATTCTAACTAAACGTTCTTTATTAAAAAAATACATTTTTGCGTTCAAAAGGAGAAAAAAGGAATCGAAGTAAACAGAGGGTCAGATTTTATCAAGATTAAATGGAAGTGTGGTGGAGACAGATGTTGACAAGGTAAGAAAAAAGTACCAAAAGGGGGAAGTTGGCAGGACTGTAACGTATCCGTCTTCCCAGGAGTCTAAATATTTAAAATGGATTATCAACGTAGGTACTAGTGTGTTATTGTCTACTTTTGTGCAACATCTCTGAAAAAATGGTATCTGTACTAACTTATTCTGATACGGTAGTATCATTTCTTATCAACAATCTTTAATTTAGGATTAAGGATTCTGAGTCTAGCAATTTTGGAACACATGGGGCGTTCTCCATAATGAAGAAGAAGTAATTCCAATATGGTGATGTTGGATAAACTGACATTTGCCAAGAATCATTGGAGTCAATTTCTTGAACGTCGATTATTATGAAGGGAGTTAGGAGGGGGTATGATTCAAAAATGCGCTGGAAGCGTACAATCTCCACTAATTTTCCGTTCAGAAAGAACATTTTTGGGAATTAGTTACCTATTAAAAGTCATCAAGGTTGTCCGGCCAAAAAGTGGGATTTAGATTAGCGAGAAATACAAAGAAATGCCAGTGGTTAGAGTTTGGTGTCAGGGTTATAAATCCTGTCTCGCAAGTGTCCCAGTAGTCCAACTCGACTATTAGTTGAGGGGTCAATATATTATTTTCTGAAGAAAATGTTCTGGAAAAGCCGACTATTGACACCAATTGACCCTTATAAAGGAAGTGCATTAGTTGAGCTTAATTTTTTTACAAAAAATATTTGGTATAAAGCAATCTTGTATAAAACTGGAGAGACTATCACTATTAAGACGCAATCAAGTATACTATGATATGGTTCCGGAAAAAAATTGGTTTTAAATGTCAGTGTTATGATTAATAAAATTATAAAAACAAAATCTAAAAAGGAAGTATAAACGCACACAAATTCGATATCGTAGAATACGAAATTAATAACTATAACAGTTGTTACAATGGCTATAGTCATATACATGTAAAATTGAAATAGGCTTAAATTGTCGTATAAAATCATTCTAAAGATAAATTTTTATAAATATCCGTAAATCGGATTGATCTTGTCCGCGTAGTAGTCAAAGTCTACTCCGATGTCAATGAATGTTATGCTAAAGTCAATAAACGCTCTTAAAAGCTTAAAATAATTAGGGTTACTGGGATAAACAATTATATCTAAAAGATCTATGAAATGATGCTACTCTAATATGAATAATACTGTGAAGCAAAGGCAGGTGAGAGAATATTATCTGTCCTGTATATCCTTCAAAACGAATGAACAATTGATTTGGTTGTCGAATAAACAATGGTTTCATAATTGAAGGGAAGTCATCACCTAAACAAAGATATAAATGTTTTTTTTATTAAGTTATGGAGGGGCAATAACGTTTCCCGTTATTTGCGGAACAGGAGGGTAAAGTTTTTTGTTTTCATCTATTTTGGTTTCAATTAGAGCGTAATTTTGTTGGGTTGAACTATACTCATGATAGTTTTCTTCATCGATATTATAGTTTGAGCTTACTCTTCTTTGTCGTGATGGTGCGGATGGTGTAGGTTTTCCTTCGGAAAAGATTGAAGTGAAAACAGAAAGTACAAATAAGTTGTATGTTGCTCCTAAGAGAATTTTCCAAAACCCTATGGTTCTGTTTGACATTTTGTGAATTTCGAAAGCTCTTAGCATTGTGGTAATCACGTCAAGTATGAATTTTATGCATAGGAAAACTGCAAAATAAATACCAAGTTTTTCCAGATAATACGTTATTATACCAAATGTTCCCGTAAATTGTGTCACGAAGTAGTTCGGGGACAGTAGGGAATCGAGATAAATTTGACGATTTATTCCCATTGCTGAGGAATAGATATCTTTCTCACTGTAGTCAATTTCCCTCGAACTTAGAACTTCATGTGAAATTTTTTGAAGTACTGATTTGGAAGCGGAACTGTGCAGAATGTTGTCCCAAAAATCTTTTAATTGGTTAGGAGTATAGATACCTGCGCGTTGGGATTCATAGCCAACTGAATTTATGATATGGCCAATTGAAAGCGGTGAGAACAAGAAAGGAGTTTTGAAAGGAACAGGGGCAGGCATCAAATGGTACCAAGATTTTTCATTATCTAGGTCAAGTTGGTAGGCATTTTTATAACCTCCAACGCATTTTACTTCATTGGTAAAAGGAAATGTTTGCCTAGTAATAGGATCGACGAACATTGTTCGATCATTATAATGAATAGGAATACGATCGTAGCAGCGTTCGAGAACTTTTAATGGCGAGTTTTTCCTTGGGCAGTGGTATAGCCAACTGATGCTACCGTCCGTGTCCAGAAACATAGACCGGTTGCCTGTTAGCATATAACCAGCTAGCCTATTGTTTTGAAGGGCTAACATTAAAATCGTTTGTTTTTGAGTTCTATCAAGTTCGCACTGATTCATAATAACATTATGCCAGGATTGCTTGATCCTCAAATAGTTGTGATAAATAATGTAATCCAGCTTAGCGGCTAAGTGAACCTCATAATCTAGCTCGTCTTCACCTACATGGGCCCAGGGTGTACGTGAAGGAGAGTGATGAGGGTCATCTTTTACCTTTCTAGTGTACCCGTTCCAACTCAGTTCTGTACCGGATGCTACCGTAACTTTGTGATAACTATGTTCACTTTTTAAATCATTAGGTTTGCCAGTCCTCATATTAAAGCCACCTGAATAAGAAACAAAAAGGGACTCCAAATTAGTTTTGTACAAAGGTTCTGGTTTACCGCACAATGTTTCAGATTGGTCTAAGACTCGCAACTTAATATCCATTTGGGCAGGTTTATGGGTTCCTGGACCTGTATACGGAACTTCTGATTTTTCGTCGCTAACAATAAAGTACTTAGGATTTCCGGCTTCAATGTCATGTTTTATCATTTTGGCATCTTGGGTAAATTTTTTGAAAACAAGACAATTCTCGGGAATGTCCCAAGAGTATGCAAATGGATCTAAAGATGTGGAATCACATCCTCCTTCGTGCAATGCACACGGCAGTTTCTGCCCTTGGGTGTTGTAGACTGACTTGTCTTGAACATTAACTTCTAACAAAATTTCCTGCATTAGAGTTTCAAAAGAGTAATGGCTTATATCGCCACTATCGTCGCATGAGGTCGATGAATCGTCCTCGAGGTCGGCTCCATAGTTTTTGTATGAAATTTTCCTATTGTTTAGTTCAATTTCAATGTCAAATTTATCTTGAAAGTCGTTAACCATAAGTTTTCCCGTTCTGGTCGCTTGTTTGCATTGTTCTGGTGAGACAATTAGATGATAGGTAATTAAGGGTGCGTCATGGACAATTGATGAATGAGAAAACATACCGCAGTGATATTTTAAAACATTCACACTAACGGAACACATAACAGCTTTTACGAATGTGCGATAAGACCGTTGATAAATAGTTACTCTAACGTTGCGCATGTCAATGTTTTCAGGGCTGATACTACATGGCGCTACCTGGTTTAAAGAGTACATTTTGTTTTCTTTCATTTGAGAGCAATCATAATGTATAACTCGCAACTTGTGCGACACATCATTGAGCTCGTCTATTTTTTGGTCAAACTATGAGGGAAGGCAGGAAATAAAAGAAATAAATTTTAAGATAAGTATAAAATTTTTAGGAATTTTAAGCATTTTAAGTTTGCTTACTTTATTTTAGAATTTATTTATTTATTTAAAAATTTTTTTTTTGCGTAGAGATGTCTGATTATCTCTAACTTTGGCTAATGTGAATTATAAAAGAAGTAAAAAAAATAGGTAAAAATAAAGGTTTGTGACTTGGTTCAGTAATGTTGGACTTGTCTGTCCGTTACCTGAAACATATAAAACTAAGTGAAGCCAGCCTGATATCGGCTAGTCTGTTGTTTTCTTCTGTTTGACACTCTTCGATTTTCCGCATTGTTACTTGGATTAGGCATAGTATTATTATGAGGGTTACTGGAACGCAATGGACTAAATTCTGGGTTAGTTTGGCGTATGATTTGCCCATGTGAATGTGGCGTTGAACTCCTTGTTCTTTCCCTAATCACTTCAATATTCCTATTAGTGAGATGTTCATTTACTGCACCAGAGGAGCTTCCTTCTATGAAGCCTGAGTCAAAATTTGTTGGTGTTTTATCTAAATCAACAGGGGTTCGATCAAAGTCGGTGATAGGCCAGAATTCTGTTTGCATAGGAATTTGAAAGGAATATCTGTTGACAGGTGTGTTTAGTTTTTTTAGTTGGGAACTCCTCAAATTTTCGTAGAAGGTTTCTAAGGAATCGTTATTGATACCATATTCAACTGTTAGATCTGGAAGTGTCTCTTCTGCCGGGTAGTATTCAACAAGATGATTTCTATGTGCAACCTTTCTAACCCTTTTGTCGTTATCAAGCTCTATTTCGTAATTCACGTTTGTAATTTTCTTTACTACCGTATATGGGCCTGACCTGAGCTCTTGGAGTTTTTTTGATTTGCCTAATTCTATGCTGTGGTTTTCCATCAGAACCTTTTGTCCAATTTCTAGTTGTTTACCCAATTTGTGTTTATTTCGATGTTTATGTGCCTTTGCGTTGTGAGCTAGGCTGTGTTTATAAGTGCTATTGTAAATTTGTTTAAATTGATTTTCACGGCTTAGTAGTGAAGATTCTATTTTTGGCTTCAACAATTTGTCAATTTCTTTGTTGTCAGATTTTTGCAGTGTGTGTCTATGTAATGGTAGATCTTTACAGAAGTCAGAATTGCATGTGAGGTTTGAATTTCTTAATAATCCTAATTTTAGTGAGAGTGGAATTTGAGGTTTTTGACCAAAGATAATTTCATACGGTGAAATTCCTGTACTTGAGTTAGGTACTGTGTTGTGAGCAAAAGCAAACTTCGGGGCAAGTTCATCCCATTTTCCTCCGGCTTGTTCTAAAAACATCCTAAAATGTGCTCCTAAGTGTTTGTTTTGTATTTCAACTTTTCCATTCGTCCATGGTGAGAAGGCGGTTCTTGGGGCTGGAGTGATTCCTAGTTCGTGTATCCAACTAGTGAAGTTTTGATTCATAAACGCTGAACCTTTATCATAGACTAATTTTTGAGGTATCCCAAAAGACAGGATGAATTTTTCAAACGCTTTAATGGTGTCAAATGCGTCCGTAGACCTGACGGGGTAAACTTGAATGAATCTCGAAAATGAATCTACAATCACCAGACAATGGTGTTTTCCATTTGACGGTGGGTTCAAAGGTCCTTTATGATCAATGTGTACCTTGTGAAAAGGAAATGGTATTGTGTCGGTCCATTTTTCTAAAGGTGCTTCGTATATATCTTTCCGTTTTTGTTTATTTTTTTGACAGTCAAGACAGCTGGCTATGAGGTGCTTAACCCATTTGTACATTCCGGGCCAGTGAAAAAAACGTCTTATGTTTGCAAGAGTTTTATCTAAACCAATGTGTCCTGCTAACACATCGTCGTGGGTCAAATTAAATGTTTTGATGAATAGGGAGATTGGTACACAAACTTTGATTAGTTCAGTGTTAGGATCGTCTGTCTGTTCTTTGATGCAGAGTAGGTTTCCAATTATGCATAAATTTTCAAAGTTATTGAGATAGTTTGTTTTAGCTTTCGATTGGCGATTTTCAATGGTTTTGAGATCTTTGTTTTGACTTAGAAAAAACTTGCGTATTTGTTGTAATACTGGGTCTTTCAATTGTTCTTCACATAGGACTTCAGTGTTTAGATCAACATTTTTTGCAAAAGAAGTTAGTTTCAAGATCAATTCTTTAGCATCCATTTTTTCGTCAAGTTTTTCAGGGAATGGTGATTGTTTTGTTAAGGAAGTTTTATTTTGTTCCTCTTCTGCATTTTGTGCTGCAAAGATTTCAGCAAAAGTAAGAATTTCATGGTCTGGATCATCAATTACTTGGCAAAAATTTTCATTATTTGCTTCAATAATTGTATTTGAAGGAGAGTTTTTTTCGCTATTAGCCTCTCCTGAGTTTAAAAAGGAATTGTTAGAAGTTTTTTCCAATTCATTGGTCTCAATTTGAGTCGCTGTTTGTTTTTGATCGTTTAATTTTTTAAAATGATTAATTGCAGAACCTTGTGAGAAGTAGTCGACAAGATTTGTTACTCCACAAATTGTTACTTTGCTTGGTTTATAACGTTCTTGTGTCAATTGGTCGTTTTTGAATGTATACTTTGCTAGACCTGTTTTGATTTCTTTAAGTATTGGGTAAAAATCGTCGGCATTGCCTTTTCCGTTGTCATGGAGAACGAAGTATTTTTCCTCGTTTCCATTCTGGTCGTAGAACGAAATGTCTTTTGGTATCTTTTGTGTTTTAGTTGATGTTTGTCAAGATCTTTCAGTTTTACGTTTCTACTTAGAATGTCGGGAAAAGCAAGATTCTTTCCTTCAGTCCAAATGATTTTTAGGTTTTGGAACTGTGAAATCACTAATTGGTATCTAAAAAAGCGATGGGAGATTTTCCCTGGTCTTCCCCATAAGTACATTAGTGGTTTGTGGTCCGTGTAAACATAAACAGGAAATGGCGAGCCAATTATGTAGTGCTCGTATGTTTGAAGTGCTGAAATTACACCACATAGTTCACGTGCGGTGGTACTCATTTTCTGCTCTTCTTTAGTGTAAATTCTGGAATTAAATGACACTATTCTCTTCCCTTCAGGAAATTCCTGTACTAGGATAGAGCCAACGCCAATTGAGGAGGCGTCTACGTGAACGTGAAAAGGATGTTTTGTGTCTGGTATAGCTAGTATGGTGTCCTCACTAATGCGGTCTTTTATACTTTGGAAAAGTTTTTCATGTTCCGCTGTCCATTCGAATTTAGTTTCGGTTTTGGTTAAGTCGTAGAATGGTTTACAGTCTACATGCAAGTTTTTTATGTACATGCTGTAGAACCCTAAGCATCCTAGAACTCTCATTACATCACGTTTGTTTTCTGGAGATTTCAAGGCTTTGAGATCTGCTACCCTTTTCTTGACTGGTTGAATTCCTTCTTTGCCTACAATGTGGCCAAGGAACTGAACTTTTCTAAGAAAAAACGTAGTTTTTTCGGGTTGCGCTTTTAAACCTGCTTTTCTTAATAATAAATGGTAGTTTTCAATAATTTCAAACATTTCGTTTCCAGTTTGAGCTTGCATGATAGTGTCGTCAATGTAAGTTATGGCTTGTTTTCGTTTTATTAGTGGTGCAAAATGAATAGTCATTATTCGGCTAAAGAAGTTAGGAAGACCACAAAGGCCGTAAAAACCTCTTTCAAATGTGTACTGTTTCGAACCAATTACAAAACTTACTAACTGTTTTGTCTCCTCGGTGAGGGGGACTTGATTGTAAGCTGAACACAAATCACTAGTAGTGAAGTAGTTCCCTTTGAGCTTAGTCAATAGGCTTCCCCTTGGTTCTAGGGGCCATGAATATCTGCTGAGGTCAGTAATTGAATTTAGATAGCGTGCGTCAATTACGAGTTTTATGGTATTTCCTTTAGGGAGGATTATTATCGGGTTAATGAACTCGGAACCCATTTCGTTTTCGTTTCCCATTTCACGGATAATACCTGTTTTACACAACTGATCCAAAAGAATTTCTAGTTTTTCTTGATAATGAAGGGGTACTTTGGATGGTCTTTGTTTTGACAACGTGACGTTGGGCAATAGTTTTACGTTGAATTTTTGTTTAATTTTTCCAACATCATATTTATGTTGTGAGTATACGTCTTTGTTATGAACTAGTGTTTCCAATAACTGTAACAGTTTTTGGTCAGAGATGTCTGATTGGCTAAAATCAAATTTTTTAAGGAAAGTTTGGTCTGTATCTAAAAATCGGCCAATTATTTCTGGTTTAACCTCAATGGGTCGCAAACTATCCTCTCTTTCACTGTGGGGTTTTAAATTTTTTAGATCGTCACTGAAATCAGTTTCTAATTCGTAATTGTCAGTAAAGTCTTGTTCACGCTTACGTTTTTCAGTTTTTTTGTGTTTATTAGTTTTGTGATTTGAAATAGTTTTTTCGGAGTTAGGTTTTATTATTGGAGAAACACAATTTTCACTTACATGAAAAACTTGATTCCAATCGGTCTCACTAGTCAAAAGATGGTCTATAAAAGCAAGATTGTCTACAACTGTAAAGTTTTTCTTTGGCTCAATCTGAATGTCCTCTAAGGTGTGACCTATTGGGCCTTTAGCAATGACAACCTTATTATTTTGCGGATTGTTTAACATTATAGGTAACTCCTTTTCCTTTTGGAAACATCTTACATTATAGGTATAAATACCTTTTTTCTGTAACTCTGATCCAATAATAAAGGATGTTCCTTTTCGGAAAAATTCGTTAGTGGGTTTTATGGTGATGACACGAGTTGTTTGGGGAGCTAGATGAAGTTGGATGTCCATAAAAACCGTTTTGTAGAGACTAACATAGGGGTAACTTTTAGTTTGATATCTGCTAAGTGAAATGAAAATGCCGGGATAAATTTTTAGTTCAATTTTTGGTGTTGAAATATCAATTGATTTTGTAGAGCTATCAAGAAAGTCCATTCCCAAAATGTTTGGCTTACATCCGTCTTTGGCTGAAACCCATGTTTTTATTTTCACGTTGTATTTTCCTTCTATGTCGAATGATGAATTGAAAGTAATATATCCCAAGAGCTTTAGTTTTTCTCCGTTAACGGCTACAGTGTTAGTTTTTATTTTGACAAGATCTAATTTTTGTGTTTTGCATATTTCACTGTATGTATAGTAGTTAATAATAGAACTGGTTGCACCTGTATCAACAAGGAACTGGGTTTCTAGACCGTTATTTTTATTCTTGTCTCCGACGGGTTGGTATAAGTTAATATAAATATGTTTGTTGATGATTTTATTAGTGTTATTAGTTTCAGAGGGTGACGGAGACTGGTCTAGTTTAAATTAGCATGATTGTTTTCATCATCGCTGAAATAGGAACTAGAGCTATTGTTCATGAAGTGCACTTTAGGACTTCGCTCTCGGCTATTATCTCGTGAGTTATAGCCACTGTTAGGTCTGTTACCTTTTCTATTTGAATCATTGCTTCGTTCGTTTGAATAATTTCTGTATCTCTGCTCACTGTTTGGTCTATCTCTGCTACTATTTCTATCAGACCTGTATGAATCTCTCTGATTTTGTCTATCTCGAGAGTCGTAACTACCTGACCGATGTCGGTTTGATGAAGTGTAATTGGATGGATGAGGAGAGTTATTCCTATAATTAGGAGTGTGTTGTCTGTTGTTTTCACTTGGATAATTATCTCTTCTTCGATCGTTATTGTTCGGGTAATGACTTTGCTGTCCTGGTGATCTACCTCGGTTTTGACGATAATTATCTGTAAACTTATCTCTGGTTTGCGGAGACTGTTTGTTTTGTTCTTTATTTTCTTTGCGTTTGTAGCAGTATGCAATTGTGTGACCAGACTTTCGACAATATTTGCAAAATCTGGTTTGATTTTGTTTCATTCGGGGGTTGTTGTTATTATATGTTGCGTTGATTTTGTGGTCTTTCATTAAACTTGTTAGTTCCCTGATCTGATTTTTTAGACCTTCAATTTCTAATTTGTTATCCATGCTGTTGGATGATGTACCAGTAAATTCACTGCTCACTGCAAAACTCAAATCTTTAGTCGATACATGATCTCTAAGTTGTTGCCAAGTGGCACCTACATTTTCGATTAGAAATTGATGTGCTTTCTGTTTTAGAGCGGGTGGTGTTAGTCCTCTAACAAAATATTCCATACTTTTTCCCTCTCTGAAGGCTTCATTGAAATCGGGATCCGGCCAACCTTTTTCTATTGTTTTGGTTAATCTGTGTATGTAACTTTTGATTAGCTCTTCTGGTTGTCTCCTTAAGTTTTCTACTTCAATCCGTTTTCTGTACTTATCCTTTTCATCTGTAAACCTGGCTATGAATTGCGTTCGGATGTCATTCCACGCTAATGCTGGATTCAATGATTCAAACCACTGCGCGGCGGGTCCTCGCAAAACCGAACCGAAAAGTGCTCTCTGCCTAGCATCATAAACTGCGGCTTGGTCAGGGTCAGCTGCTGGTCTAGTTCCGAGAGAGAATTGTATTTTTCTTATTATAAGGTTGATAAAGTCTTGTGCGTCCTCTGATGGGTCTAAACAGGTAAATTTTTCAAGTGCTATGTCGGGATATGCTACTACGTTTGCCATTTCTGATTAAAGTTAAGACCGTAAATTTTGTTTTAAAATTTTGTTTGTGTAATAATTTTTTTTTTGTGGTTTATGTGTATTGGGTTATATTGTTATAGCTGAATTAGAACGCGCTATTTTCTATGAGAAATCAGGCTTTGTTACCTATATATGTTCGACTATCCCCGTCTTCGGCCTATGCGTTGGTTCAAAAGAGAACCCGCAGCCTCACCCACTCAGGCCCCAGCTAAACTTACTAACAAAAGTGGGACCTCTAGCCTATAGGACTAGAGAACTGCATTGAGTGGATCGCATCATAATGTTCGGTGTGCAATGAACAATGCGTGAGGACAATTATCGAACTTGTGACTTACTTAGAAAGCCTGAAGACCTATAAATTTGAAGTGCTAACAGTACAAGGTGAAAAAAATTGTAGCACGTTTTAATTCAGCTAACTAGTAAAAGTTTTCTATATATATAAATATATATATATATATATATATATATATATATATATATTAATTAATTATAAATTAATTTATTAAATATAATTCAGAAGTGTTTTGGTTAATATTTGTAATATCTATTGTGTTGTATGAGGGTATTTCAATATTACTATTTGGAATCTTTAGTAAGTTTAGTATATTGAAGAATTCAGGGTTATTCCAAATGTACGTGATAAAAAAATTCGCAAAGGAAGTTGGCTCAAATTTGTAGAAAATTGCTAGGAAAGTGCTATTGTTTGTTATGAATCGTGTCACTTTGCCCGTTTTATTATTTGTTGTAACTGTGATATTCAGATGTTCAACGATTATGGTTTGCACATTGTCCATTAATTCATTTGTTAAAACCTAAGTTATCAAAAGATGAGAGGTGCTAGAATAGTAAACTTAAAATGAAAAAGCGACAAGGTTTATAAATCTAGAAGAGAGTTAACAGTATCTAAGTTTGGTTAGAATCGATTAAAACAACTAACTTCTCTATTAGAAATATCCCACCTGGGTAAAAATAGTGTTAACAGAGTAAAGAAACTTTTGCCTGATTGGGTTGGACTGATAATTTATTCTTTTCGTTTCTGCTAGCAGTTGATTTCAATAAAAGCGGTGCAATTACGGTATACGCGCGTGCTATTTGTTAAAACCGAATTATCAGATAATTAAAAACAAAATATCAGGCGTGATTCTTTCCTCTGGTCGCACCAGTTATCATAATCGGGGCTGTATCCAGAATATATCCGAATTGTCCACAACCTCGAAAATGATAAAGTAAACCAATCGCTGTGTTATCGCTCTTGGTTTACCTATTAGTGCGTATAAGTCTCAGTTAAATTACTAATGTGGTTAAATAAGTTATTAATTCACCAAGTTATGTATACAGTTAGAAAACCCATTCCAATCTAATAATATTTAAAATATAAAGCTATAATATTGAACATCTATAAAAGGCTCTTCGTTCTCAAATCAGCGGGGATAGCTGGAACTTATGAGCTATACTAAGTTTGGCTTACCAGTTTAGTTTCAGGACGGTCGGATTAGATTTTAGAAAAAAAACTAAAGTTTAGTCTGAGAGTTTGTTTGTGAGGAGAATGTGCGGAAGTAAGTAGAGTTTTACCAGTCAAAAATTTGGCTATTTTTTAACAGTTTTTCTGCCAACTGATTTTCAGGATTCTCGGTGTGTTCTGTTTTTTCAATTCAGAGATTTCTCTCTCTCCACTTCGTTTCGAGAGAGAACCATCTGCGCCACGTCAGATGGTTGACGACATCTGACGTTGCGGGATGAAAATAACACACCATTTGGTGATTCAGTATTTATTCACCAAGTTTGCTGTTTGTTTTAAGTGGCAGTTGGTTCTCCAGTAGCTGCTTCTTTTATGTTTGTGGTAGAAAGTACCATATGGTGCAAGAACCACGGAGCTAAAGTTTTCAAGTGTGACTCAACTCTAACTCAACTTTTTGTGACCTTGGAAGGTTTTAAAAGTGAACTAGAAAGGTGTTTCTACGGTTACACCTCTGATTATTATAAGGCAGACCCTAATAGCCTTAAACTTTAAAGACCCTAATAGCCTTAACCTTTAAAGCCTTAAGAGGTATAGAGCTAGGGCTATTTATGTCAGCGCTTGAAGTGGTCTTATCTAAATCATCCTGACTAACCAGAAAACACTGCCGGAAAACACTGAAGATAAACTTACTACGGTAATGATATTAAACACCGGAGTATTCAACATACACATAGTGTATCGATCTAATAGACTGGCTCGATTAAAGTAAGCATGCGCTTTTTAAATGAGAATGAAGTCTTGTTACTCGGTGATTGGTGGAGAAAATTGGAGAACACAGACTGGATTTTCATCTGCTGTATCTACTTTGATGATATTATAGATATGTTGAGAGAGACTGCAAAATCAAAATAACTTTTATATTCTCGCCATATAGCCACAAAAAAGACTGTTGACACTGCATATTATTTGCACTTCCGACGCACGTGCCATACTGTTACATAAGAGTTTACTATGCAATAGCATGTGCTCTGTAATTGGGGAGTGGGCATAACGTACGGGGGGCACAGGCGATAAATATCTGTTTAATGACCTTAACCACAAAAAGTAAAATTATTTAAAGAGCTAAAATTGAAATACATACGAATCTTCCTATATTTGAGTTCCAATCGTATAGCATTCGAATGACATTTTAGTACGTAATTTTGTCAAACATTACCTAAATTAATGAAGACAATGGCAAACACATAAACATGAACAAAATAAGAAACATAGGCTCTTACATAGAATTAGAACTTTAACATTTCGATTTAAACGAATTTGATTTTCAAAAAACAACTAGGATTCGTATGTTTTTGGAAGAAGTTATAATTTTCAGGAAAATTCATAAAAAGCAATCTATGTGCTTTCCGAATAAAAAACAAAACAACCCTGCAAATGGCAAAAACGGTACATGATAACGTTTCTTTAATGTGCTCCAGGGAATCACTCTAGAGTATCTCATGAAATAAGTGTGAAAAAAGTATGATAATAAGACATTTAAAGCATAAACTGTATCTTGAAATTGTGCTGTTCAGGAAAGCAAAGTTCATGTTTTTAGATTTTGTGTTTATGTAAACAATTCATATCTGTGTTACAACTTTTAACTCCGAACAAATATAGTCCAATAAACACAACAGACTAACTAGCATTGGGGAGTAAAGAGATTGGGGGGGGGGGGGGGGGTTCGGTGGGCGGGCTGGATTGGAGTGGGTCCAAATCATCATCTGGAGGAGGGTGGATAGAGTATAGTTAACCAACCTTAACAAAAAAATTGTCTGCTCAAAACAGTTTTTGTGAATTTCATACTTAGAAACTGGCGAAATCTAAGAGAACTACTCAGCCACTTAATGCATTCCGGGCTTTACATTTTTATCCCGTTTTGGAGAAACGGAAAATCGGTCTAGAAAAAGTTGAATAAAAATGACCACAGGACTAATACAAATGCTAAAACTTCGGTTGAAAAGAACTTGAGAGCAATTAGCAAAACAAAACAATTTTCACTAAATACAAATTTAAATAAACAAACAGCTGAAGAATCCCGACAACAACAAAAGATAGCTAAACTATATCGAAAGTAGTTGCTCAAAAACCCAAGTAGGTTAAAAACGAAAAACATATAAATTTCACCAGAATGATATTTTAGATATACAGAAACCACATGACACTATTGGTAAAATTTACAGATTTTAGAAAACAAATCAAATGTCTCGGAAGAACACTATGAACCGGTACAGGCTACCATTTTTTTAAAAATACTATCCATTTCGTTTATTTTTGGTTTTTTTTTCCATTTCTATTGACTTCATCACTGTGGAGGTGATGAACCAAAGTAAATCAAAAGTTCAGAGAACCACAGATCATGCTATCAGTCTCATCTATATAATTGAAACAAAACTCGACAGCTATAATTACCGAGTTTCTAACCAGTTTACTTCGGGATAGCAGAATTTGTTTAGTTTTAGTCACTCTGTATTTGATTGTCCATTTTTTAATTATTCGCATAGCAATTATTGCTAGTAGAGAGCTCAACATCAATGCAAATTTTCGCCATTGTTTCAAATTTTAGTTGTACTCATCGCAAGCTAACAATTAATTTCAAGTAAGTTGCAGAACTGTTCGTTTTTTCAAACATTTCGAGCAGATCCCCTAAATTTAAGTACATATTATTTTGAATTAATTTTTCAGAAAAGATGTATATGAACGAAACAGTTTGTACTTATGTGGATAAGAATTGGCATATTTTTTGTAAAGTTTCAGCCGATTGCTAATCTTTTTAAATCTACATTTCTTGACATTTTTTATTGGAATTTTAATCAGTGTCCACATTGACCAGCCCAAAAAAAATTCCGAAAAATTAAAACATTAAAAGTTTCATTGACTTCACCTCCTCCCATTAATATTAGATCTTTACACTAATACGTCCTCTACAGCCGCTTTACTCTTTTCCATTGACATAGTAAGAGGAAAATAAAAAAGTGATAACGAAATTGAATTCGTTTTTTAGAGCTCGCAAGATCTTTCAATTCAGTTCTGCAGGGTTTTTTTTAAAAAAAGCGGGGGTTAAAAATTTATAGACATCAATTTTGATTTCTGAAGTGTCTCCTGTGTATTAGAACTCAATTAGTTGAGTAACGAGTTTTTAGAACGTTTCCAGTGTGGTAACGTGTTTTCAGAAAGCTTTGTTTTTAATCATGCAAATCTCCGATGCACAGCTCTCGGTACTCTAAGTTTTTCTTTATTTGATAAATGTTTTTCTTACAAATTACTTGCGCTTTTGACATTGTTGAGTTTGCAGTTGATACGGGCACGATCTGGAAGCTTGAGAAAGGAGAAAACAGTTAGGACAGATCCCCAATAGAAACTAGATATTGTTTTCAAAGACGAACAAATAAAACCGGATGCATGTTGCCGTTACTTTGGTATAACAAATGATTCAAAATTATCGTTTGAAAGCCATTTCCGTTATATTGAAAATTTCCGTCCCTATATAAGTAAAATATATCTCTAAGACTAAACGATTCTGTAAAACTTAGAAGATAAACTTCTATTATTACGGTGGTTAAGAAGTATAGCACCGGAGTCAAGTGTATGCACACGGTGTATCTAAACTAACAGACTGACTAGAGTTAGAGGAGAATGCGCTTTGTATAAGAGAATAATATCTTATCAGTTTCTGATTGGTTGGAGGTATACATCCAGCATTTCTACAGCTACAATTTGAAAAAAATACCTTACAATAAACATATTGGTTCTTTAAATTTTATTTTTATATCTAGAAGCACATACGAACAGTATCAGTGCAATCAATGTTTTTCATTTAATGAAAATAACGCATGGTAATTTTCAATTTGATGTTTTTAACATGTTCGTATTTAACCCAACGCTTATATTTTTAATTTATATTAATTTACGTCCAAAAAATAATCGCACATATTTGTTTTAAACATTGTATAGAACCATATATAGTTCTTGGTTATGGTTGTTTTAGCATTTATCGCGCCTCGCTTGTAAATCGCTATTGAACAATAGACAGTCAGCAGTTCAGGTCTGTCCGATCAAGCAAAAAGGAGATGGCGAAACATTACACTGCAAAGGCATACCTAAAATGGCTTTTGCCGATTCAGAACTCGCGGAATTCGGTTACGTTCAACATAAATATAGTAGCTTTTGAATGTAACCAAATTCCTCTAAGATATTGTAAGTCCCATGTATTAACATAGCAAAACTTAATTTGGTTACACGCTTAGCGAAATTTGACCGAGGCAATTCTGGTCTGCATTTGGGGTGTCATGAAATGAGGATAATTTGAAGAGCAAGTCCAAAAGATTAACATTCCCTGTAGATTGTGTGGACATCAGTAATTGGGAAGTTGTGTGTTGTGGTTTCAGCTGAAACTCCGCTTCTCTGATGTTGTTCTCTCTCCTCAAAACTCAACATGTCATCTCCAGGTCTGAAGTGAAGTGAAACAATTAGCAAATGTTTTTGGTTAAATATTTGTTATGGCTGCGTTGTTCCCACTATGGGGTAAATTAGAGAGGGAGGGGTGGGGTACAGGCTACAGAAACTTGTATGGGTGCAAAAACTTTAGAGGTACACGACGCAACCATTTTCGTTTTTAGCAACAGACTTATTTTTTTTTTTGAGAGCAACTTCAATCACTCAATAAATCAAAAAGTCAAGCGCGAAAAAGACATTCGAGCAGAAATTGAAGAAAATTCTAGAGCAAAACGGTCAAGTCAAATTTTTGCACAAAAAGATACATTTACAATAATTGCTTCAAATTTCATTTGAGAGCATTTAATAAAATAAATAAAAGGAAGGAAAATCGGTGTTTTTTCAATAATAAAGGTTAAAAAGGGTACCGTTCGACCCAAGACCCAACTCTTTCGAGGTTGTAAACTGTTTTAGGTCCTCTTTTCTTCTTTGGGTTTACTTTTCCATTGTCCTTGGATCTGAAAAAAGGGAATTGTTGTAAAACCCCATTAATTACCTACTGGGCTGATTTTAATTTAGCTCTCCACCGCTCAAAATTGGGGAAAGTTTTCAGATTGGGGAAAGTTTTTAGACGTTAAAATGAAGGTGATACAGCAAAACCACTAAAACTGGTCTTAAACACTGAATATTTCGTCAACAATTCAGTAATACAGCTGCTTGTTACGTCAATTATTCAATGATGCTGTCTTGGGTCTGGTAAAAAAAAAACCACATAATTTTAGATAGGAAATAAACCCCCAGGGAAATAAACACCCTTTTTAAATTTTAATTTTGGTCGTGATAATTTGGTCGGTTGTGATAGTTTCATATCAAGTCCCGCAGGCCGCTAAGGCATGACCATGGCTCGCGAGGCATGGCGAAACACGCTAAACGCACAAGTGGGGATTTTTTCCGTGGGGGTTTATTTCCTATCTAAAATTAAGTTGGTTTTTTCCGTGGGTTTTCTTCCCAAACCTCATGATCTATTAGGTATATTAGGTATTAGGTATATTAGGTATTAGGTATATACCTAGCTATTAGGTATATTGTCCATTAATAGATAGTATTATAGGACAGTTGCCGTTATCAATGATCAGTTTTGTATTACAGCATGCAAAAACATGCACTCTTGTAAATCAAGCATATTACACTTGTGCTTTTGACAGAAACCAAATATTGTTTTCAAAGGCAAACTTGCATAATCTGATCCATGCTGCCGTTACCTTGGTGTAACAAATGATGCAAAGTTATCGTTTGAAATTTAACTGAGTTAACTAAATTAATTGAGAAAATTATCAAAATGTCGGCTATAAAGGGCTCTTGGGTGGGGCGGTAACTGAAAAGATTTTTTAAGCATGTCGCCTTTTGTTTGTGCATGTCGCCCATCGTTGACAATTATTTCATCTTGGTTATATATAAGAAACTTTAAGAAGTTATCATACCTAATATCGGAAGCTATTGTTCTGCCGTCATTCTTTCGTCCACTTTCTGTTGCTGTTTGACATTGTGTCATCCTTTCCCGAGAGTTTTCATTTGATTTCCTTTTTTAAATCATTCTTGCATGATGTACAAAAAATTATTCGCAGGATAAATCCGACGAGGGGGAGTGGTTCGTTGACACTAGCACTAATGCAATCAAGAATTCAGCAATCAATTCTTGACAAAAAGCCGACCCTGACTTAAATGTGTAGATTTGGTCTGTGGCTATATCACTTATGTTCTTGAATTACTTGTGTCGTCAAGAAAGATTATGCACAGATGTTTAAAAGATCAATCAGCCTCAACTGCTTTTTGAAATTGATTTTCTAAACTAAGCAAAGCAATGTTTTCTTGTGAATAAACTGTTATAGCATTTTTTCCATATGTCACACCATTTTCTGTTTTCTCATAACATACAAACATAGCCGGCAGATTGCCGGCAAAAAGCAGCGATAGATGCTTGTGGCCTTCCATGGAATTGAAAGAACTAGAGAAATAAGATAAACAGATTGACCACCGGTCGTTTATTAGACCGCTAGTTTTTTTCGGTTAGAATCGGACTGTCGATTTTTTGACACACATACGCTCTATAAGGAAAAAGCCTTAATAGAGCTTTTTCAACATGAATATTCAAAATCAAAAACTCAAGACTCTAATACTCAAGAGTTAGGGCATATACGTTTGGCCCTACTTAGATGCACACATAATTTTAACTGCAAAGCAGTAGAAGTCACTGAAATTGAAAAAGTCAATGGTCGCAAGAATCATCGACGGAGACGACGTATTAAAAAGACCACGATGTCCCCAATAACAGCCGCTATCACTTCGCGGCTATCAAAAACTGAAAAAATTTACCGTCATATTGCACTCCATTACTATTATTCCAAGCTACCTAATTTAGGCTGTCCTGTTTTTCACTACTCTTCTTTTAACCCCCTATATTTTAACCCCGGTTTTTTAACCCCATTTATCATTTAACCCCTCAATTATTTAACCCCCATATTGTTTCACCCCGATTTTCAGCTTCCTATAATTGAGGATAATTAGGCCTCAGTCAATTCTATTTAGTCTAATTAATAGAGACTAAAATCGAGGTACATCCTTCCATTTGAAAGGCAACGGTTCTTCCGTCTTCTAGACAACGACATTGCTACAATTTGAAAAATACGTTGTAGGTTTTGATAAATGCATGGAATTTGGAGTTCAAACAAGACAAATTGAAAAGCAGAATGAGACTGTTTTTCAAAACTTTTTTGAAAAGCAGTCTCATCATTAATCTTCGATTTCAAACAAACGCAAGCTGTTCAGCATACTCTATCAATTATTATCAATCATTGGGGCTAATAACCCGATCTTTAATTTTTCCTTCTTTCTATCTCTCGACTGTTTCCTTTATTTGTTAATTGGTGTTCTGCGTATTATATCTCAATTGTCCTTGACATTGAAGTTTTAGAAAAAGTACTGGTCTGTGGTCTATTTCAGTGACTTATTAGCGGAGTGGGTATCGCTTAAAAAGACAACTTCATACGTGAATAGATTTTGCTACCGGAGAATATTTCGCGTTCCAGTAATTCAGAATAGATATATCTTTCTAAAAAACTCAGTGCCTATGTATGGTCGATGCATTTAACTTAGCGGGCATATAACTTAGCGGGCATATAACTTAGCGGGCATATAACTTAGCGGGCATATAACTTGTTCACACCGCCCCTCCTCGGATAATTTTTACGTCATTACTTGCTATATGAGAATCTATAAACTGCAATGGAGCATTAAAAACCATAGGGGGTCGAAAAAGAATATAGACCCAAACATTTTTTTAAAAAAATAGACCACGTAAAAAGTTACGTGCGATATTAATCAGAATTTTGCAGTGACTTTGACAATATCACGCAATCTTGCTTGAAACACGGACTTCGTGGATTTTCAAAAGTGAAATGTAAATAAGAAAATTTTTCCTTCTAGAATCTTGAAATCGTGAAAAGTGTACGTGATTGTTTCAACTTAAGTTAATGGTGTCAATTTCCTCTTTTCAATAGCATTTAAATTCAGTTATTCAAACCATCAAACCTTAAAAATTTAAATAAATTAAATAATTTTTTTTATATTACTTTTATCAAAGTAGTTATCATTTTTTTGTCAGAGATACAAGAACTAAGCTTAGCAATTTCCTGATACTATTGTAAAACCAACCCCCCCCCTGGTTAATGTCCCCCAGTTATGATTTATTTGTTGTTATATAGCACAATACTATGTAAAAAAAATAGCACGTGTGCCTGGGGTACTAAAATACCCATATACCCACTAAACTATGGGGAACAGAATAGTTCTAATCTTGTCGTGATCTTGTTATAAATTGGCTTAATTTATTCTAAAAAGTTGATTAAAATTTCATGTGGGAAATGAGACACATGTTATTGATGTTGTTATTGTTGATATTTGTCGGGTTTTTCTTGTTTCCTCTGCGTCTCCTGAAGTGGCAAAGTGGACTGTTTTGTTCAAGTGTCTAGATGTCCCATTACCACTCTTGTTGCTCATTTTAAAATGATATTGATCTGTGCTGTGCTGTACTAAACTATATACTATGATCTGTTCAGTTCCGTTACTGTCCCCATTGGGTTATGCTCCACAGAATTGAATCACGTGCATTTAGATAGTGAATTAAGAAGCTAATGCGCTTGCGGTTATTGAAAAATAAAATTGAGGATGATTCAAAAAATGAAGTAAATGGATTTTGATCTCAAAAAACAAAGTCAACTGAAATATGTAAAATACCTTGTTGACATTGCAACAATTTGAAAAACACGTTTGGATGTACGTTTCGATTAATGCCTAGAATTTGGGTTGAATGAAGTGAACTTGAAGCAAACCGGCACTGATCGAAATGCTATTTTAAAGAACCCATGGTACGATTTTATCGGCCACTAGAACTTCGAGGCAGAAATCTTAGTTTGATGATTGAATTACACTTAAAGAAGTAAAAGTCTAATTTTATCCTAAAATGAATGTCCTAATTTAGGACACTGTGTTTAGGGCAAAGAAATTAGACTTAATTAGAAACTTTTGACACTTGAATCAAACGGCTATAAATAATTGTCTGCTTTGCTATCCTAGACGGAGACGTTTGGTTTATTTCAACTCCTGTATACTTTTAAGAAGAAAACTTCTCTTTCACTAATCTGCAAAATTTTACTCCTATTTTTAATTTCAAATGAAACACAACACTTTTGTACCCTTTGGTTCTCCAAATATGTCAGAACACAATCTAATTCGCCGAGGACTTAGACCGTCTTTCTGAGCTCTCTGCCTCAATACGTTTATATTAGAACAAAATCTTAGTCGCCCGAGGGACTTAGTGCCCTGCTAAGAAGGCGCTTGCGCCCGAGTGATGGTAACGAGGCCCGAGGGGCACTAGGATTTTGTACTGGCGAATTTAGAGAACCAAAGGATAATAAATTGTTGAATTTCATTTGAAATTGAAGTTGAGAGTACAACTTTCCAGATTAGGGAAACAAAAATGTTCGTCTTAAAAATATGTAGGCGTTGGAATAAATCAATCGTCTCCTTCTCCGATAGCGAAGCAGCCGATTAATTATAGTGGTTTGATTCAAGTGTCTAAAGCTTCTAAATAAGTCTTATTATTGGTCCCTAAACCTAGTGTCCTAAATTAGGACACTAAGTTTAGGTTAAAAAATTTGTACTTTCACTTCTTTAAGTCTAAGTTAAAGCTTTAAAATTGAGCTCTCAGCCTCGAAGTTTAGTGACCAATGGAATCGAACTTTGAACTATCTATTTTGTATTAGCACACGGTTGGGTTGTTATCGCTACCAAGAAGTTATTAAACTTCAAAGGAGGCCTAGTTGTGGACGCAGTTGATCTAATTTAAAGAAAAGAGTAATTAGTGGAAAGTACAAATGATTCAGGCCAATAGTTTAGTATTGATACTGTAGCATGTAAATTTAAGTTTTTGTCATTTATGAGATCTAAGTTGCAAGTTGTGGAGAGTCGACAAGTCAAGATCATGCTAGTAATAGGATGACAACAACATTGAGGCAATGTTTTTAATCAAATTTTTGTCGCGTTTACAACGCTTGCACACAAAATCATTGTTCATCGCGCGCACGTCCTCCATTAACAGAAATTTTAGTAAACTTGTTACTTTTAAAAAGACTAAAACGCATTTTTTATTTAAAAACTGCTTTTTTACGACTGCATATTGAGCAAAAATGCACTTCGATTCCGATAGAAAAATTTATACACGAGATCATCAATTAGTTAGAAACGGTAACTATTGTGCCCCCCCAAGCTTAGTGTTCATATAACTTTTACGCCCCCCGACTCTCACGTTATTTTTTACATAGTTTATATGCTATAAAACGGCGCATAAATTGTATTTCGAGGGCATAACAGAAGTTATGGTTACGTGGCTCTGCTTGAAGTCACTGAGAACTTATGGTGTTTATCAGGAACCGCGATGCGGTTTCAGATGTTAAGTCAAAATTTCGAAGTGAATTCTGCGGAGTCACGTAGCCAATTAAATCCTTATGCAAAAATATGGCACATGCGTCTGGGGGGGTGCAAGTAATATGCACCCACTAAGCTGGGGGCACAAATGGAAAAGATTTAGTATATTTATATTGTGTACGTGTTTTCCAGGTGCGTTTCCAAGACTTCCTCGCTGATAGACTAAGTTCAGCTGCCATGAGACTTTAATGCCCGAATACTTTGAATCCTACATTAAAAGAAAAAAAGGTTCTATTCTGAATATATGTCTAATGACCCCCAGACATAGTAGCGTGCTATATAACAACACATAGTTTGTAACTGGGAGTCGTAAAAAACACTGGTGTGGGGGGAAACAGAATAGAAAAAATTTTATGCTTTGAATTACGGAAATTGCTCTGATATCTCAAAAACATGATTCACTTTTTAGCCGAGTAATTTTGAGCGGGCAATAACAAATGTGCGGTAATTGTTTTGGTCCACTCTCATTGCAATAGCAACAACTGAATAGTGTGCTACTCGGTACTACTTTCTTGAAATCACTTTTCGCATAGCATCATTGGCAAGAAAAAGTTGACGAAAAAACATTAAAACACTCACGTGCACATTTTAAAATGCCGAAAGTTTGAAGTGTCAGAAGTTAAAATGCCAGAAGTTGCTTTTTAGCCAGAAATTGAATATCGTTGACTTTCGTCAGTTTAAAACGTGCGCATTTCGTGTTTTAAGTATGGTTAAATGACTCTGCAGAAGTCATTTAGAAATTCTGACTTAATATCACGAACCGCTTCGTGGTTCTCGATAAACGCCGGAAGTTCTCAGTGACTTCAAGCAGAGTCACTTAACCATTACTTAGTGTTTTGCAGCTGTATTAGAATTTCGTAGTATTCGTCTGGCTGTGAAAAGTAATGTCATCGATAAGTCATCGCATGGAGAGCTGCTTAACCAATATTACAACAGGGTTGTCATTGCTATCGAAAAATTGTCAAACTCCCGAGCGAAAATGAGTTGTTGAATAACTTAGAGAGGGCAATAACATCTGTGTGGTAATGATTTAAATGAACTACCGAATCAGATCTTTTGCCAAACTGCAACTGATTAGACCATCTTATTCCAACATTGCTTTCTCGCCACTGTTCATATAGCAAGTCGCGAGAAAAAATTCACCTCGAAAAATAGTTTAATTCTAACACAAAATTTTCTTAATATATCGGATTTTAGAACGCACACGGTGTGTTTGCAGACCAAAACTACAGGGTCTGGGATTTGGTTCGTGCGCACAATAGTATGTTCAGATGGATCTTTTCAACAATTGCCCTCCCCCCCCCCCCCATTTGCAAAAGGGGGGCTATTCTTGGATAGAATTTAAGCGATTTATTTTTTAAGCAATCAGAGACGACTAATAACTTTCCACGCATGCACATACTATGTTAAATTGAATAGAATAAAATTCGCCATGGTATGGCAACTAACCGAATCGGAATACAAAGCGAAAAGAATTTCCGACTGGCGGGTCGGTGGGCGCGCTTCGCGCGCGCCGCGGCTTCGCGCGATAACCGACCTGCGATTTCTGGATTACATCCCACAGCGCATATGAGAGGCAAGGTCATGAACGGCGGTCCGCAATTGCGCCTAAACTATTATTCGGCTATCTAAACTGTAGGCCAAGTAATATCGTGGTAAAGTATAGCACAGAAGGGGTGGCGATTCTCTACTAGGTACCAATAGGGGGGCAATTGTTGAAAAGATCTGTTCAGAGGTCACTTCGGTCTGGGGATGGTCTTATCAGAGGTCATTTCTGCCTGGGTTGTCAGAGGTTAATTTCGTCGGGCACGGTCTGATCAGAGGTCAGGTCCGGATGGCACCCAACCCGGGTAGTCAAGTCAAAGAAAATTATGCCCCACTATAGCACCTTCATCAGAAGTTTTTCTAAGTTGAACCATCTGAACTCAGATCATAAACCTTATTTTGGCGCCGTCTCAACATAGACGTTGCCTTCAGTTTTTAGATAAATATTTAAAATTGTAGTACACATGCCGTTCACAAAGGTGAACAAGGAAATGGTTACGTAACTTGAGCATGGATTTGAGAAATAAAAGCTTTGTGGGCATAATAGGAGAGAGGAAACGAAGGGTGATTAGGCTACAATTGCCCAATGTATAAGTATGTATACTACCATACCCCCTCGCTCTGTTATCGTGTTCATGTCTGTATGTTTTGGTGGTTGTTTTTACCAGAGCTTGGAATTTTGGCCGACAGGGGCTTGAGCCGACATGGTAAATGAGTAGTTATTCATCCGACAGCTTAATTCTGATTGGTCGACAAATCTGATTGGTCAAAAATATCACTAGTTCGTTTAAACAGAGTCGGCTGGTCGTCGGCTTAAATTCTTATTTTTGGTTGTCGGCTAAAACGACTATCGGCCAATTCGGCGGTGGCTAGTTGTATTATTACGGCTATTAGTGTTCTTTGCGATTTAGACTAACAAACAAACGGAGCAGCTCAAAAGACTAAAAAGAAGAAATGAGAGGAAAAGAGAAGAGGGAAAGACACTGAAAAGAGAGGGAATAAGAGAGTGAAGGTAAGAAGAAGTCTTGATAGCCCTAATAGTAATCTTAAGAAGACTAATAACTATTATTTTCCCAATTTTGGGGAATTCACTTTGAATTGCCCCCTCCCCATTGCCCAAATGGCCGACTGAAGCTTTAGCCGACAATTAAAAACGGCGAAATTTCGCATTGCTCATCACAATTCGCGAACTACGATTGGTCAACTTTTATCCAGTATGAATTTCCGTCGGATAGTCATTTCAAATCTTTAAGCATCCGTTTCTATAAGGTTTCTGTTTATTACAACAGATTTATACAAAATCTGAAAAAAAAACTTAGGCTTCAAGAAGCACTAGTTTGTAATGTTAGCAAGGGCTGACGCGAGGTACAATTAGAATTGGAGGACGATGGTAGAGCTGAACGGAGCAGAATGTCATAATATGAGATTCAAAGCCGAATATTTCCCCGTTCTCTGATTGGTTGACCTTAAACTCATTACTTTGGAGGCAGTTGTTTTGGGGAAAATACTTACAAAATGGTGCAACGAAGGTGTGTCCGTGGTTTCGTCAATTTTCCCATTCGGTTCTGCGGCCGTTCGGCTCTAATTCCTAGTTCCATTAGAAGTAAAATGAACAATTGTATAGTTAAAGGTGCTAGGAATATTGGCACACTGGGGGTTTAGCCGACAGTTTTATTCTGATTGGTCGACAAATCTGGTTGGTTAATTTACCTAGATTGTTCAACCATTTCAACTGATGTGCGGTCGGTCGAGTTGTCGGCCTGAATGGTCAATTGGGGGTAAGCCCACCCCCCCCCCCCCCCAAGTTGCTAATCCCCCTGTCGGCCAATTGGGCGAAAGATGGTCGGAATATTCGGTGTGCTTATTCCTAATTCATTCATTTTCAGACATAATTGTCTTTTTCGTTGTCTGTGTTCTTTGCAGTACTGTCATTAGTCATTGGTCTTCAAAAAGTACCCCCCCCCCCACCCCACCCCCACCTGGTCCGTTAACCCTAGACATCATCACCCACCTCTGCTCTACCCAAATATACAATAACCCCACCCTTACTCCCTGTTCATTTACACAACTTTGCCGAGCTATTGTAGTATCCCCTCCTTCTCCCCCTCGCTTTAGGATGGGCTTTTTAAAGACCCTTTTGACTTGGCCTTTTTTGAGTAATACAATTGCTCCTTTCATGGGCTAGGAATTAAAGCCGAACATGCGCTGAGCCGAATGAGAAAAACGATGAAGTTACAACCACGCACAGACCTTCGTTACCTTATGTATGTATGTTTCTTTAAAAAACTGCCTTTAAAATGATGTTTTTGAAATCGATCAATTCTCATTTCGCAGCTTTCTGCTCTGCGCGCGTTCTGCTCTGCCGGCGTCCGTCATTACTTACTCAATGGGGTTTATATTGTCCGACAGGGCGATTAACCGAAGAGGAGAAAATCAGAAATTCAGCCGACAACTTCATTCTGATTGGCCAACAGATCTGATTGGTCAAAATATCCAGATCATCCAGCCATTGAAATTAGTGTGCGGTAAGGTTGTCGGCTTAACTTGGCATATTCTGATTATCGGCTAAATAACCTGTCGGCCAATTTGGCGACCGACAACTGTAATAGAATGCCTTGGAGTGGGATATTACTTGGGGATTACCCCAAAATGTACAACATATCCCTTGCTTCCCGTAAATCCAAAACAATCCAATCAAATAATTTCCACCGCCATTACTACCCTCGCATGCGACTATCATAATATACCTGTCTATCTGTGCAGATTTAAACTAATTCTTAACTATGTTTCCAGTTTGGTTGTCATTGGGTAAATAAAGCAATACTAAATGATCGAAAACGCTGGTTTTGAAAAAGTAAGACGCTCCTGAATCCTGCATGAGTTCATCAATTTCAATGAAAAAAAGAAAGCCCACATTAATTCTATATCTCATTGGCAAATTGCACTTTTGATTTGAGTAGACAGCTGATGGCCTTCATGACTTTGAAAACTATTGTTTTTTTTTAAAAAAAAACATTTTCTAACTTCGCATTTTTGTTCTTTTCTGTCAGTTTGTTACACAGCATCGTTAATTACAGGTCACATATGACAATTTTGTTTTTGAGGGATGATCGATGATGATAGTGTACAGAATCTAATTTTCTTAAAGAACTCTTAAAATAATTGTTTTCGAAAAACCCAAATACTACAAAATTTTGCACTTTTTCCTCTTTTTTGTCTTCTTATGACTTATTCCTATTAATGAAAAGTCGCATACCAGATTATTGGCGATGCGGAACGCTCAATTGAACATATTTTGAGGGGCAAAACATGGCTTTACGGCTTCGACAGCGTTTTCTCGCAAGTTTTAATTGAATTTTTGTTTGTTGTCTCTATTTCTTTTTGTAACCACATAAAACAATTAATGATGACAGGTCTTAATGCCCTCCTGTAGAGACGTTTCTGATCATAAGCATGTTGGATGTTTTCAATTGCTATTAAATGGTTTTCATTGATTTGAAGCTATTTGTTTTTAAAATTACACGACAATTTTTTTTACTTTGCTGTTTTTTTGCTCTTTTTGTCTAATTGTTACCGAGCATTATTATGGTTATTATGGAGTCGTCCCATTTCTGTTCTAGTGTTTTATAAATTATTTTGTTTAGTTTTAGTATTATCTGACGCTATTTTGACCTTGTTAACAATTTTTCTTTTTAAGAAAATGGACTCAAGTTTTGAATGTAATTGTTGTTTGATTTTGTTGTTCGTTTTGACTTGCTTTTTTAATAATGGCTGAACTCATCAGTCTAATGCGTTTTTTTAACTCCACTGAGTTATTTGCGTTGGAAGCAATTTTTTGTGACACATTTTTTTCGAAATATAATTTTTGGGGGTTTTCTGTCTTTTCATCACTTGGTTGATGTTTATGCCAAAAAAATGGATGAGCGGGGTCGGAACTTTACGTTCAAACGCACATTAGCGAGCCTCCTTGTAAAGTTTTAGAATCAATTATTTTAATTAAAATCAAAATTTTCGCATAAAATTAAACTCTCTGTGCTTGGGTCTGTCTTCATAAAAAGTTTTCAATTTCTGATTATTTTCTGGACATGTCCCGCTCTGTTGGTTTTGTAATCAGAAATTAAATTTTCGTTTGACGTACTTTTGTTGCAGTCCAGACTTTTTCCGTAAAATTGATATTTTGATTACCAAAAGCTAATTTTTTATTTGCTTTTTTTTCTGCTCATATATTTTATCCGCAATTGATTATAGTAAGACGAAAACTACGGAAGCAGTTTAATGCAGCAGACAGTAATACTACATTTGTGAATAATTCTCAAGTCTAGAAACAGGCTGTTCTTGGAAAACTTCTCGGAATACGAAGCCAGCTGGGAATAACTCTCGGTCGTAATTTTTCTTTCTCATTTGATATGGTTTTGATCAGTAATTGTAGCACTAGAAAATTAGGATTGCAACAAAATTACATATTAAATAAAAATAAAATTTGGCCGTTATTTCTGCTAGTCTTTTTAGACCACAATGAGTTCTCTTTGACGAACAAGCCCAGGTTGAATTGGAAGTCAATCTACCTTAATTAAAAATTTTTGATAATTATAAATAACTGTTTCATATAAAAACAAAGATCGGATGCAACGATGAGAAAAGATAGTAACTTTAACAACAAATGGTGTAAATTCAACTGATGAGTAGTAACGCCCTCCTTAAAACATTTTTTTTCAAAATAGGATTATTTGAAGAATTCTTTCGAAACTGAATGTTACTCATGTATTTTTGGATCCTCTAAGATTGAAATATATTCTTTATGTCGGTCATTTTTTTTTCAAATTGAGCCGCAAAATGGTCGCCAGTTGCGCAGAAATTTCCTGAAACAAAAAATTATATCGCCAATTGTCGATAATTTTGCGCAAATTGATAAAATCAGTTCGAGCTATTTGGCATAATACTTGGAAATATTAAAAAAGAAGCTGAAAGTCAGAAAGATCGCCTTTGTGAAAGTTTTGGCTTCTGTATTTTAAATATTGAAATTAATAATGGGAATACGGGTATCTTAACTCATTGTTCAGTTTTTTTTCTAGTGGCCAGTTTCTAGTTACTAGCAGAGACTCTATCGCAAGAGTTGTTTAGAGCCAAGTACTTCCATTTCTGTCATTCTGTCTCAACAATTGCATAAATTTTGCTAACACGTACCAGCAAACAAGTCAGTTTGCAATATCTGTTTGCAGGTATTTGAGCATTTTCAGTTGTTGGAGCAGGCGTGTTGGGAATTCTGGGAGATGAATTTTCGGTCTTTCCCATTAACCACCCAGATTACAGGTCAGATAACCTAAAACCATCTTTCTCCCCCAATCATGGTAGATAAACCATAATGGGGGCTATAGTTTCATGGGGACAATAATGGTAAAGACCCCATTTATTTGAGATTGACTTCAAATCCTTCTAGCGGGTTTAAGAAATCGGATGAGTAAATCAGGTGTGGGGGCGGTGGAATATGCAGATTTCTGAGGTTGGTAATGTCTAGTGAGCTACAAAATTTTTAAAATTTTTTGCTCGTTTTGGTTAATTTTGGCCTCGATTGTTTTTATCTTTCCAACTACCATTTTTTCTAAAAAAATTTTCAGAAATCTGCACCAAAAAATGCACTCCTTTTACGGAGATAAAAACAGGCTTGCGCAAAAGCTGTCGAAATTTTGAGCTCGAGAAAAGTTAACTCTTGGCATTATATTGGATTATCAATTTGGATATGGCATTATGGCGCATTGTATGATTCGAAAACCCAAGATCCTTGTGTGCTACACAATCTGTTCTGGAATCTATACTCAGATAACTGGTTTTATAGATCATTTTCCAGTTTTTTCTTAATTCTAGTGGCTGACATTCATTTATGCGGTTTGTTTGGAGCTAAGTAGTTAGTTTTTTCTTTCTGGACAAAAAAAAATTTGTCGCGATTTTGTTAATATGAACCAGAAAACAATAATAAGAGTTAGAGCACTTCTTTTATTGGTCAAAGAAGACTTGAGCAAAAGATGTAGAAATTTTCGACCTGAAGAAAAGTTAACTTTTGGCACTCTTTTGATGATTTGAATATTTCTCAAGAAATGATCCACTTCACCCTCTGGCAGTTCTGATATTTGTCTAGGGATAATATTTTTTGTATAAATCGAGAATCCGAAGAGGAAGAATCTAATGGCAAACGGTTTACATTCCAAGAATTTGGATGACAGGCAAATGTTCAAAAATGTTGGTCAACGTTTTAACGTCTCCATTTGCCTCAATTGGTGTCAAGTTTTGGCACAAATAACATTTCCACTGCGGATCTGCCTCATAACTATATGAAAAATGTCAACAAATTGTTGGATTGGTTATTTGAGCTAACGGTTTCGTACAAGATTATAAAGTTCAAAAAAAATTCATCTTCTCACAAATGTATCCTTTATAAAAAATCTTTTTTTCTATTCGAGTTAGATAACGTATAAAACTTGAACTTCAGGGAAACGATAAAAGAAAAATCTTTATTCAAGATAACAATACGTATTTTTCAACGATAGGCTCTTATTCGATCACACATAACAATCCTCCAGATCGTGCACAAAAAATATCTAAAGTAACACTGGCGGCAAAAAGGCCAGACAGGACCTGTAGCCTTTATAAGCCAATAGAGATCAATTCAGCTCATGTGTGACGTAATTTGGCCTTGCTGTGGCCTTAAAGTTAAATCATTCAATGGGTTTTGTTATTCTTATATTTTTATATCTAAGTCCTCTTAGTCTAAATCGGGCTAGTTTAGATTAAAACCGCTCTCAATCAGTTCCTTGCTCAAGGCACATGTATTAGAACACGGATTTTGCTTCATAGGGTTCCACATGGTTGGGGTTCGAACCAACTGGCCTTAGATTGAGAGTAGAGTACTATACTAACTGCGCTACGGTTACTTGTTTTGGTACGCATACAATTTTAATATACTCACTTACTTTTGTCGCTGCCTACAATTCTCCCAGGCTTGTAATTTGTGTTTAGAACGTCCTCCGGCCCCAAAAATGATTTACCAAAAAATGGAATTAATTTAACAACGGGTCTGACATAGTTACCGGATTAGTTCTTATTTAGTCGGAACGGGCAAAGCCATTGTCACCAAAGCAAAGTTTTTCGATACGTTTTAGAGGAAAGTGGCCTCGGGGAAATGAGTCTTTGGCGAGCCGTACCAGATCTCCTGATTTTAGCTCATCTGCAGCGGCTTTTGCCCATTTACTGCGAGGGTTCAGAGCCGGTACGTACCCATGCAACCATCGATTCCAAATTGAGTCGGCATATGATTGGGCCCGGACGTACCGTTTTCTGTGATCAAAGTCTTCACTTTCAACTAATGAAGGCAGCATACTAGGACGAAACCCGAGTAGGAAATGATTTGGAGTAATTGCGTCCATTTGTTATGGGTAATTGCTGAAAGAAGTGAGCGGCCGGTTGTTGAGTGTCATTTCAACTAGACAGAATGTTGATTGAAGCACCTCGTCAGTCAATTGTCGGTTACCGAGAACAGAGTACCACCATGATGAGGGGAAGATGGAGTGTTAAAGTGCCACTTAAAACCTTTTTGTGACATTTTGCTTGCAATCGTTTGCTGGTTTAAAGCTTTAAAGCAGGCTGAAAAGTTGTGCTCGGCTCCATTAAAGTTTGTTCCATTGTCTGACCGTAGAACTTGCGGTGGCGCTCTTTGTGCGATGAATCTTTCTTTCCCCATAACACAAGAGCTGGTATCCATAGAATTAAGGACTTCAATATGGTGTGCTCGAGTTGTAAGGCACGTGAAAAGGAACCCCCAACGCTTCTCACTTGAACGCTTGACGGCAACATAGAACGGTCCGATGTAGTCTATCCCTGAGTTGGAGAAAGGAGGATTACCATAGGACAGACGCTCGACTGGTAGATCCGCCATCATTGGCTCCACTGTGTCTGCACTACGCTTTCGACATAAAATGCAATTGTGTTCGATTGACCTCAAAAAAGGACGAAGCCTGATGATAGCGAAACGGCCCTGGATGAAAGCTCGTAAGAATACAACACCTTCGTGGTGGTGTTCCTGGTGTTCTTTCAAAAGAAACATTTTTACTGCAGGATGGCGGCTATCTAAAATAATGGGGTGTTTGAGGTCATAGTCCGCCTCGACCAAACGTTTCAATCGGCCGGTTGATCTAATCCAGGTGTTTGGGCCAATGACAATGAAGGGCGAGAATGGTACCATGCGACTCTTCTTGTTAATTTGTTTACCATCAGAAAAAAGTTTTTGCTCAACTGGGAAATATTCCGACTGCATTAGAAACTGAAGCGTAGCCTCAGCTACTCGAAGTTCATCAGGATTGCAAATAATGCAACCTGGTGTACGATATGAAGCATGTTTAGGGTGTATACGGAGGAGATAGGCTGTAATTCGAACTAATTTGTTGAAAGAACTGTACCTATCAAATTCAAAAAGTTTTTTCAAGATGCATTGTATTGACTTTAAACGCCACTTCTGGTTCGGTTACATCTTTTTTCGAATTGTACTAGGATGGTTTTGTTTGAAGGCTATCTCTTATGCTTGTGCTGGGTCGAAAAGGGAAGTGAGAAGTCAACAAAAAGCTTGGCCCTGTTAACCAATCACTTGTTCGTAAGTTTTCAGCTGACATGCCTCTAGTTCTAGCGTCGGCTGGGTTGTCTGCGGTTGACACATGGAACCATTGATCAACTGTTGTCGACTCTAGAATTTCAGAAACTCTGTTAGCACCAAATGCAACAAATATAGGTTGCTTGTCGAGTGAGCCCAGACACTGTAGGACAGTGGTGCTATCAGTCCACATAAAGATTCTGCTCAAAGGAATTGTAAGGGCTTTAGTTATGACAACTTTCAACTGTGTCGCCAGGAGGGTGGCATGTAATTCTAGTTTAGGAACAGTTAAATACTTCAAGGGGGCAACCTTTGTTTTTCCAAGAACAAAAGCAATTTCGGTGCGTTCTAGACTTCTTGATTTTACTTTGACCCTGAGAAAGGCAACTGAACTAAAGACATCGTGCGAGCTGTCTCTGAAAACATGAAGCTCCAACTGATCAAAAGCTCCGGAGAAGAAACTTCTAGGAATAGTTAGGTTGCGTAATTTAGGCAGATCTGAATTCCAGATTCGGAACATATTCATCATTTCAATAGGCAAGGCGTTTTCCCAGTTTTGGCCGTTTAGTCTCCAAATGTCCTTCAACAGTCGAGCAGTAACCGTGAATAGCGCGACCAACCCAATGGGTCGTAGACTTTCGCTACTAGGCTGAGGTCAAGCGTTGCGTGACCTTGTTGCTTTCGTCGCACTTCGTGCCTCGGCTAACGACTAAATTATCCTTTCGATGGTCCCATTTTAGACCCAGAACTCGTGAGGAAGCTTCTTCATCAGAAACTGGGATCACTTTAGGTTGACATAATTGGTCATTGTTTTCAATTTCATCGAGTAAGTGTGGTGTGTTGCTTATAAATTTTTTTAGCTTGAATCCTCCCAACTTCGAAAAAACTCAACGGACTTTTTGGATCTACTTCGTGTAGCGTTTCTAGAGAATCCAAATAGTCGTTGATTTAGAACTTATCTAATACAGCTTGCGCAGCATGGGGGAACTTACGAATGTTGTCTTTTGCTGTTTTCTGAAGCACAAAGATCGCGCAAGTTGCCGAATCCTTCGCACCAAATACTTGTCGGCCGTATTGGTATACCATAACTCCTGATGATAGGTCCTCCCGCCACAAAAATCAGATCGGAAGGTGAGGCAGGTCTGATCGGAAAGTGGAACGCCCTCTTGAAGAAACATACCTTCCATATCGGCGGAGACGTCATACTAATGCTGCCTAAAATAGATGAGTTTGAATGAAACGGTGGAGTAGGTCAGGGTCAGTCAGTAACGATTTATTTAAGGAAGTTCCGTGGAAATTGGCAGCACCGTTTAATACCCTTCTAATTTTTCCAGATTTATTTGGATTTATTACGGGGTGATGTGGTAAGTAAAACTCGCGTTTGGATCGTTGACTGGGATGTTTTGAGTTTTCTATTTGAAAAACGTATCCCTTCTCGACATCATCATTTAAGTTTTTTGAACATTGAGACCAAAGTTCTTCGTCCTTAGAAAGCCTCTTCTCGAGAGACTTTAGCTGCACAAGCGCTGAGTAATAGTTGTTTGGTAAGTCGAGGTCGTCATTAGCCCAGAGCATTCGGATTTGGTATCTTTGACCATCGTGCGGTGTCGTTTCTTCTAAGGTTTCGACAGCTCTGTGGTCCGCTGATGATCTTGGGTCATCTTCTTTCTTTGCACCGTAAGACTCCAATTCGTACCAGGTTTTTAACTGCTCCACTAAATCTTGTTCTGGCTCAATAATAGCTTTGAAGCAGGACGAAACAATATTAGAGCTTGAAGGCAGTGGACCACGCAACACCCATCCTATTGGTAGGCGGACGGCAACGGGAGAGCTTTTTGATTCACTTTCAAAATACTCAATCGGTCGAATGGCGTGGTGTAGGTCCTGGCCTAGAATCATTTCGATATTCGAATAGCTATACTGAACGGGATCCAGAACGCAAAAATACGAGTAGGTTTCTTGCAATTGGGGAACGTCCACTATATCAGAACCATTGCTTAAGTTTTCTCTAATATATGGACTAACCGGGACACTTTCACAAGTGCTTTCTCCTATCGGTTTATCGGTTTTACTGTGACATCTGTCACAAGTGTATCAATTGTTTGCTGTGTGTTTCTTCTGCAAACCGTTAACCTGAGACTTTTACCTTTAAGTTTATGACGTTCAATTGCAGCATTGGAAATCCACGCATGACTACAAGCGGGATCACATAACGCAAAAACTTTTGTTTTCTCATCAGTGGGGCTAATTAATTCAACCTGTTTCACTTGTAGAAGACCTTTTACGTCCGATAGTGAGAGGAAAGAGGACGAGCTACTCTGAGTCGGTACTTCCTTCGTGCCACCAACTGTCACTTTGGATGACGACTATGTAGTTGTAGCATTGTTAGCTTTACTTCCTTTCTTAAGCAAAAAATTGTGTGAGCTAGTGCAACCGGAATGTTTACATTTTCTGGGGTTGGGGCAATTTCTAAACTGATGTGATCTTTTCAAGCAAGAGAAGCAGAGCCTACTCTCAGTGACAATTCTAGTTCTTTGTGTTGGGTTCTCGCGTGTAAATTTTGAACATCGCCACAAAGTATGGTCAGCCTTACAATGAGGGCAAGGTTCATCCATGATGGGTCTTGGAGTTTAATTTTTCGTTTATGAGTTAGTTTATTTTGAACTAGATGCAAAAAATTTTGATGATGTTTTGGTTTTTGACGAAAAAGGCGGCTCTTCAGGTTTTGTTTTGAACTTGGCTGTTTTCATGCGGTCATGAGTGTCAGATTTCATCTGCAGCCAATCATTGAAATGCAGCAACGTTGGAGAGTCCCATTGGTTCCTCAAAATGTGTGAGCACCAAGATTCATTACGATTTGGCGGCAGCTTATCGGCAGCTTGATTTACTAAAGACTAACTTTGAGGATCGGCATCATACGATATTGAACGAAACACGCCAACCAGACTAGATACTACCGACGCATAGGCAATAATGTTTTTCGGAGTTATGCATCTTTAGTGGGGCTGGTTGTTCATCTTATCCAGGTGAGAACAAAAATGGGCTGTAGTTTGCCGAATTTTCTTTCCAATACTTTGATTGCGTCATTGCGAACCGTTCTATGGACTTCTTCGATTTTACAGTTGAAAGTCCGTTCAAATAGGTCAACTTGGCAGCATCTGAGAGATTCTGGGAATCTATCGCACTTGTGAATTGTCCTATCCATTCGTGCCAAAAAAATGGGTCTCCCCTGTAATTGGCAAGGTTCCATTTAGGCAAAGGATTGAGATGACTAGAAGTTATCGCGTCAGCTAAATCTTTCACATTGAATGACAGTTTTAATTGAGGTATCTGTGCTGCGGGGAGAGGCGTTAAAGCGTTTGAGGGGTATATGGGCATCGTGAGTTGATGAGAAAGAGGCGTTGGAGCTGCATGTTGTTGCAAAGGTGCTGACAATGATTTATTGGGATTTTGATGATATAAAGTTGTACCACCACTCGAAAACGATACCACAGGTTGGCTCATATTTGTGCTTGCCATTTGTTGTGCATTCACTTGGGAAACTGACTGGGCTATAGTATCTAAAGTTGGCATCTGACAATGCATTAAATTTGGTAGAATGTGGTTTGTCATTGGATAATAAGTCTGACGATGGTTCTGAATTAGGTTATGTCTACTCTAAACTTGCCATTTTGATTCTGAGTGTTGAATGGTTGGCTTAAGACAACATTTGTGTTGTTTGTATTTGAAACGACGTTTCGATTATTCGTGCTCTGATTCACAAAAATTGGAATGTGCATGGACTTAGCATCATATTTTTGTTTACGTTCACTGCTTGGGTCTGCTGTTGTTCAGAGTTATAGTGATTGGTATCATTTGACGTCAGATTCAACGCTTCACCCTTGGCAGAAGGATGATTAGGTCTAACGACATTGTCCGATAAATTCACAGCTACTTAAATGTTGTGACTGTCTGTTTGCAGATTTTCATCAGGTTGCTGCGCATGATTATTTCCCAAAAAACGGGAATACGATACCCCTCTGGGTGTTCGGACGAAGCTACTATTAGTGTTAGCTAATTGTGATTGATCGTGGAAACCTCCTAATGAGGCTTGTGGGATTTGAGTAATGTCCGTAAGGGATGGACCTATCTGCACGTCATTATGTTGCAAATTTTCAACTGGTACGAGATCTCGTGATCTACCAAAAAGTGGATTGATCTCTATCTGTGGAGCACCAATTCCTGGATTAGCAGCTCCTAAACTTCGTGGTTCTTGTGAAGGCATTTATTAGATCGCGGCAGACCTTGTGTTATTGGGGTTGGCACTGTTTACCCAATCAGTTACACGCTCAACAATATCAATAAGATTTGACGTCAGTTGCTTGTCAAGTTCGTTACCTAGGCTTTCATCCGAGGACTCAAATCACCTCGAGCTTGTTCACTTTGGCATCAAAAAGTCTTTTCCTGTTTTCTTTAATGATTGTGTTCAGCTCTAGTTGATTCTTTTGTTGAGCCAGTTTTAACTTATATTCGTTTTCTCTTTCTACCTCTTCTCGCTTGAGTTTTGCTATTAGGCGTTTTTGACTTGATGCCATCGAATTCGTCTTTGTACCTCTATTCGACGCTTTCCTCTGAATTTTGCTGGTACTCTGAGGTTCTGTGAGTGACTCGATGTATTGGCGCATCCTTATCACATACTTATCATGTGTTTCGCTTGCTTCCTTCAACCAGAGTTCCAAGTCCTCAGTGATTTGTGGTTTGTTAGGGTGTCGGGCGGCTAACAATTTTCACTGGTCATTTTTGTATATTGCTGTAGACAAAAAATCTTTGGTTTCGACTCGTGCTTTTCGTACAGCGCCTTCAATGGCTTCATCTATGCCTCTGTAAACTTCGTTTACGTTTAATTCGGCTTTATATCTTGCTTCAATCAATTTTGTTACTTGGGCTTCTATCTTTAGATATTTTTTAAATTGAAGTTCAATCAGAATGAACGGTTATGCACTCAACACATTTAGATTAAAATATTAAATAATGGAATACAATTAAAGGGCTAATTGTGTCTCAAATCAATCAGGGACGTAAGCGATGTGTTTTTTTTGTGATATATTGTTTCAAAATTAACGGGAAGGACGACGAGCTCAAATCAACGGCACCGCCACTAGCTAGGAGGAAACCACTGCCAAACTCTAGCCTTGCACTAAAGCTAGTCGCCGCTCGACAGCAGAATCCTTCCAGGAAAGCAATAGCCCTGTTAGCGCGAGATTTCTGACGTCACTGGTTCAGTCTCTTCGGACGCGTTTTCGTAATAAAACGATTAAAGTCGAAGCTATAGAACCTTACAATTGTTAGGGACTTGATCTCACAAGAGAATGGTAGATGTAATTGGGTGTAGTCGTTAACAACACCCGGGTCCTTTGCTTTGCGTTTTGAAAGCAAATCTTTTAAAACGTGCACTACAACAAAATCTGGTCGTTTGAGGGCTGCAAAGATATCGGAAGCTCCTTGCCGAGGGCAGTAGGCTGATGCGCTTATTTTGTTTTTAACAAGATTAAGCTCCTCAATCAACTCTTTTTCGGACAATGGGTTATGATTGTTGTTGTGATGAGGTGTTGAACTATTATTTATGGAGTCGTGCCAAATGATAACTTTGTCTGCGTGTGGGTACTCAACGCTTAACTTATACTGCCCAGTTTCCCTGTGCTTGAAAGCTTTGAAGCTCAAGCGAGGCTCAGCTATGGCAGATTTTACTTGACAAAACATTGAGGTTCACGCAAACTGCTTATTGTTCGACTGTGGGAGCTAGCACCAACAACAAAGAGCATTTGCTTTTATATTCGCTGTCATACAAAGTTATTGATGATCACTTTGTTTTCTGTTGAGTGAACACTAGGAAATTTTTCGGCCTTATGGACACCCGAAGGATTTTTATGCTAATGGATCACCCGAAAAATTTTCGGCAAATTGAATACCAGGAAATGTTTCGGCTAAATGAGCTCTCGAAAAATTTCGGCTAATTGAACACTGGGAAATTTTTCGGCTAAATGATCACTTGAAAAATATGCGGCTAATTGAACACTAGTTGTTTCGGCTAAATGAACACGCGAAAAATTTTCGGCTAATTGAAAACCAGGAAATTTTTCGGCTAATTGAACACTAGGAAATTTTTCGGGTAATTGAACACTTGAAAAATTTTTCGGCTAATTGAACACTAGGATTTTTTCGGTTAATTGAAATCCCAAAATATCTTCGGCTAACTGAACACCCAAAAATATTCGGCTAATTGAGTATCCATGTTACTCGGCTAATTGAGCAAACAATTTATTCGTCTAATTGAGCACTCAACGTAATTCGGCTAATTGAGCACCAAAGTTATTCGGCTTATTGAGCACTCAAAGTTATTCGGCTAATTGAGCATTCAACGTTATTCGGCTAATTGAGCACCCAAGTTTATTCAGCTAATTGAGCACCAAAGTTATTCGCCTAATTGAGCACCCAAGTTATTCGGCTAATTGAGCAACCAAGTTGTTCGGCTAATTGAGCACTCAGCGCTATTCGGTTAGTTTAGCACTCAAAATTTTTTCGGTTACTTGTTTCAAAGTTGGGGTCTGCCGCCATCGTGAATATGAGAAGCACCAAATAGAGATAGAGTTTACTTTGTCTAGAACGTTTAAGACTAAAGTTTTTTCTTGCAGTTTTTCCACACTTCCCTGCCTCAAAAGACACTGTCCTTACGAATGATCAATCCTCTGTGTGCAAGAGGACCAAAAACTGTCACTGACCCAGCCTCTGTTTGCCACAAGACCAATGACATTTACTAACTCGGGCTCTGTGCACCAGAAGTACCAATAGTAGTCACTGATCGTGCCTCTGTGCGCCAGAAGTCCCTATAGTAATCACTGACCATGCCTCTGTGCGTCAAATGCTCCAATAGCAGTCATTGACCCAACCTCGGTGCGCCAAAAGTTCAAATAGTAGTCACTGAACCAGCCTCTGTGCGTCAGAAGTACCAATAGTAGTCACTGACCCAGGCTCTGTGCGACCGAGCCTCTGTGCGCCAGAAGTCCCAACAAGAGTCACTGACCAAGCCTCTGTGCGTCAGAAGTTGGCGGAAAGCGGACGATGTAATCCTTAACCCAATTACTTTCGCTCGGTGGACCAAAAAATTCGAGCTAGATAACGTATAAAACACGAACTACAGGGAAAAGATAAAAGAACAATCTTTATTCAATCTTGTTGTGTGTGACGTAATGTGGCCTTGCTGTGGCCTTAAAAATAAACTATTCAATGCGTTGTGTTACTCTAATCATTTTATATCTAGGTCATCTTAGTCTAAATTGGGCTAGTTTAGCTTAAAACCGCTCTCAAACGGTTCGTTGCTCAAGGCACAGGCATTAGAATACGTATTTTGCTTCATAAGGTTCGACATGGGTTCCTAGGGTTCGTAGGGTGCTTAGATTGAGAATACAGTACTATACTATATGCGCTACGGTTACTTGGTTTTGGTACGCATACAATTTGAATATACTCACTTACTTTTTCCGCTGCATACAATTCTCGCTGGCTTGTAATTTGTGTTTACAACCTTTTCAAAAGCGAGAATTTGTTTTTGGTTTTTACTGCTTCACATTTACCCAAACGTTTTTCAAAAAGATTTCAACATTTGTTATTCTGACTTTCATAAATTGTACTTTTCGGGAAAAAAATTTCAGCAAACTAGATAGTCTTTCTTTTTAACTGAATATTGATATAGTCGAAATTCTTTTTAGTTCAAACCCTTGACATGGACATGAGACAAGCGCTCTTCAAGTTTTCAAAACGAAAGGTCTGTAAAGACAATTGACGAGAATCACAAAACATTAAGTAGTTTAAGGGAATGGCACTAAAAAATGGTACTGCCACGGAAACACACAAACAGACATTGAAAAATTTGTTTCATAAAAATAAAAAGGATTTTCGCAAATTTGGACAATTAGATATTTTTTTAACTAGTTTTGGGATCTAAGTAAACGTCGGCTAATTGAACACTAGAAAATTTTTCAGGTAATTGAACACTCGGAATTTTTTTTGGCTAATTGAACACCCGGAAAATTTTCGGCTAATTGAACACCTGAAAATATTCGGCTAAGTGAGAACACAGGTTATTCGGCTAATTGAGCACCCAAAGTTATTCGGCTGATTGAGCACCCAAGTTATTCGGGTAATTGAGCACCCAAGTTATTCGGCTAATTGAGCACCCAAGTCATTCGGCTAATTAAGCACTCAACGTTGTTCGGCAAATTGAGCACCCAATATTATTCGGCTAATTGAGCACCCAAGTTATTCGGCTAATTGAGCACCCAAAGTTATTCGGCTAATTAAGCACTCAAAATTTTTTTGTTTGCTTTTTTCTAAGTTGGGGTCTGCCGCCAGTATGAATATACGAAGCACCAAATAAAGATAGAGTTTTTTTTTGTCTGGAGCGTTTAAGACTAAAGTTTTGTCTTAAAATTTTTCCACACTTCCCTGCCCCAAAAGACACTGTCCGTACGAATGACCAATCCTCTGTGTGCAAGAAGACCAAAAACTTTCACTGATCCAGCCTCTGTTCGCCATAAGACCATTGGCAGTTACTATCTCGGGCTCTGTGTACCAGAAGTACCAATAGTAATCACAAACCTAGCCTCTTAGCGCCATAAGTACCAATAGAAGTCACTGACCCAGCCTCTGTGCGGCAGAAGTACCAATAGTAGTCACTGACCCAGCCTCTGTGCGCCAGAAGTCTCAGTAGTAATCACTGACCAAGTCTCTGTGCGCCAGAAGTTCCAATAGTAATCTTTGACCCATCCTCTGTGCTCCAGAAGTCCCAATAGTAGTCACTGATCCAGCCTCTGTGCGTCAAAAGTTCCAATAGCAGTCACTGACCCAGCCTCTGTGCGCCAGAAGTTGACGTAAAGCTGACGATGTAATCCTTAACCCGATTACTTTCGCTCGGTGGACCAAAATATTCGAGCTAGATAACGTATAAAACACGAACTACAGGAAAAGATAAAAGAACAATCTTTATTCAAGATATCATTACGTATTTTTCAACAATAGGCTCTTATTCGTTCACATGTAACAATACTCCAGTTCGTACACAATAGATATCTAACTTAACCCTGAGACAAAAAGGGCAGACAGTACCTGTTAGCTTTTTGTAAGCCAATAGAGACCAATTGGGCTCATGTGTGACGTAATTTGGCCTTGCTGTGGCCTTAAAGTTAAACCATTCAAGGCGTTTTGTTATTCTAATATTTTTTATATCCAAGTCATCTTAGTCTAAGTCGGGCTAGTTTAGCTTAAAACCACTCTCAAACGGTTTGTTGCTCAAGGCACATGTATTAGAACACGGATTCTGCTTCATAGGGTTCGACATGGTTGGGGCTCGAACCACCGGCCCTTAGATTGAGAGGACAGTACTGTACTAACTGCGCTACGGTTACTAGTTTTGGCCCGCATACAATTTTAATATACTCACTTACTTTTGTCGCTGCATTCAATTCTCGCTGGCTTGTAATTTGTGTTTACAACATTTTCAAAAGCAAACATCTTTTTCGATTTTTACTGCTTCACATTTACCCAAACGTTTTTCAAAAACATTTCAACATTTGTTATTCTGACATTCAAAAACTGTACTTTTCGGGAAAATAGTTTACAGCATACTAGATAATCTTTCTTTTTAACTGAATATTGATATAGTCGAAATTCTTTTGGTTCATACCCTTGACCTTGACATGAGAGAGGTGCTCTTCAAGTTTTCAAAACAAAAGGTCTATAGAGAAAAAGGACGCGAATCACAAAACATTATGTAGTTTAAGGGAATGGCACTAAAAAATGGTACGTCCACGGAAATACAAAAGAGTTGTTTCAAAAAATAAAAATGATTTTTGGAACTTTGGACAGTTAGATATTTTTCAGTAGTTTTGGGGTCTAAGTAAACGTAGTGCAAAACTGAGTGTAATTTTTATGTCATCTTCTTTTTTGCTTCAAAAAGCTATAAAAAATAACACAAATTAAAATTGTTTCGAAATTCTGGCTCGATAACATACTCTGATTCAGGTTGAAAAAAACGAACCTTGTCGACCATTTGCTTCCGCGGAAAACGCACTTTGAAATATTAGTAAACATTTTCTCACCAGCGTATCATTTCAATCAACGTTATCATTTTACCATGCATTGTAACTTTATTGACGCTCAAAATTGAATAATTATTCAAAATCAGTTTAATTGCTTTTTAAAATTTACCATCTGCCGGTCCATCTAAAAAATGGCAGTTCGATCAGAAAAAAGTCAAATTTATTACTGATAAAACCAGGGAGCATTGAAACAAAAAGGATTTTGTAGTTCATCGAAACATTTGCTGAATCTCTAAGAATCTGAAAAAATTTTTGATTTGTTTTTAAGTGCATGACTCACAAACAAGAAGCAATTTGCCTCACTGTGACAAAGCTGCATCTAGTCTAAAGTAATAGCATCATCTCTACAGTTTTTATGGAAAATTTGCTTATAGCAACGAGATTGCTCTCTTCAATACAAATATTGGCGGCAAGGTAGTTAAGATATAAAGAAACTAGAAACAAGTTTCTATCACCTAGTAACAGATGCTATAAAAAATTTGTGCAAACTGATCTGCTTTTCTTGTATATCGATAAGGGCAAATTCGAAAAAAAGATCGGTCTGTTTTTAATGGTGAAAATCATATGCAAATTAATAGCTTACCGAAAACAGCACATCTTCTGCGTCGATTTTATATAAAAATCTCGTAGGTTGCAACAAGTTACAACACAGCATTTTAAAGGGTGGAATGTTTCAGGATATCATTCAATACTGAGCCTAGGAAGGAGCCGTCAAGTAGAAGTATTTTGTTCGAGGCTATTTTTTGGCTGTTATAAAAGTTAAGTTCAAAAAAATTAGAGCAGATGATCACAGTAGATTCAGCCAAACATTTCAAAATATTTAAAAAGCTTCAATTGTCGAAAAATGCCAGTTCATGTGACAGTACAAAAACTAGAAGCTAACAGAAAAACATTTCAGGATTTAACCGCTACAGCGTTTTCAATAAAACATCTACAAAATGTACTGAAGGTACGTGTTCAGCATTGAAAACGAGTCAGTTTAAATTGAGAAGAATTCTTTTCGCCTGAATGACACATATACTTTTAACCGGAACTAACATCGAAGTTCTTTATTCGCTCGAAATGTTGAATAACTTATATGCCAAACTCAAACAAAAACAGCATAATATCCTAGTTGAATCCTAGTTGTGACATTCAGTGATTGTAGCTGAATATTTTTGTTGCGGTTGCGTTCTATTTTCGATCATCTGGAATAGAGCAGCAATTCCACTATCGCAATTACGAAGTGAATTTGTCTCATTAAGATTAGTGGAAAGCTGATTCGTTTCCAATTACTTCTTTGAAGGGGCTCATCAGAGACAAAATTTAGAGAGCAACCTCACTTTGTGAATCAAATCAGAAGAATGAATTATGCTTAAAAGGTGAGCCACATAAACAAATAATTGCTCAAGAGACTGGAGGTAAAGTTAGATCAAGTAAACAACATTTACTAAAGTCAAGGTAGCAATGGAACATCATTTCGTACAGAATTAACTGTGCCACATATCCGCCTCTTGAAATCAATAATTTCTTAACAATTATTTTTTTCAAACTTTAGTGAACTATTTGAATCGAATAATAACCATTGCGTATACATATATAAGTTATGATAAGAGTTCATTTTGCTTTGATTCCAAAATCCATAGTATTTGTGAGCATTTCGTGGTCGTTTTTGCAGTCAAGGTTGAAGGAGTGGACTGAGCGGACGAGAAGGATGTTGCATCACTACTTCGACGGGAAAAAGGCAATGGCTATGTTTACTTTCTGTCAGACATTGACTAAGAATTCGCTGAGGAAATACCAGAAATGTTATACGGCCGAAGATGGCGAATGCGTTCTTTTTTGAACGTCTAGAATAGAGCAGCAATTCGACTATCGCAATGACGTAGTGAAATTGTCTCAATCAGATTAGTAGAAAGCTGCCGCGTTTCAATTTTTTTTGAAGCGGCTCATCAGAGAAAGATTTGAGAGAGCAACCTGATTTTGAGAATAAAATCAGAAGAATTAATTATACTTAAAGAGTGGGTGACATAGACAAACAACTGCTCACGAGACTGGAGACAAAATTAGATCAAGTGAACACCATTTACTAATGTCAATGTAACATTGGAACGTAATTTAGTAAGGAATTATCTTCTGTGCCAAATATCCACCTCTTCAAATCAATAATTTTACAACAGATATTATTTACAAACTTTGGTGAACTATTTGAAACGAATAATAACCAATAACCAGTGCATATACCAACGTATGATAACAAGCAAAAGTTGTTTAATATATATATATATATATATATATATATATATATATATATATAGAAATTTTGACTGGTTATCATAACTAATAAATCTATATGCACTGGTTATCATAGCTAGTGATAGTAAAAATATGGAATTGTACTGTGTTTTAAGGTGATAATTTTTCCCGTCATTCATTGTGGCAAAAGTATGTATTCAAAACAGTTATTAGCGAAAATAAGTGAGGTATGGAAATGTGATACATTTCAAAATATTAACATAATGAGAGTATTGAGGAATTGAATAACTGCATTGGAACAGAGAATTAATTTGACTGCAATATAACTTACATTGTACAATTAAATAAACAATATGGAATGCCGGAAGAATTGAGGGTTTAATAATGCAACACTGTATTAAAATTGTTTGAATACCTAAGTTCAAATCTGATTTCTGGCATGAAAAAGAGACTTACTGATTTTTCTCTCATAATCCTCATATTAATAGTTGGTCGGAAATGAGTGACTCCAAGGGTCTGATCCGAGGTCAAGAAGGATTACCATTGCTAAATTGAATGTGGTTTTATCCGCGGGAGGAAGATTTGACACTTCTTGATGCTCTGAGGCAATTTCATGGTTGTCATACCGAGAGCGTTTTTTACCGTTGTTTTCATCTGATTCAATGACAGAGTTCGTTTTGCTTTGATTCCAAAATCCGTAGTATTTCGTGGTTGTTTTTCGCAGTCAAGGTTGAAGGAGTGGACTGAGTGGACGAGAAGGATGCTGCATCACTACTTCGACGAGAAAAAAGGCAATGTTTTTGTTTACTTCCGGTCAGACATTGAATAAGAATTTGCTGAAGAAATACCAGAAATGTTATATGGCCGAAGATGGCGAATGCGTTCTTTTTTGAACGTCTAGAATAGAGCAGCAATTCGACTATCGCAATGACGTAGTGAACTTGTCTCAATCAGATTAGTAGAAAGCTGCCGCGTTTCAAATTGTTTTTTGAGGCGTCTCATCAGAGAAAGATTTGATAGAGCAACCTGAATTTGAGAATAAAATCAGAAGAATGAATTATGCCTAAAGAGTGGGTGACATAGACAAACAACTGCTCACTAGACTGGAGACAGAGTTAGATCAAGTGAACACCCTTTACTAATGTTAAGGTAACATTGGAACAAAATTTCGTACAGCCTTATCTTCTGTGCCAAATATCCGCCTCTTCAAATCAATAATTTTACAACAAATATAATTTACAAACTTTGGTGAACAATTTGAATCGAATAATAACCAGTGCATATACCAACGTATGATAACAAGCAAAAATTGTTTAATATATATTTATATATATATATATATATATATATATATATATATATATATATATATATATTCATGCATATATATATAATTATATATGGAACTATTGGCTGGTTATCATAACTAATAAATCTATATGCACTGGTTATCATAGCTAGTGACAGTAATAATATGCAACGGTACTGCGTTTTAGGGTGAAGATTTCTTCTTTATTCATTGTGGCAAATGTATGTATTCAAAACAGTTATTAGGGAACATGAGTGAGGTATGGAAATGTGATGCATTCTTGATGCACTGAGGCAATTTCATGGTTGTCATACCGAGAGCGTTTTGAACCGTTGTTTTCATCTGATTCAATGACAGAGTTCGTTTTGCTTTGATTGTCAAATCCATTGTATTTGAGAGCATTTCGTGGTCGTTTTCCAGTCGAGGTTAAAGGCGTCGACTGAGCGGACGAGAAGCAGGTTGCGGCACTACTTCGACGGGGCGAAAAAAGCAATGGCTTATTTGGCTTTCCGGCAGATATTGACTAAGAGATATTCGATTTTGCTGAGGAAACACCAGAAATATTATCTGGCGAAAGACAGCGAATCTTTAAAGCACCTCAGTTTTTTTTCAAGTCTTTCGTGCGGGTTCAAAATTTTATCTTTGACGATCTTATCATATGGGCGAGGCTGACGTTGGCCTTGGTGCCCAATTCAGCGATGTCGCTTTTCCGTACGCAAATTTCCTAAACTCCTGGCTCCCTAGTTACTGAAGTTGTGCCTGAGATGCGAGTGACGACTAGCCCAGGTGAAAAAGTTTTAATAGAGGCCGTGTGGGTCATGTTTTGATCAATTCTTAACTTTTCGAGCCATTTTGTGTTCCAATGAACGCTCAGTGTGGGTTACGAGATTTGTCAATTTTGTGTTCATGATGAATCTAGAAATCAATTTTTTTTTCTGACCGTTGAAATTTCGTCCAGCACCATTTGAGCTTTCGCCATGTCCCCCTCAAATTTTAGGTCCCTCCTACTGTTGTGGCCCACCCATTTTCCTCTAGATAGTCAGAGACGAGTACGACATCATTGTCTAAATAGTGACTTAAAAGTTTTCGGATAAGATAGATTTTTGCTGTTGGGATCAGTACTTCTATTATTAGGCTTTGGGTTTGGCAGTCTGCATTAGTGTGCTTGGAAAAGTGGCACTTCTGTGGTCTTTTGTTTGCATATCGGTAATTGATATACAGTTGTATTAATTGATGAATGTATTGTAAATGCCATTGAACTGTTTGCGAGTTCAATATATCCCAATCTTCTCTTAATGGTTTGGATTAAACTTCCAACTACTTCTATTGCTCTATGGTCATTGGTTGGTGCCGTGATTATATTAATGTTGTTGTTTTTAAAGGAAATTTTGACTTTATATCCGACGAGACATAGCGCCTGATCTCATGGAATATTTTGGGGTACACTATGTATGTGTATACAGTCTTCTAAAAATTTTACAACACTATGACCATTATCTTGTTCGAAAACGTAAGTTGTTGGATTCATTGAAAAGCGATCATTACATGCAAGAAAATGAATATCTTGTTCCTTTTTGTCTGATAGTGGTCCTAAAAGTCTTTGTATTTCATCGCTTGGTTTGGAACAGTTTTCTAACGGTCGCCTCTGTGACGCGGGTATTATAGATCTGAGGTTCTAACAATATCGGTACAGGGTTTACACTTAGCATTCTCCATTAGAAATTCCTTGTGCATGTATGGCCAAAATGAGTGTTAGAAAAGTAAGTATTTTTTAAACCAACTAATTTATAATCCATAGGTTTTCGAAAAGCTTCCGGCATATCAGTTAAACCGTAGAAACATGTAATGAAGAGATGTGTTCCGGTATGTTCGCCGTTTACAATATTTAAGCTGCAATGACATGACGTTTCGGCGACTAAATTTAATTGACTGTAAGCGCATTTCAAATCCAGTGTTGTATTGTATCTGCTGGTTGAGTTGTTGCTTGTGGATTTAGATTTGTTGTATCATGTCTAATAAATTATCACTTTATGGCACTTAACATTTGTTTTTAAGAAAATTTTGGATTCTAGCGTTAATTTCACAGATTTATTTATTTTAACAGTGATGGCAATTGGGAATGAAATCTTTATTTGAACAACTATTTAATTTTACTATCTGTTTTTCACCTGTGAATTTTTGTATTTCAAAATTGACTAAACTTAAGAGATTAATAGGAACACGTTGCCCTTTTTGATATGTTGAAGTGAAATTTTGTGAAATGTCAATATGACTGTGCTTTTACCTGACTTATTAGAACGCGGTATGATATCAGGGAAATGGTGATCTGCATTGTAGTGATTAACAATATGAATATATATATATATATATATATATATATATATTTATATATATATATATATATATATATATATATATATATATATATATATACATATATAATCTTGATTGATTAAGGGAGAGACCTAATTGATGATAGAAAACCCTAACAAAAATGGGCCAATGACCGCTTACTTTAATTTATTTATCCTGTCACTCATTACTGCTTACTGTTGTTGATAATCATGCCCATAGTCTTGATAATGTCGTTTGAGAAATTTTTCTAGTCTTGTTAGTCTTTAGTTGTCCAAAAGCTGTATTCATTTCGATTGACCACTCCGTTAACCAGATTTTGGGTTTTTTGTGCAAACACTTCCGAAATCCAACAACATTTTCGTGTCTATGTTTTTGAACTGTATTTGAAGTTTTATCGGTTTCACTTTACCGAAATTTTGATTATTAGAATTGACAGCAGCGCAGTTAATCTACTTATTTTCTGTTTGGTCGTAGTCGTCTTTTTAATAATTTTGACTGAAAAAATGGTTGCCGATTGCCTTGACTTGATCGTCAACTGAAGCTACGATCGTTGTGGTCTCGAATTGATCATCGTTTAGATTATTCACACTGGTTTTTGTTTTCCATTTTTTTTTTTGCTTTTTCTACCGACTTTGTCAAAGTGATTCGTTATACAGAACTGGCTGCATTAAATTTCATGTGTGGGGCAATTTTGTCGACGCAATAGAGACCAATTGTTACCATAATTTGGACAGAGGGTTGGTTTACGTGGGTTGGCTTAGAGATTGAAATTTATAGTAGTTTTGTACGTTACTCACCGACTGGTTTGCTCCGGAGGCTCCTGTATATGCAGGAACACTGGAGATTTTTAATTATTTTTTCATCCCGATTTCAATGTTTTTTGCCTATTCTAAAGCACTTTTAGGTTCGATTGTCCTTTGAGTAGCTCTCGCTTTATATCTCCATCTAGCACATTTGCCAAGAAAACATCACGGATGATAGAGTCTTTGTGGCTTCCAACATCAAAATTGAGAAAGTGAGAGAGGGAGAGAGAGTTCCCTCAAGCAGCCGTAGAATGTCTCATTGGGCTCTCCTTTCGGTTGTTGGCGGGTCAAAAACTTAGCAATCAAATGTCATGATTTGTTGCTTAGTGAATATGATATCCAATATGGCTCACAATTATCTAGTTGTCAATTTGTCAATTTCAGATTTTTTTTAGTGAGAGGAAAAAATTTGAGGTCCTTCCGCACCCCTGCTTAAGTTTGACAGGGAGAGGGTTCCACAGAGGATTACTGCGGCTTCAGTCTTTTGACATTTTTTTCAGCAATGTGTTTTTAATTGCTCATTTCTTATGCGTCGATCTCGCTCACTTTGAGCTATTTTTTTCCCAACATCCTCTCCATACACTGGTTCTGGTGGAAGTGTTACTTTCTTTGAGGGAGGTTTGCTGAGATTGTCGATTGAAATACCTATTTGGCAAGAATCGCTATTTTCAATATAACGCGCCGTCGTTAACAGTGTAGAGGGGGTTCGAGAGCCGGTTTGTCAGAAAAGGGTTCAATTCTGAGAAGTTCTCCTTCTTTGGTTGCTGACTGTGCCACATGATAATTGGGCTTGATAGCTGAGTTTTTGCGTTCTATTTTATTACAGCTGGAATAAGGCCGCGATTACTTTATCGCAATTAAGAACTGGATTCAACTCAATCAGACTAGTGGAAAGCCGCTGAGTTTCCAATTACTTCATTGAAGCGGCTCTGCACAAAAGGATTTCAGAAAGCAACCTGAATTTGAGAGCGAAGACAGAAGAGTGAAATATGCTCGAAAAGTGGGTGACATGAAGAAATAACTTGCTCATTGGCTGTTATAAAAGTTAAGGTCAAAAAAATTAGAGCAGATGATCACAGTAGATTCAGCCAAACATTTCAAAATATTTAAAAAGCTTCAATTGTCGAAAACTGCCAATTCTTGTGACAATACAAAAACCAGAAGCTAACAGAAAAAGATTTCAGGATTCAGCCGCTACAGCGTTTTCAATAAAGCATGTACAATACTTACTGAAGGTACGTGTTTAGCATTGAAAACGAGTCAGTTTAAATTGAGAATAATTCTTTTCTTCTGAATGACACATATTCTTTTAACCGGAACTAATATTGAAGTACTTTATTCATTCGAACTGCTGATTAACTTAAATGCCAAACTCAAACAAAACATCATAATATCCATTTGAATCCTAGTTGTGATACTCAGTGATTGTAGCTGAATATTTTTGTTGCGATTTGATCTATTTTTGTCATCTGGAATAGAGCAGCATTTATTGACAGCAGCGCAGTTAATCTACTTATTTTCTGTTTGGTCGTAGTCGTCTTTTTAATAATTTTGACTGAAAAAATGGTTGCCGATTGCCTTGACTTGATCGTCAACTGAAGCTACGATCGTTGTGGTCTCGAATTGATCATCGTTTAGATTATTCACACTGGTTTTTGTTTTCCATTTTTTTTTGCTTTTTCTACCGACTTTGTCAAAGTGATTCGTTATACAGAACTGGCTGCATTAAATTTCATGTGTGGGGCAATTTTGTCGACGCAATAGAGACCAATTGTTACCATAATTTGGACAGAGGGTTGGTTTACGTGGGTTGGCTTAGAGATTGAAATTTATAGTAGTTTTGCACGTTACTCACCGACTGGTTTGCTCCGGAGGCTCCTGTATATGCAGGAACACTGGAGATTTTTAATTATTTTTTCATCCCGATTTCAATGTTTTTTGCCTATTCTAAAGCACTTTTAGGTTCGATTGTCCTTTGAGTAGCTCTCGCTTTATATCTCCATCTAGCACATTTGCCAAGAAAACATCACGGATGATAGAGTCTTTGTGGCTTCCAACATCAAAATTGAGAAAGTGAGAGAGGGAGAGAGAGTTCCCTCAAGCAGCCGTAGAATGTCTCATTGGGCTCTCCTTTCGGTTGTTGGCGGGTCAAAAACTTATAGCAATCAAATGTCATGATTTGTTGCTTAGTGAATATGATATCCAATATGGCTCACAATTATCTAGTTGTCAATTTGTCAATTTCAGATTTTTTTTAATGAGAGGAAAAAATTTGAGGTCCTTCCGCACCCCTGCTTAAGTTTGACAGGGAGAGGGTTCCACAGAGGATTACTGCGGCCTCAGTCTTTGGACATTTTTTTCAGCAACGTGTTTTTAATTGCTCATTTCTTATGCGTCGATCTCGCTCACTTTGAGCTATTTTTTTCCCAACATCCTCTCCATACACTGGTTCTGGTGGAAGTGTTACTTTCTTTGAGGGAGGTTTGCTGAGATTGTCGATTGAAATACCTATTTGGCAAGAATCGCTATTTTCAATATAACGCGCCGTCGTTAACAGTGTAGAGGGGGTTCGAAAGCCGGTTTGTCAGAAAAGGGTTCAATTCTGAGAAGTTCTCCTTCTTTGGTTGCTGGCTGTGCCACATGATAATTGGGCTTGATAGCTGAGTTTTTGCGTTCTATTTTATTACAGCTGGAATAAGGCCGCGATTACTTTATCGCAATTAAGAACTGGATTCAACTCAATCAGACTAGTGGAAAGCCGCTGAGTTTCCAATTACTTCATTGAAGCGGCTCTGCACAAAAGGATTTCAGAAAGCAACCTGAATTTGAGAGCGAAGACAGAAGAGTGAAATATGCTCGAAAAGTGGGTGACATGATGAAATAACTTGCTCATTGGCTGTTATAAAAGTTAAGTTCAAAAAAATTAGAGCAGATGATCACAGTAGATTCAGCCAAACATTTCAAAATATTTAAAAAGCTTCAATTGTCGAAAACTGCCAATTCTTGTGACAATACAAAAACCAGAAGCTAGCAGAAAAAGATTTCAGGATTCAGCCGCTACAGCGTTTTCAATAAAGCATGTACAATACTTACTGAAGGTACGTGTTTAGCATTGAAAACGAGTCAGTTTAAATTGAGAATAATTCTTTTCTTCTGAATGACACATATTCTTTTAACCGGAACTAATATTGAAGTACTTTATTCATTCGAACTGCTGATTAACTTAAATGCCAAACTCAAACAAAACATCATAATATCCATTTGAATCCTAGTTGTGATACTCAGTGATTGTAGCTGAATATTTTTGTTGCGATTTGATCTATTTTTGTCATCTGGAATAGAGCAGCATTTCCACTATCGCAATTACGAAGTGAACTTGTCTCAATCAGATAAGTAGAAAGCTGCCGCGGTTCAAATTTTTTTTTTGAAGCAGCTCATCACAGAAAGATTTGAGAGAGTAACCAGAATTTGAGATTAAAATCAGAAGAATGAATTATGCTTAAAGAGTGGGTGACATAGACGATCCACTGCTCTTTAGATTGGAGACAAAATTAGATCAAGTGAACACCATTTACTAATGTCAATGTAACATTGGAAGGTAATGTAGTAAGGAATTATCTTCTGTGCCAAATATCCGTCTCTTCAAATCAATAATTTTACAACAGATTTTTTTTACTTTGGTGAACTATTTGAAACGAATAATAACCAGTGCATATACCAACGTATGATAACAAGCAATAATTGTTTTATATATATATATATATATATATATATATGTATATATATATATATATATATATATATATATATATAGATATAGATATAAATATTGACTGGTTATCATAACTAAAAAATGTATATGCACTGGTTATCATAGCTAGTGATTGTAATAATACGGAATTGTACTGTGTTTTAAGGTGATCATTTTTCCCGTCATTCATTGTGGCAAAAGTATGTATTCAAAACAGTTATTAGCGAAAATAAGTGAGGCATGGAAATGTGATACATTTCAAAATAATAACATAATGAGAGTATTGAGGAAATGAATAACTGCATTGGAACAGATAATTAATTTGATTGCAATATAACTTACATTGTACAATTAAATAAACAATATGGAATGCCGGAAGAATTGAGGGTTAAATAACGCAACACTGTATTAAAATTGTTTGAATACCTAAGTTCAAACCTGATTTCTGGCATGAAAAAGAGACTAACTGATTTTTCTCTCATAATCCTCATATTAACAATTGGTCGGAAATGAGTGAATCCAAGGGTCTGATCCGAGGTCAAGAAGGCTTACCATTGCTAAATTGAATGTGGTTTTATCCGCGGGAGGAAGATTTGACACTTCTTGATGCTCTGAGGCAATTTCATGGTTGTCATACCGAGAGCGTTTTGAACCGTTGTTTTCATCTGATTCAATGACAGAGTTCCTTTTGCTTTGATTCTCAAATCCATAGTATTTGAGAGCATTTCGTGGTCGTTTTTCAGTCGAAGTTGAAGGAGTCGACTGAGCGGACGAGAAGCAGGTGGCGGCACTACTTCGACGGGGTGAAAAAAGCAATGGCTTTTTTGGCTTTCTGGCAGACATTGACTAAGATATATTCTATTTTGCTGAGGAAACACTAGAAATGTTATCTGGCCAAAGACGGCAAATCTTTAAAGCACCTCAGTTTTTTTTTCAAGTCTTTCGTGCGGGTTCAAAATTTTATCTTCGGTGATCTGATCATATGGGCGAGGCTGACATTGGCGCGTTGCCATAAATTCGAGCTGCTCCCGGCCTTGGTGCCCAATTCAGCGATGTCGCTTTTCCGTACGCAAATTTCCTAAACTCCTGGCTCCCTAGTTACTGAAGTTGTGCCTGAGATTCGAGTGACGAGTAGCCCAGGTGAAAAAGTTTTATTAGAGGCCGTGTGAGTCATGTTTTGATCAATTCTTAACTTTTCGAGCCATTTTGTGTTCCAATGCTCAGTGTGGGTTAAGAGATTTGTCAATATTGTGTTCATGATGAATCTAGATATCAATTTTTTTTCTGACCGTTGAAATTTCGTCCAGCACCATTTGAGCTTTCGTCATGTCCCCCTCAAATTTTAGGTCCCTCCTACTGTTGTGGCCCCCCCATTTTTCTCTAGATAGTCAGAGACGAGTACGACATCATTGTCTAAATAGTGACTTAAAAGTCTTCGGATTAGATAGATTTGTGCTGTTGGGATCAGTACTTCTATTATTAAGCTTTGGGTTTGGCAGTCTGCATTAGTGTGCTTGGAAAAGTGGCACTTCTGTGGTCTTTTGTTTGCATATCGGTAATTGATATACAGTTGGTTTAATTGATGAATGTATTGTAAATGCCATTGAACTGTTTGCGAATTCAATGTATCCCAATCTTCTCTGAATGGTTTGGATTAAACTTCCAACTACTTCTATTGCTCTATGATCATTGGTTGGTGCCGTGATTATATTAATGTTGTTGTTTTTAAAGGAAATTTTGACTTTATATCCGATGAGACATAGCGCCTGATCTCATGGAATATTTTGGGGTACACTATGTATGTGTATACAGTCTTCTAAAAATTTTACAACACTATGACCATTAGCTTGTTCGAAAACGTAAGTTGTTGGATTCATTGAAAAGCGATCAATACATGCAAGAAAATGAATATCTTGTTCCTTTTTGTCTGATAGTGCTCCTAAAAGTCTTTGTATTTCATCGCTTGGTTTGGAACAGTTTTCTAACGGTCGTCTCTGTGACGCGGGTATTATAGATCTGAGGTTCTAACAATATCAGTACAGGGTTTACACTTAGCATTCTCCATTAGAAATTCCTTGTGCATATAGGGCCAAAACGAGTGTTGTCCCAGTGAGATCATTCCCCAGCTGCCAGGCTGAGTCACATGCAACGACTCGTGAACTGCCTCTTGTATGAAATTAGATAGCAGCACACGTTGAATCTAAACGCATACGGACCGGACGTTGAGATCCCGCAAGATCCCTCAAGTATAATTGTAAATAATTGCTTACCACGAATCTTTGCTCATATTTTTGGAGGATACACACTCTCATTTTCTTAAAAACGGCACCTCCTGTTGTTTATACTGCGTTAAAACTTTTTGTGAGGAGTTTTGTGAGGTTTGTTTGAAGACTTTTTCGCGCGAGAATTTAATGTTTGGTTATGAACGCTCTGTCGAGGACCTCGTCATGTTGACATCTGTGTTGTGTGTAGACTAGAAGGTCACACCTCCACGGTTTGTAGGGGGAGTGGATGGCAAAGCATCAGTGCTACTCGTATTGTTTTTTTAGTGTGATAGTGTGCTGGAAATGCGTTACGACTGCAATGTTCAATTGAAGCAACTCATCTGTACGACGATTAGGTGCAGAAAGCAATTCAGAATTGTTTAATAATTGAGTATTAGTGGCACGAGGGAAATGTTCGTCATTCACCGCGTTAGTCTGTCGTGCCAATTGTTGCAATTGCAAATTCGTTGTCATTTTTGATAGTATTTTTTGCTTTTTGATTTGGTTGGCGCAGAAAATAATCTACCAGCCCCATTCTGGCGCTCTGAATGTGCAAAATGGAATGGCGGTATAAGATCCATTCAACATGTCAATCTACTATTATAGGATTAATTTGAACGATGTTCTTTCATGGTTGGTAAAACAGGTTGATGATCAGTTATTACGGCGAAAGATTTGTCAAAGAGATAACATTTGAAACATTTTACTGCCCAATCACCGCCTAAAAGTTCTTCTTTTATATTAGGAAAACATTATGCGTATGCTGCTGTTGGCCATCCTGTAGGTGAACTTTGTTCTAATGCTGCACCTCTTCTGCAGCGAGAAGCATCTCATTTGATTCGGCTATCCAAGTGGGGATTTTAGTGTGTGTTTTCTGTTGCTTTTGCGTCTATATTTTTAATGTACTTGAAATGTCCTTCTCAATTATTATTATTTTAAAATTTTGTTATTTTAGAAGTAGTGGACGTAATAAATGAAAAAATTGTAAAATTTTGAGATTAACATTCCTTTATTATGTATCGAGTCGAGGAATGAATTGTTTAAGAGTTTAAGGTGCTGGAAGAAATGAAATTGCCGATGTTTCTGTCTCAAGTGGTGGGATGCCTGACTGACTAAATATAAAGCTCAGCCGTCCCATTTCTATTTTCGAAAAATAACATCTAGGAAGACTAATGCGAAGATTGTTGTCAAGTTTTTTAGGACATTTAAATACTAGTTTAAAGCCTCCTTCTTTTGAACCACGGCTTTTATTTATGGTGGCGTCTAATAAAAGACGTAAGCGTTTGTTAAACCAACTAATTTATAATCCATATGTTTTTGAAAATCTGCCGGCGTATCAGTTAAGCCGTAGAAACCTGTAATGAAGCGATGTGTTCCGGTATGTTCGCCGTTTATAATATTGAAGTTGCAATGGCGTGACGTTTCCGGGTCTAAATTTAATTGACTGTAAGCGCATTTCGAATCCAGTTTTGTATTGTATCTGCTGCCTGAGTTGTTGCTTGTGGATTTTGATGTATCGTGTCTAATAAATTATCAATTTTTGGCATCTAATATTTGTTTTTATGAAGATTTTGGATTCTAGCGTTAATTTCAAAGCTTTATTCTTTTTCACAGTGATTACAATTGGGGGATGAAATCTTTATCTGAACAACTATTTGGTTTTACTATCTGTTTTTCACCTATGAATTTTTGTATTTCAAAATTGACTAAATTTAGAGATTAATAGGAACACGTTGCCCTTTTTGATACGTTGAAGTGAAATTTTGTACAATATTACTGTGCTTTTACGTGACATACTACAATTACTACAATATGATATCAGGCCATTGATGAGCGTTTTCTATTCTGATGGTTAATTGCAGTGAGTAACAATATGAATATATATATATATATATATATATATATATATATATATATATATATAATTTTGATTGATAAATGGAAAGATCTAATTGTTAATAGAGAACCCTAACAATAAAAGGCCAATGACTGTCTTCAACAGTGGTTACTTTAATTTGTTTATCCTGTCAATCATTACCATTACTGTTGTTGATAATCGTGCCCATAGTCTTGATAATGTCGTTTGAGAAATTTTTCTAGTCTTGTTAGTCTTCAGTTGTCCAAAAGCTGTATTCATTTCGATTGACCACTTCGTTAACCAGATTTTCGGTTTTTTGTGCAAACACTTCCGAAATCCAACAACGCTTTCGTCTCTATTGTTTTGAAATGTATTTGAAGATTTACCAATTCCACTTTACGGGTAGTCCTCTTCTTAAACGCTTTGACTGACAAAATGGTTGCCGATTGCCTTGACTTGATCGTCAACTGAAGCTCCGATCGTGTTGGTCTCGGATTGATCATCGTTTAGATTATTCACACGGGTTTTTGTTTTCCATTTTTTTTGCTTTTTCTACCAACTTTGTCAAAGTGATTCGTTATACAGAACTGGATGTATTAAATTTCATGTGTGGGGCAATTTTGTCGACGCAATAGAGACCAATTGTTACCATAATTTTGACAGTGGGTTGGTTTACGTGGGTCGGCTTAGAGATTGAAATTTATAGTAGTTTTGTACGTTACTCACCGACTGGTTTGCTCCGGAGGCTCTTGTATATGCAGAAATACTGGAGATTTTTAACTAGTTTTGCACCCCCATTTCAATGTTTATTGCCTATTCTAATAAACTTTTAGGTTCGATTGTTCCTTGCGCAGCTCTCGCTTTATTTCTCCATCTAACATATTTGCTAAGAAAACAAAGTCATTTGTCATACAGCACTTGGTGTGTTAATTTTCAGAAGTTGGGCAATTTTATCGACGCAATGGAGACCAATTATTACCATAATTTGGACAGTGGGTTGGTTTACGTGGGTCGGCTTAGAGATTGAAATTTATAGTAGTTTTGTACGTTGTTCGCCGACTGGTTTGTTCCAGCTGCTCCTGTATATGCAGAAATACTGGAGATTTTTAATTAATTTTGCATCCCCATTTCAATCTTTTTTGCCGATTCTAATGCACTTTTAGGTTCGATTGTCCTTTGAGTAGCTCTCGTTTTATATCTCCATCTAACATATTTGCCGAGAAAACATCAAGGATGATAGAGTCTTTGTGGCTTCCAACATCACAATTGAGAAAGAGAGAGAAAGAGAGACCCCTCAAGCAGCCGTAGAATGTCTCAATGGGTTCTCATTTGAGTTGTTTGCGGGTCAGAAACTTAAAGCAATCAAATGTGATGATTTGTTGCTTCTTGAATATGATATCCAATAGGGCCCACAATTATCTGGTCGTCATTTTGTCAATTTCAGATTTTGTTTAATGAGAGGAAAAAATTGGACGTCCTTCCGCACCCCAGCTTAAGTTTGACAAAGAGACGGCCCTACTATTACACAGCTTCCATCGATGGTCTCCACAGAGGATTACTGCGGCTTCAGTCTGTTGACATTTGTTCAGCAATGTGTTTCTAGTTGCTCATTTCCTATGCGTCGATCTCGCTCACTTTGAGCTAATTTTTTCTCAACATCCTCTCCATACACTGGTTTTGGTGGAAGAGTCACTTTCTCTGAGGGAGGTTCGCTGAGATTGTCGATTGAAATGCCCATTTGGCAAGAATCGCTATTTTCACTATAACGCTCTGTCGTTAACAGTGTAGTGGGGGTTCCAGAGCCGGTTTGTCACAAAAGGTTTCAATTCTGAGAAGTTCTCGTTCTTTGGTTGCTGACTGCGCCACATGAGTTTTTGCGTTCTATTTTATTACAGCTGGAATAAGGCCGCGATTACTTTATCGCAATAAAGAACTGGATTCAACTCAATCAGACTAGTGGAAAGCCGCTGCGTTTCCAATTACTTCATTGAAGCGGCTCTGCACAAAAGGATTTCAGAAAGCAACCTGAATTTGAGAGCGAAGACAGAAGAGTGAAATATGCTCGAAAAGTGGGTGACATGAAGAAATAACTTGCTCATTAGACTGAGGGTAAATTTAGTTTAAGTGAACAAGATTTGGGAAAGTCAAGGTAACAAGGGAAGATAAGTGGGCAAAGAATTAACTTCTCTACCACAAGAGTCAAATTTGTCAGCAAGACCGATATTTTAGAGTGAAATTGAATTCTCAGCCGAATACTGGACAAAAACTGATTTCAATCCCGGGTTGCGGAACTTGAACTATCAATACTAAAAAAATATCATTTTGAGTACAAATCCACTAAAATTAATGTCAAGCGAGAGCATAGCAACTAAACTTTACAAACTATGTCTTGGAGTTGCAGAAGTTCTTTTTTCTTTTACAAAATGTCAATAGTTATGAGCCAAATAATCCTAGCTGATTTTCTTGCTTCTCAAACAAGCAGACGTCTAAGCTGATTGAGTTTGACTAAATAAACAACGAACAACAGTTTCAGAGGTTTCTTAGATTTTGACAGATTCAAGAAAGGTTTACAGATTACAGGAAATAGACGCTAGATGACGTGGATTACAGTGCATAATTGCAATAATTTTAAAGATAAGGTTTTTGAAATCCAAGCACAGCATTTTTGAAGCAAATTTTATAAATATACAAGAGAAAACATTAATTGCTGACGAAAATTAGGCAATGGAACTTATTTTAAAAGGTTTGGCCACTGGATCACTTCTTAGTTCTTTGTTCTTTGTTTTTTTAAAAATTACGTTGATTACTTGATGATGGTCCCAAAAAACAGCAGATGAATTTTTATAGAAAGCATAATAATCAAACTGCAGGTTAGAACATAGGTACTTAAAATCAAATTAGAAATATCACAACGCAACAATAATTAGTAAGTTCTAATGCCCCTGAAGCCCCAAAAAATAAATTCAAAACGTCAAAACAAGTTCGTTTCTCAGGAAAAACTTTAAAGTTTGGAAAGTTTTAAATCAAATTGGTCACAGTCTTTAACTGCTAGGTTGTTTTAGGTAGTTCTGGGATGTAAGTAAACGCAAGGCAACACTGCTCAAATTTTTTTTGTCTTTTTATCTTTTAGCACGAAAGGGTACAAAAGCTTACACATACTTAGATTTAGAGGTCCCTAATATTCAGTCATCTGCTAAGGTTAAAATTTTGGGGGTTACTTTGCCTTTCAATTTGTTTTACTTTTCCCACTGCAGTTTATTCTCAACATTTGTTAATAACTAACAACGAAAAGTAATGCACTGCTTTTATTGTTAAAAGAAGGTTTGAACCAACTAAAATTCATTGTGTGCACAGGAAGAAAAAGTTGTGCTCATGCAAATTTGAGTTCAAAAAAGTCATTTTTTAGTACTAAAGTGCAATTTTTTATAAATCTAACTGAATGCTCCGGAACCTGTACGCAACTGCAACGTGTTTTGATTTTTTTAATATCTGTTGTTGATATCTTTTGTTCAACTTTCGAAAAAGTTAGTTTGTTTTTGAACAAATTCAATTATACCCAATTGGTCTCACGTTTTAGCACAATTAAATTTTCTCTGCAGATCTGCCAAACAGCTATACGTTCCATGTCAACTAAACTTTGAGATGATTTTCAGAGAACTCGGTTGCTAAACGGATCATTGAGTTCAAAAATATGCTAAGCTTTTAACAATTGAATGGTTCACAAGAAATTTCAAGTTAGAACTTTTTCTACAAGTTATAACCTGTTTTTATTTTGACCTGTTTTTCAATTCCTACAAATTTCTTCAAAAGAATTCAATAATTGTGATCAAAAATTTCATTTAATCTAGTTTTAGATTTAGAGGTTCCTTATACTCAGTCATCACATACTTAGATTTAGAGGTCTCTAATATTCAGTCATCTGCTAAGGTTAAAATTTTTGGGGTTACTTTGCCTTCCAATTTGTTTTAGTTTTCCCACTGCAGTTTATTCTCAACATTTGTAAAAAACTAACAACGAAAAGTAATGCACTGCTTTTATTGTTAAAAAAAGGTTTGAACCAACTAAAATTCATTGTGTGCACAGGAAGAAAAGTTGTGCTCATGCAAATTTGAGCTCAAAAAAGTCATTTTTTCGTACTAAAGTGCAATTTTTTTTAAATCTAACTGAATGCTCCGGAACCTGTACGCAACTGCAACGTGTTTTGATTTTTTTAATATCATTTGTTGATATCATTTGTTCAACTTTCAGAAAAGTTAGTTTGTTTTTGAACAAATTCAATTATACCCAATTGGTCTCACGTTTTAGCACAATTAAATTTTCTCTGCAGTTCTGCCATACAACTATACGTTCCATGTCAACTAAACTTTGAGATGATTTTCAGAGAACTCGGTTGCGAAACGGATCATTGAGTTCAAAAATATGCTAAGCTTTTAACAATTGAATGTTTCACAAGAAATTTCAAGTTAGAACTTTTTCTACAATTTATAACCTGTTTTTATTTTGACCAGTTTTTCAATTCCTACAAATTTCTTCAAAAGACTTCAATAATTGTGATCAAAAATTTCATTTAATCTAGTTTTAGATTTAGAGGTTCCTTATACTCAGTCATCACATACTTAGATTTAGAGGTCCCTAATATTCAGTCATCTGCTAAGGTTAAAATTTTTGGGGTTACTTTGCCTTCCAATTTGTTTTAGTTTTCCCACTGCAGTTTATTCTCAACATTTGTAAAAAACTAACAACGAAAAGTAATGCACTGCTTTTATTGTTAAAAGAAGGTTTGAACCAACTAAAATTCATTGTGTGCACAGGAAGAAAAGTTGTGCTCATGCAAATTTGAGCTCAAAAAAGTCATTTTTTCGTACTAAAGTGCAATTTTTTTTAAATCTAACTGAATGCTCCGGAACCTGTACGCAACTGCAACGTGTTTTGATTTTTTTAATATCATTTGTTGATATCATTTGTTCAACTTTCAGAAAAGTTAGTTTGTTTTTGAACAAATTCAATTATACCCAATTGGTCTCACGTTTTAGCACAATTAAATTTTCTCTGCAGTTCTGCCATACAGCTATACGTTCCATGTCAACTAAACTTTGAGATGATTTTCAGAGAACTCGGTTGCTAAACGGATCATTGAGTTCAAAAATATGCTAAGCTTTTAACAATTGAATGGTTCACAAGAAATTTCAAGTTAGAACTTTTTCTACAAGTTATAACCTTTTTTGTTTTACCCTGTTTTTCAATTCCTACAAATTTCTTCAAAAGATTTCAACAATTGTCATCATAAATTTCATTTAATTTAGTTTTAGATTTAGAGGTCCCTTATATTCAGTCATCACATACTTAGATTTAGAGGTCCCTAATATTCAGTCATCTGCTAAGGTTAAAATTTTTGGAGTTACTTTGCCTTTCAATTTGTTTTACTTTTCCCATTCCAGTCTATTGTCAACATTTGTTGAAAACTAACAACGAAAAGTATTGCACTGCTTTTATTGTTAAAAGAAGGTTTGAACCAACTAAAATTCATTGTGTGCACAGGAAGAAAAGTTGTGCTCATGCAAATTTGAGCTCAAAAAAGTCATTTTTTAGTACTAAAGTGCAATTTTTTATAAATCTAACTGAATGCTCAGGAACCTGTACGCAAATGCAACGTGTTTTGATTTTTTTAATATCTGTTGTTGATATCTTTTGTTCAACTTTCGAAAAAGTTAGTTTGTTTTTGAACAAATTCAATTATACCCAATTGGTCTCACGTTTTAGCACAATTAAATTTTCTCTGCAGATCTGCCAAACAGCTATACGTTCCATGTCAACTAAACTTTGAGATGATTTTCAGAGAACTCGGTTGCTAAACGGATCATTGAGTTCAAAAATATGCTAAGCTTTTAACAATTGAATGGTTCACAAGAAATTTCAAGTTAGAACTTTTTCTACAAGTTATAACCTTTTTTGTTTTAACCTGTTTTTCAATTCCTACAAATTTCTTCAAAAGATTTCAATAATTGTGATAATAAATTTCAGTTAATTTATTTTTCGGAGAAAAAATTTGTTTGTATTTTTGTCCAAATTTTGATTCTACAATCCGGCTGCTATGTTTTACAAACATTTAATGAGACCAATCAAAGCAATATTTGTGAGTTTTTATTGGAACCAAAGATTCCACTTATTTTATCAGCTAGACACTTTATTGTAGTTTTGAAATTTAGGTAAACGAAAAGCAAACAAAAGGAATTTTCCCGGGTCTATTTACCTCAAGTAGTTACTAAAATTTAAAATAAATAAATCTACGATGCATAACCTGCCCTATATTTCTTAGCACATCCTGTTTTCCACAAAAAATAATTTCCTTCTATGTGGAGACTTTTTTTTCAGACTTTTTGCAGATTCTCTTAGCTTTAGAGTCTTTTTTCACTGACGCTAAGATCTTTTCAGAAAACAATAATCCTGCAAACAAAAGAACACGTCAAATTATCAGATCAGACTTCAGTCATCATTCCACAAACGTACAAAAAGCTTTTATTCCGGAAAAAAAGACAACATACTAACTTAACAGAAAATTTTATTGACATTTTATTGGCAAGAATATAATCTAACAGTCCTAATTAATATTAACTTTCTATAGAAATCTTATTATATTAAAATAGCTCAAATTATGAGGTAGAAACATTACGAGAGATTGTCAGTCTTTAAAAGTTTGAGTTTTTCCCTTTGTGCTTCTTTATGCGATTTACACAATCTCAAAACGCTTCTAAGAGAAAAGATTTCATTTTGTTTACCAAAACATTTGCTCAGTCTCTATATGCTTAAACTTTATACTTTAAGCAATTTATACTTTATACTTTAAACTTTAAACTTTTACTTGCATTACTCATTAATCTGATGCAGTTTATTGAAATTTTATATATAGCGATGGATAAAAAAGCGGAGGTGTTATTTTCTTCTTCATCATCAACAGCAAGAAATTCGGGAATCAAAAACGAACTCCGGTTAGTTACCAAAAGTTACCATGACACTTTAGAAGAACCGAAAACTTTTCAGAAGATAAGATCACAAATGAGAAAAATTTTTCTTGGTGGGAAGTTTTATAAAGGGTAAACAAAGATTGTTTGCTCGAAGATTAAAATTGAAGAGCCTAGTAATTTTTTGAATTTTCGAGAGGTAAAAAAATTCACAGTTCAAACGAAACAGTACAGTAAAGACACAGAAGCAGTCCTAGCTATATCTGAGTTACAGGTTATTTCCGAAAACAAAAATAGCAAACAAATCAAATTTTGAATACTATTATCAGAGAAAAACGTCCTAAACGTCAAATTGTTTAACAGGCTTTTTAAAAATGGTATTCAGAAGTTTCTCATTTGAACTGTGCACAGAGAGTTTGAAAGTCACAAAAGATCAATATGACTTCAAATATTGCAAAAAGATGAGGAATTGAACTTCAGATTTCCTTGCCTCTAATTAATTTTAGGAAATTATTTAAAAAACCGATTGAGCTTTCTTTGAAGTGTTGTCGGATTCACAAATTGGCCTATTGTGTTGGTAAGAATACGGTAGATGATTCCGCTACACTGGTAGAGATACAACATTGAACCTCCACAGCTGTAGCAACAAATAAATTTTCAGACCGCTGTAAACTTTTGGTACTTTAGAGCACATATTTTTCTTGCAAAAACATTACAGATAAGGCCATTAATTTCCAACATACAGCATCTAAGAATCAGATATGTTCAATCAAAAGTTTAGACCGTAATTTGCAACAAAAAAGTGACGCTTAGAAAATTGTTTGTGCCCTACGACCACTCATTTATATCAATGAGATGAAGGTGATCCCAAGACCAATTTTGAAGTTAATTTGACTGCAAAATCTTTATTCGGTTGCAATAGCGTGAAGTTTTCTAAATACGATTGACAAAGATCAGCAAAACAATAGGCAGTTGAAGCGAACGCAGATTCAAACACCAAAGCACAAAAAAACAAAACTGAGTATGAAGAAAAAAAACTTGTGTAATAGAGAAAAAATTAAGGAATCTACAAATATTTATTAAAAACAGTGGCCCATTTTAAAACTACGTGTTGTATGGTTGCTTTTAGACCTAAAAAACATGATGCTAAGATGTCCAAACTGTTTTTATCCCTTGCCCATTTTGCTTCAAAAAGCTACAAAAAATAGCACAAAAATAAGAGCAAGTTTTTTTTGTAAGCTGGTGGTATTCTCATCGATATTTTTCAAATCTGATTAAATTTTTTTGGCAACTCGTCGGACCTTTTTTGCTGAAAGTTTTTGTCAATCAATTCTGATTCGATAACGCGCAAACAAATTTTTAAGCAAAGTCAGTTCTGTAAAATGCAAACGCACTTCCAAAACACAGCAATTACGTGATCATTCCACCAGCCGACAAAAGATCTTTAATGTATGAAAAAAAATACAGTAATCCAAAGTACACAGTAACTTTACGGACGAGCAAAACACAGAAGCAGTATCTACAATTTGACTCTTAACAATATCTGAGTTATAAGTTATTTCCGAAAACAAAAATAGCAAGCAAATCAAATTTTGAATACTATTATCAGCTTGAAATCTGATTTAACTTTTCTGGCAACGTGTCGGAGCTCTTTTGCTGAAAGTTTTTGTCACACAATTTGGCCTTTCTGATTCGATAACGCACAAACAAATTTTTAAGCAAAGTCAGTTCTGTAAAAAGCAAAAGCACTTCCAAAACACAGCAATTAAGTTATCATTCCACCAGCCGACAAAAGATCTTTAATGTATGAGAAAATTACAGTAATCCGAAGTACACAGTAACTTTTCAGACGAGCAAAACTAATAAATTTATTCATTTAACAAGTAGAAAAACCTAAAGCAGCTCACGCAACAAATCTGTCAACGACAGGAGTAGTGATTGACAGCATTATCAGACCACTTAGAGCAAGTTATGACTGGAATGTTTTCCAGTTTCTGTTTCTTCTATACAGCAAGACCAGAATAATGATAAACAACGAGAATTACCGAGTCTAAAGACTTTCCCTTTTAAAATATTTCTATATGGGGCTTGATATACAATCATCAATAATCATATCATTTAGGAAAAACGACAAAGTTATAATACACACTTTTTCATTAATTTTTCATTGGAAGAATTTCAAATGCATTTACTAGAAAACCGTGAATTAAACAATTTTTTTTACGAATTTGCAGGCCTATTAGGTGTTTAAGCAAACAGTTTACAATTTTGAGATTTTTTTGCAACTTTAACTTTTTCAAAAAGTTTACAATTCCAAACTGCTATACGAAAGGCATGAGATCAAAACTAAGATTAATGCTCTGAAAATCTGTTGAAGTTTCTCAATTGTAAATCGGATGCGGCGGGTCATAAGCACAAAACTGCTGTTCCGTACTGCTGACACATTAACGACGGGGTTAATCGCGTGACCACGGGTATAACTTCCGAGTTTGACCTCTAGTTCTACTCAAGATATATAGTTATTTGATGAAAAACCTTAAATGCAAATTTGAGCTGATACAGTTTTTTGAACAGCATCAAATTTGAACTGAGCAAGAAGGTAAAAAGTTATTCTAATGAGCAAGTCAAAAAGGATTAAATAGCTCATGTTCATTTGTCTAAGTTACTTTTGAAACTTAGAGAGAAACTATGAGATGTTAGATAGTGAAAAAAGGACTGATTCAAATCCAATATTTTTGCAATGTGTTGAACATTCTATTACTGAGAAAGTTGTTGGTTAAGAACTTGTCACAAAATATTATCAGTTAAAAACCTATCTCAGAGTTGAGATTTAAGGGAGTAATTTGTGAATCTGAAGTTATCACGGACCAAAAAGTGTTGGTAGCTGAGCCTGAAAGCTCCTTTTCTGCTTGTAGACACGTGGTCTCTAATTTTCTATTGGGTAGAGATAACGATGTCGACAGTGGTTTCATTACTAATTTCGTGTTCTTAAGGTGGCGTGATATCACGACATGATGATATTCTCAGTTCAAGTTTGTGATCTTATAGTAGTAGTTATTCAAAAGGACTTGGTATTTTTTCATGTTATAATGGACTTCGTTTGAGTCAAGTTGGTCTTTCTCAATCTAATAGCACTAGATGATCATACTTACTGAGTATAGCACACTATTGTACATAATGCTCCTAGGTTAAGATACAGAATTTTTCAGCGCGTAGATAAGCATGTTTCAGTTGGCGACGGAGTGAGAATTTTTTAGTTTCAATCTCATCGCTGAAAAGTGCTGTTTATCTTTAGTTTTTTCGTATTTTTCCAAGTAATGATTTTTATGTTAACAATTTACAAATCTCTTAGTACCATTCCATTGCTGTACAAGCTTATTTGAGCGACACAGTTTAAATCGGGGCATTGTTCCAATAAGGCTCTTCCACAGTCAAATTTATCGAATTTATTTGTATAATTGATTTCTTTTAGTACCCACGTCTTTAGTTATTTCACTACTAATGGCTTCTATTTCCATGCAGTGATTTATTTTTTTTTTGCTTTTTTCAAAAGATTTAAATCTTGTTCTGTTTGGTATATAGTTGAAACTATTTGCGATGAGAGTGGTTGAAACATGATCTGCAAACGCACATTACTGAGCCTCCTTGTTCCCATTCAAGCTCAAAAATCCTCAAATTTATTTCTAAATTGAGAAAAAGAACAAGCCGTACTTGCAACAAAGCAACGAGCTTTTTTTGTTTTAAGTATCGCAAATTATCTCTCACCACTTAAGAAAATACTAGATGAAATCTTGGAGAAGTTGTTATTGACAGATGAAATTGTTGGGAATATAGAATGAAACATCAAACCACTGACGTGCTCTTAGTCTGTTTTAAGAGCTGTATTAATTAGAATAAAGCCTCTCACCCCCCCCCCCCCCCATTGTACTTGAGATGTTATACACATGCTTAATCACATGTACAACTTGTCGACGTGTCGTCATTAATTTGATCCTATTTAAAATTCTACAATTAACTATGTATACATACGTACTTTTTTTAAAATTATCTCTCATGGCTAAAGATTTTTTTGCTCTTTTACCTGCGCGCTGTTTTGTAAGCATTCCTTGATCGAATGCTTTGGGACTTAGTTTTATCTACTTTTTTGATTGATGATTATGCATTTTAAATTTTTCATGTTAGAGATAATAAATCATGCTGGCACTCCGATTCCGCCGAAATCTCTATTATTTATTGAGTGATAAAGGTAGAGGGGGGTTGTTTTTTGTAGCTATTGTTACTTTTGTGATAAGGATGTAAAGTAGTGGCTATGATTGAAGTATTTTTTATCGAGTACCTCTTTTACAAAATGTCTAACAATGCACATGTACATAGATTAATATAAAATACAAAACTTTCTATCTCCTGAAGAGCCCATTGAGAAAATAATTTAATTTTAACAGCGTTTATGGCTCAAAATTGCCCTTTTGATCGGGCAAAACCAACAAAAAATTTTGCGAAAACGTTTGTAGAAGTGTTTTGAACAAAAATGTTTGCAAAAATGGCTTTTTTAATGGAAAAATATCGTACGAACGATTAAAAAATTCTCCGGCGAAACTGGCGAAGTTTTGAAAATTTAGAAGTCAAAAATTCTGGTTTAAATCTTATTTCCAACAAAAAACTTGCGCTTATTCTGAAAATGAAATAATGTGCACAATTTGGGCAAATAGGGACTTTCGGCTGGGTGGATGATTCGGGTGAAATTGATGAGTTGTAAGCAAAAGGCATTGTGATGTAGTGGTTGCTGTCTTTTGTTCACTCTCTTTCTCAGTCTCTCAAGTGGTTGTTCAGCTTTTTGTCCTCATCTATCGACACAAGATCATCATCATCATCTCAACTGAACGACCACTAAGCAGAATAATCAATTAGCCGAATTGTTGCCTAATTTGATATTAATTTAAAACGAAACCAATTATTTCAAAATTTATCTGAACTTTCGTTCCTTCAGTCGTTAACAAAAAGATTGCATTTTTTGATAATTAATTTCAGCGTGTTGAAGTTCAGAGGAACCGTTTTTTTAATCGATTTCTGGCAACAAAATCTGTTCTTTTAAACATTTTTTAACGTGTATTAACCATACAATTTTAGCTCTTACTTTTAATTTGAAAACCAGTGGGCATCCAAATGCAATATTTAGTCAAGTTTTTTATATATCATATCACAAATCAACTGGTTTGTCAAAATTTGAGCCCAAATGTGAGTATTTCGAGGAAAGAGCATCGATGCAGGCAAAAAATCTGCCTCTTAACATTAACCTGTTATTATTTATAACGCCGATGCGGTGAATAAAAGACTAAAAGGCATTATTTGAGTGATGTATTATGTATTATGTAATATGGGTTGACCATTTATCCGATGTAAGCAAAGCAAGTATGTTGTAAAATAAGCAATCCTTGTATAACCTAAATCAAACGATCACTATCACAAAGCCCTATCAATCAACTCAACATTTATATTACCCCTTACATTTGCAGCTTAAACGCGTGCCTTCACCTTTACCACCCCCCCCCGCGCCCCCCCCCCCCCCCACCGTCTGAACAAATTCCCCCAACACCCCCGCCATCATTTATCCTTCACCATATTTTGTGCATAAAATAACAGCAATAGTCATACGCGAGGCACACTTGACAAAAATTTGATCACAACTAGTATAAAAGGCACGTGTGAACAACAAGTTTTGGGTTTATATTCAGCAGTAGTAAATAGTGTTCTTGTGCAATTTAAATGTTTATTAGTCTTGTTTATAATGCCAACTACCGTAATTTGTTCATAAATTTAAAGCCTGCTCAAAGCCCCCAGTTTTCTGTTAATTGTAGCGTCGCAGCTGAAATTAAAGGCACAGAAATTTAGTTGAAAAAAAAAGAGAACGGGCGCTATTGTTAGTTCATAACTGCTGTCAGTTAATTTTCACCCAAATTGGGGCTAGGCGCAAGGGCGAATTTGGGGGTAGAAAGGGGACGGGAGGGGTTTGGGGGTGATTTTCAAATTGAGGATGGAAAGTAATAATGAATTCCTATTGGATTTGCCTGCAAGTTATTCAACTAGCTCTGCTGTTATTAACCAGGACTAGTTATAATAGGCAGCTAGGTACCTACACATACATAATACATATATACAGGTATACATCTAGTAGTAGACTTGCGCTAACGTAGGCACGGATTTTGCCTGCTCCTGCATTTATTTGGGATGTTATTTGGTGGTTGAAAGTGGAAGCAAAGACAGCGAGGCATTCAGAGCGCATTAGTGATTGTGTGTGCGGCGAGGGGCAAGCGAGCATGATAGTACTGATAATAGTGTTACTATTTCAATTCAACTCTCTTTGGGGGCAGAGAGAGAAAGAGAGAAAGAGTGCGTGTGGGGGAGGAGGGGGAGGGGGAGAATGTTTTGTTTTACGTTCTGTTAAAAACTGGGGGAATATATGCGTGCAGAAAGCATGTAAGCGCAGTTCAATTCTATTCTTTTCTCACACTTATACTTATTTTTCTAAGTCTAGTTGACTGACAGTACGCGCACGTGCCGCACAAATTGTTCACTTTGTCCGCACGTGTGTGCAATGTGATTGGCTGGTGCGATTGTAGGAGTAATACATTGGGTGTGCTGTGATTGGCTGAGGGTAGATTGTGACATGATTCAAATAATAAAATAAAATAATACTCGTGAATTGCTTCGTGAAGTGCGGGAGAGAGAGTCGACTACTAGCATGAACAAGATGGCGGCCACAACAACGCAAGAGCGTCACTAGTCGCTGCTGAGAAAGAAGTGAACTGAAATTGTATCCATGCTTTTAATTTTTCATTTCCCATATTTATTGATGAGCTCCTTCAACTCAACTTTCCTCAACTGATACACACTTCTTCCCAACTGAAGAACACACACACATACACATACAATCACACACACACACACACGTACGAATATATAGAAGGATAGACTGAAATTGAGGAAAGGACGCAACACACTTCTTATCCTCACTCAAATTCCAGTCCCATTTTGAGCTCCCTAACAACCTGCTCTGTCCAAACTTCCCATTTAGACAACATACTCTCTTCATTACCAACTTTTCCATAATCCAAATTTAGCATCCTTACTTCTGGATAAGTTTGTGTCTCGCCAGAGTTTTCAACCGACTCTTGAAGCACTTTCCACAATTCCAGTTCTGCAAAAATTCATATCTCAAGTCTCACTTCATATTTTTGTGTTACATTGACTGTGTTTAGTTCCCATTTTTCTGTTGTTTACGGACTTGAGTTTAAAAAATGCCCAAACATATCCGAATCGTTTTGGGCGGTAGCTAGTTAGTCGAGTTAAATACTGTTTTAATCGTTTACCAGCTATTAACTATTGATTACTGCCATATTACTACTATCGATTTGTTTTGTTCACTCGGGTTATTCCGTGATCAACAAAATTTGCCTTTTTTTCAGTTATTTATCCATATTTTTCCTGAAGTAAGCTCCAAAAACTGCAGTTGTTTAAGAATGTCTTCTTTCGACTTAATGTACAATCGACAAGTGGTAAGAATAAATCACAAATCAAATTTTTATCCAATTTTGTGAAATAATACTACATTGTTCATACCTGTGGTTCTGGAATTTTTTACTGAGTAAGAGCTGATAAGATTTTTTGAGTCATGTCTGATAACAATTTTTAGCGTAAGAGAAGCTCAGAAGAATTTTTGGGTATTTCCGATTTTCGCCCCCCCCCCCCCCCCCCGCCCCACACACACACGAAATTACACCCCCCCCCCCTCCATTATGGTATAATTACAAGGGGTATAATCAAGGGGGGGGGGGGGGGTTATACGTTATATGACCACTAAGCGGGGGGGGGGGGGGGGGGGGGGCTATAATGGAAAATACCCGAATTTTTAAGTGTACAGATCTGATAAGTGGAGCTTTTATCGAATAAACAGCCCATTACAGGTATCTTGTAAGACAACTTTGTAAACAATCTATAAGATCTGAAACGATTTAAAAAAACGATAACTGAGGTGCGCAATGCGACCTGAACCTTTACAAGTAAATTATAGGGAGTCCCATAATAATGAAATACAGGCAAACGTTCGAAAAACGTGAAATGCTAAGCTTTTCACGTGATTTCATTGCTTTTTTTTCTTAACTCTAAAGTCAGTCACATAAAGTTTTAACAGTAACGAACGTTTCAAAGGTCAAAGTTCAAATTTAAAACATGTAGAAAAAAATTGATGAATGAAAATTTAATGGAGAAAACGTTGACATTCAATTGAGCACATCGATGCTCAATTGCACGTTTTTGGCGTTTTTCGAACGTTCGCTTATTTCAACTTTATGGGACAGACTATAAATGGGACTTGCTATACATAAGTTTTAAATTTAAAAATTTCAGCAGTCCATATTTCATCCAAAAGTTTCGGAACGTTTACTTAGGTTACTAAGTTAAACTGACTGACAACTGACACCCCCCCCCCCCCCCAACCGCGTGTATGCCTCGTCATGTTCCAAAGGTCATTGTCAAGATTACCTGAACGCTTTAGCTAATGCCATAAGTACTATATGGCTAATACATACTATCATTAAATCTATTGTTTTCTGTGAACAGCTGCCTTTTATAATTGCAAATACTTGCTGGCTTGCTATAGAATGGAAACAGTTGCTTTTAAATTGGAATTGAAAACATCCCGAATTCAGTGATTTTTTATTGACCTTTACCAAAAACAACAATTAGGGCTCATAGTGGAAAATTTAGTCAATTCTGATTAAAATTACCTCACTGAAATAAAATCACAGTTTTAAAAAATTCTACTGCAATGCGACTGGGTTCCTCACGGTTATGCAAACGATAAGGAAGTTGATGAAGTGACTGTTGATTTTCGTCTAGTTGGGTCAAAGTAGATTTTCGTCTAGTTGGGTCACCATTTTGTGTCAACATTTAGAAAAGCGAGTTTTGTTTTTTTTTAAATGTTATGAAGTTAAATATTTTTTGAAGCTATGAAGCGACGGGTTATGAAGTTAAATATACGTGGGATATTTTTTTATTTCATTCCAATACACTTGGTTTCATTGATCTATTAAACAAAATGATCACTTGCACTACGGATGAACACACATAAAAAATAGTTATGTAAGTGTTCATTAAAAGATGGTTGTTGAGTGATACAAGTAAATATGAGGAATGATGGTTTTTAGAGTAAACAAAAATGATACAGAAGAGCGTTTTTTGCGTTTTCTCCTGTCCAAAATTGATCCCAGAATCTGAAGCCGAAATACATGACAGTTATTGTTTGGGGCTCTGAGCAGGCACAATTTCTGTGGAACAGTGCTGGTTTCGAACCAGCATCTCTTACTGGCAAGCCTAGTGCGCTAACCATTACATCAACCTGTCTTGAGCTTTCGAACTTGAATATCACTTATTACCTGTTCGTATGTTCTGTTTGGTTCCTCAAGGCGTCATATATCTAGCCAAATATACGTTCAACAAGTGAGGCTTCTTATCAAGCTATGTCATGCTTATATTATGTACAGTTTACAATAGGTTATACTCTCTCAACCTTCTAACAATTATCACGCAAGGCATTGGAAGTCTGCGAGTGTTCTCAAGAATAGCAAAAGAAATTTTTATAGTTAAGTCAAAATATATCCGAGTTGGTGAAATGCCACCTATCAACTTCCTTTGCTCTTTTGGGTAACACTTGAGACAAAATCAAAATTTATCAATTTTTCATAATTGTTTTCATTACCTCAATTTGTCGTAAATGGTAAATTCCAAAGGTAAACTTTTGTAATCTACCACGTGCTCTTTATTGCCGCCTTTTGCGCAAACTTGATTTTTAATCAGTTTTAAACCTTTTGAGTTTACGTTTGCATTTTGAAACCTTCAAGTTGAGTTTGATTGCTGTCATTAAAGTACTCACACGTGAATCTTAAGAAACGTTGCTTCGAGGTTTGTTCTGATAAAGGTAATTGTTCGGTCAAAGAATTACCTAATAGTTTCCTAAAATAAAGCTTTTCTTATAAAACTGCTATCAAGAATCATTCAATATAAAAATAGAGCATTTGTTAATTTAACATTATAAACTTAGCTATGGGGAGCTTGAAATGTTTTTGCGGTTTGTTTTAAACATGTGACATTTTGAAAAAAAAACAATTTTGCTTCGCGATCAAGCAAATTTCTCAACTGCCTAAAATATGACGAAACTATGAAATAACAGAGTGAATTCATCTATAAGAAAGTTTTAAGATTATCTATATTAAAGATTATCTATTAAAAAAAATATACCGTCGAAATTGACCAGTTTTTGTACGGTAGTGCACGCTGATTTCAATTGATTGTGGAAACTGAAAGGAAGTTGTTTTCAGTGATATGATGGTGTTGCTTTTTGTCACCAATTTGCTCCAAATTGATGACGAAAAATTTGCTGTTACCAAATTTGCTCATTTTCGAAGCTATCAGGTTCATTTTTTGTGGTTATAAAACAATAACAGGTTCCATTCTCCATCAAGTGTTTAGTTTTTTTTCAGATGTGAGATTGTTTTGATCGAGCACAGACTAGTATTCTCGTCAAACTGTATATTGTCATTTTTGTTACAAATTTTTCAAAATTCAATGGTTGGAGGCCAATCTTTTTCTTATTGCAAATTTTGTTCAGGACTACAGTCTTGTATTGGCAGAGATAAACGTAAAAAAAACTTTTTTTTCAAAATTGACCAAACTCTTACCTCTTGCGATCAATGCCTCTCCAAGTACTTACTCAAATTACTGTTCAAAATTGTCATGGCGTAACTATAGCAATAGAAAGTCAGAAAAAAATTTGTTAATGAATCCCACTAGTGGGCAGCAGTAATGATAGCAGCTTGGCAATTATGAAAAAAATTTGGTTACAGTGCTGTTTTAGAGTTGAAATTCCTCGAAGTGAATTTCAAAAAAAATTTCACTGGGTAAGCCTCTCAGTGGCGCCTTCTTGGTTTTTCCATCTTTTTTATAATTGTCAATTAAATTGATTCTTAATTGATTCCCGGTAACTTTTTAGGTACTACCATTTTATTGTTGCTTTAAGTGTTCATCTTCGGGCTTCTTGAAATGTTGAAAGTATAATTATGAAAACATTCTTGTTATAGCAGGCATGATTGTATTAAAGCATTGGTGGAGATTTGTTAGGAACTTAACTTTGCCTTCGCCTTCTTGTTTTTTTTTGGCCAGCAACTCTTTGGTAAATTTATGAACGAAACGTTTCAAATCATTGTCTTTTATTAATTAGGTTAGGGAGATTTTTTTTTCTGGAGGTGTCATGGAAGTTTTCATCTTTTTAACTCATTCAGCAAGCAGACTAATTAAAAATTGACTGTTGCCGTTCAATGCTCTGAATTTTTTGCTGGTGACTTTAGTTTCGCTGATTTTCTTTGTCCTAACTATTACCAGACAGCTAAATATTTCGGTAAAATTTTTAATCAGAGCTGCGGTTTTTTTGCATACAATAACTTTTACAGGTATTGCCGGACATTATCACAAAATTTGAGTTTGTTGACGTTTCGTGCTTTCTTTTAAATTATTTTGACATTTTTTGCGAGAAAATATAATCTATATGTACTCGCATATCTAAGTACCAATTGGGAATAAATATTTGCAGAACCAATCATCGAAAGCTCTTCCGCTAATTAGGGTTCCGGTTCTTAACTAGCTTGGATAATATTCTAAAGGTCGAAATTCTATCAGACTTCTAAGGATTATTATTTGGCACTTGAGTGAATGGTTAAACGAGTTTTGTCATTTAATCTTACTCAATTCGGTTTGATGTGTCTACTCACAGTGCCGTGTTAAGACTTTTCAATCCGTTTATGTTAAAACGAGTTTCAATCGTGTTAATTTGATCAAATTCTGTGTTGCTTGCTTGCTTGTGTGAACACGATTACATGTGAGAATATTGAGACACGCTAAGTTATAATCCAATAAATAGCTGTCTATTAATTCCCAAGCTCTTAAACTTTGCTGACCAAAATAGGTAGATTGAAAGTGATTGGTAATTTTTCATGTAAGTTATCCTGTTTTGGATTTTTAAGTACCATTTTTGCCATTCTTTATCTATTGCCAGACGAAAATGTCTCAAGTCCAGAGTTTTTGGTTAATTAACCGACTTTAAATTGTCATGGATGAACTAATTATCAAGGAAATTGGGGATTTAACCAAGGAAAAGATGGACCCATATTGAAAAATTCACTATGAGTGTTAACATCACAAACTCACTATAAACTAGCTATGATTTCTGCAATAAATAACTCACTAAGTTTTCTCGTACACAGATAGATGGTCTGCCCAATTCTAAGGGAAACTTTCTTGTGATTTCAAGCTAAAAAATTTTGCAATTCATAACTGAAAATTGTCAGCCTAGAGATAGATCAAATGTTGGAATTTAAAGTATCAGAACATTTTCATTTAACAAGCAAAAGCGATTTTGTATTTTTGTTCTGGGTGAAGGCACCATTTATTTGTCTTTGCTTTTTTTAGCAAAATGCAGCAGCAGCGGCACAACAAGCGGCAGCCGCAGGTGCAGCAGCTGCAGCTGCGGGAGGAATACCGAACTTGTCAGCAGCGGCCGCAGCAGCAGCCGGAGCGGCGGCCGGTGGTCCACCGGGTGCTGGTCTACCAGGGGGTCCCAACAATCACATGCAACCCAAGATAACAGTTTTGGATTTGTGTGAGAAGATCAAAGACGAATTCAATCAGTTACAAGCCCAGTACCATCAGTAAGAATAATTTCAAAGCTGTTGATGAGTTTAAGGGATATCCTTATTGCTTGAGTTAACAATCAAAAAAATTGTTGGTGATCGTGCCAGGATCACATGACATTTTATGAAGAGAAAACATTTAAATTAAAATGCATAACTGTTAGGTTAAAAATTCAAATGTTCTGAAATATTATCACAAATCAAAAACGATTGCACCAGACTACGATTCTCTGAATTCAAATCCCCACATCAAAATATAATTATCACAAATTATTAGTTCTTTATTAATTTCAAAATTATTAATGCAAATGTGGCCGTTCGCGTTCGCTTTCGTATATAAAATTAAGAGCTAAAGCATCTTATTTATGCGATTTTTGGCGTTTATCAATTTAGACTGAAAAGAATGTCATTTGAGATTTCTACAATGAAGAGCGTTATGATTTTTTTTACGTAGATACTATTACTAGGCACAACCTAACCGTTTTCATTAATGAAAAATTACCAACTTTTCCAATTAATGAAAAATTACCAAGTGTCCTTTCAAAAATCACTGCCAGGAACCAACTGATAAGTGTTGATATCGAGAGGTAATTATTACCAAAATTGTAACATGCAAAAATAAACTTATAATTGTTCGGACCCCTCTTGAGGGGGGAGGAACTATATACTCAAATGGGTTTTTTTGTTCAGACAATTTTGGCCGATCGATATAATCATCGTGGAGAGTTGTGAGTAGGATCATTAGAAAACCCGTCCAGTTTAGAATATGGATTTAAAAAGATTTTTCGTTTTCGTTTTTTACAGGGAGTTATCGAGGTTTAAACTTCTGAGAAAAGTAGAGTGAATTCGTTGTTTTTTTTCACATTTTCCAGAATTTTTGCCTAATTTTTCGTCATTTTTTCCTGAAATTCGTTAAAGTTTTTAAGAATAGTGTTGTTGATTTTATTCTTAAAGACAAAAAAATTGTTGATTTTTTAATTTAATTTTGTCAAAATTTCGGGCAAAAAATTTCAAAATTCAGCCTTTTCAATCAAAAACAGCACATAATAAGCTTCTTTAGTCACTTTGATTAAAATTTCCGGAGGTACACCTTCAAAAAACACTAATACAATCTTTGTAGACTCAAAATGGGGCTATTCTTACTTCAACTTCTGTTGAGAGTGCTCTGTAAATAAAACTTTGCAGTTTCTTGCTAACTTTACCTGTTCACTATCAAAAACGCTGAATTTCTATTGGAGTTTTTAGCTAACAATTTGTCTATATCTATAACATTAGAAAATTAAGTGTTCCTAATAGACAATAAGCATTAGCAGGGCCACTTTTAGACCGATCTTGGAGAGTTACAATCCAAAAACAATTCGGAGTGTAATCAGTCGGTCTTTTTAAAAAAACTGATCTTTTTCATATTATTTAAAGAACAGAACATATCAAATCAACGCTCAGGATTGATAGGTCCAATTAGCTTCCTAAGCAGCTCCAATCTAATGCATTCAGTTTCTCACTTGATCAAATAAGACCAAAGATCAAATAAGACGTAACAGAGTTAACCGTTTTCATTAATGAAAAATTAACAAGTGCCCTTTCAAAAATCACTGCCAGGAACCAACTGATAAGTGTTGATATCGAGAGCTAATTATTACCAAAAGTGTCACATGCAAAAATAAACTTAAATTTTTAGCAAACTAAAATTATTCGCAAAACTGTATCATCAATCAGTTCATTATATTTGATTCGTCATGAAATATCTCCTCGAGCAAGAGAAAATCTTTTCAACCATTTGAATTTCCCCATTTGGTTTTTTGCACATTTTTTCCAAAATTGATTAATTGGGAAACAAATTTTTGAAAAAAAACCACATTCCAGCAGAACTCCTATTAACAAAAATATAGCTTAGTTTAGTTTAGTTTGTTCAGTGTTCAAAAATAAACAAAAACACCGTTCTAGTAGGAGCTACAATGTAATTGAAAATATGTCAATTAGTATGAATCGTTGTGTTCATAACCTTTTTCATCAACAAAAAGTAATGTGTCAAAAAGATTTTGCTACAAAAAGATGGAGTAACGGTTTTAATTAGAATAAAGTTATATCGAAAGTGAGATAGCAACTACAAGAATTTCAAATTGCCATTAGACAAAAAAACGTCGAATAACAAATTTAAACAGACAATAACATGAAGTGCCAAAATGGCACGACACAGTTGCAATGGAAACGCTGCAGGATTTTACATTTTTTGATAGATTATAGGAAAACTAAACATTGGGTTTTTTAAACTAAGATAAGTGATGTTTGATTTATATATTTCCTGCAAGTGCAATTCACGCAATTATTTTAATATACATAAAATATACACTTTTTACTTATAAAAATCTTTATCAAATATTGTTGTCACATTTTATTTTGACTTAAATTTGCCCGCGGAAATTTAGGCGTTAAAAAAGCTTTTTTTTTCTAGTGAATTCGGGGTTGATATCTGTGATGTTTGTTCAACAGGATAGAGATGGAGTGCAAGAAATTGGCACAAGAGAAGACAGAAATCCACAAGGCCTATATTATGGTGAGATCATCGTTTTACTTTTTCCTCTTTTCAATTCGCGGATGAAACAATTCTAAATAAACTGAAATCATTTACAGCCATGTGGTGTTATACTTAATTCTATTCTGACTTCGAAAAGCAAGCCTAGAAAATCCGGTTGACGTTGTTTTCCTCAACTTAGACTGCTGATAATAATTTGGATATGCAATTATATTTGATCATAATTGCATCAATCATTAATGCCACAAATTGCCAACTGTATTTTTCCCCAAATTTTTTTTTACAATTATATCTTTGGGGGGGGGGGGGGGGGTATTTTTTGAGTTGTGGTTGTCATGAAAATTGAAAGTCAAAATGGAAAGACACGAGCACTAATCTGTCCATCAATGATTCCAAAATGTCTGATGTGAAAATTGGAATGTTAAATTGGATGATTTTATAGTTGATAGCTGGTTAGAGATAATGTTCAATATCTGCATTATGAATGATGAGAGTTTATTTTGACAGTACCAAAAATATATCCATATTGTCATGCCGAAATATTTGAATTTCGAAGAGACTAATTGAAGATGTTCGTGTTTCTGGGGTCAACTGATTCTAGTATCAATTTGCAATTTATTATCACTAGAAAAGGTTCACTAACTCACTAAAAGTTTACTAAAAATATGATGTTTGTGATTTAGTTTTACGAGATGAGCTATGGGCTTAACTTTGAAGTTCACAAGCAGACCGAGATTGCCAAGAGACTGAACAACATCTGCGCCAGAATCACCCAAATACTCCCACCTGAGGTACTCTACAACACACACCACACTTATTTAAACATTTTGACTCTTTTTCAAAGTTTCTTGCGACCGCAAAAAATAATTTAATTTTGAATAATTAAAAAATTTCGTTCGTTGTGGAACCCAAAATTAGGATAAAACTGATTTCTTGATTAACCGATTTCTTTTTTGGAGAAATAAAACCTGGTTTTATAGTTCTGTCAAAGAAGCTTCATTCACTGACTAGGTGTTTTTGAAAATTAATATTCGGCAACATTCTCTGTACAATTTATAATGCCTGACAAAAAATGAGAAACGATTTATAAGATATAATTTTCCTGCCGATGAACCCATCTCTCCGTGAGTTGTGAAAAGTTGTTGACTGCTGCTAGAATTATTGACCGACAGTGTGCTTAGCTGACAAGGAAAAAATAAGAAACTTAGCAGACTTAATTCTGATTGGTCGACAAATCTGTTCAGAAAAAAATGTACTTAGTTCGCTCAACCATTAAAATGGGTGCGCGGGCGGGTTGTCGACTCAAAATTTTTAATTTTTGGTTGTCGGCTTGACCGCATGTCGGCCAACTTGGCGGTCGCCATAATGACTGGATTGACGAGCGTGTGATATCCAATATGCAATGAATTGGGGTTAAAAATTAATTTGGCTGTTTTCAGGGATTGGTTTGAGTCGTTCTTTTGGTTGTTAGCATTTAGTTTTTGTTTGTTGGTAGGGCTCATCAAGTCATTTTATGAAGTTGCTCATGGTTATAATAAAAAGGGGAAAGAAAACAGCGCTTATGATAAGTTTTGCATGGCTTAGACACTCTCCTTAAAAAACGTAATGGCCGGGGAAGCGTTGGAGTAGCAGAAATAATGTGGATACAAGTCATACCGGGTTAAAATATCAAGACTAGCTGTCACAATGATGTCTCCTGTAAGTTGTTAACTGGAAATTTAGACTTGCAAGTTGAAAGATGCTGGTTCGAATTCAGTACTGGCCCATTTTACAGTTGTTATAACTAGTTAGAACCCCTTCAGAAACTGTTTAGAGAATATCCTTATTTGTATGTGTGTGTTTTAGCATCAGCAAAGTGTTGTGCAAGCTGTGGAACAGGCCAAAAATATAACCATGGCCGATCTTCACAATATGATAGGGGTCAGTACAACATTTCACTTCAATTTATTTGCAAAGATATCACGAGTCTAATGCGAAGGTCTAATTCTTTTTCTCAGTGACTAATTTTTTTTTCATATAAATGAACAAAATAAATTAATGCACAAAATGATACAAGTTTTTGCACTGATTAGGGTTGGTCTAAATTTTCAGAGGCCAAAAAAGTTTTTTTCAGAAACCTAAATGAACAAATGTTTTTTTTTAAAAAAAAGTTGATTTGGGTAGGTATAACCTAAGACGTGAGGACTAGCCACCACTATTCGCCACTTTTAAATGAAACATTCCATATTTGTAAAACTGTCAATTATATGTCATATTTCACCTGAGCAAATGAAGCAATTTCCGAAAATCTGTTATGAATAATCATAAAAATTTTTTGGATCAATTTTATTTCTATGCACAAAGTGTTTTATGTTGTAATGGCCTTTTTATGCTTTAGCAGTTTGTATTTGAACCTATTTATCAAAAGCTAAGAGAATCAACAAATCCTAAGTTAATTACAAAAAGGTTTGAAATTAATCATATCAAGTTTTCGATTTCACAAGCGATGTCTGTGATAATGTTTCCCCAAGATGATAAAACGTGTGTGAAGAGATAACTATAATTAAACTGGTTTCATTTTTTGATGTTTTAGTTCAGAACCAGATGCGTTTTTGAACTTGTTTCAAGTTCGCGCTCGCATTCATTCGTTCATACTTTCTTTACATAAGAGATCAAATCTTGTAAGATTTTGTGTTCCCCGTCCTATCATAATGATCTGTTTGCTCTAAATCTCTTAAATCAACTATTCGCCGGTACCTCTTGAAACAATTTATGTCCCCACTTCTGAAAGGCAAACAGGATCCGCCTTAGTTACATCTTATGTGTTTTGCGGTGTTAGAATGCGTGCGTGGGCGTCCCTTAGGCGTTGGTAGGTTTTAACATAAGGTGATCTGTTTCAAAATGGGTTAACTTTGATGTCTTTTGAGGGTTGCGTCTTTGATGACCTAATCAATCGCCCGACTTTGAGTTTAATTGACATATCTTAACATGTTTGTCGTCCATTCAACATACAGGGCGTGTGGGCGATAAAGTTGGAGCCTTTTATTTTCTCTCCAATTGTACCATTCAACTTGCGAGTAGTAAAAGTCAATATATAAGGTGATTACTTCGCGATACGTATTCCGGTACACCAAAAGGGAGGGTGAAAGATTGCGTGGGGGGGGGGGGGGATTGGTTGGAGAGAGCTAATGAAGTAATCTAGATCTTATTGTGTATGTGTGTGTAATCTGTTAATCTGTTGACTCTTCAAATATTTGGTCAAGTTGGGCAGAGTAAACAGCAGAGCCCAGAGGGTCAACATTTACAATACAAATAAAGAGTTCTTTCTCTCTCTCTCTCTCTTTACCAATTGTGTGTTTCCTCAATCAAATAGTTGTGATGCTTGGTCGAATTGAGAACGGAGGGTGACCAATCATGTTTCAGCTATTATCAGTTGGCTAAATGAAATCATCCGTCTTTCAAACAGTCAATAAAGAAAGTGAAGACGTTGAAAGAAACAACTTTTTGCCTACTGACTTTTTGAAAGAATGCGCTAAAGCGCCATTTTCTAGACTCTATTGTATAATCTAGTACAGTTATTTTTAAATAATTTTATTGGTTTTATTCAATTTAGTTGTCAGGAATTTTCGGGACGTAGAGACACGTTTGTTTGCTGTAATTCCCCCAAATGCTTAAAGACAAATAAATTTTAAATCCCGCGTGAAAATGAAATGTGGGAATTTATGCCACTTCCCATTTTCATTATATCTAATGGCATGTTTTTATTCTGGATGGTATTAATTCTTGGTTTGCAGATATTTGATATAGATCTCAATTTTAGCAAATCCAAATGCAACAACCTGGCTCCGGACTGCCTCCCGGAATGCATGGAGCTGCGGCAGCTGCAGCCGCAGGAGCAGGATTCCCAGGAATGCTCCCTACCAGTCTGGCGGCCGGAGTAGCTGGACTTCCGCCCACTTCAATTGCGGCAGCAGCCGGACTCCTCGGGTTCCCACCAGGTTCAGCCGGAGCTAATGCTCTCTCGAACGCTGCAGCCGCAGCTGCAGGAGGTCAGTTGCAACAGCAGCAGCAACAACAGCACCAACTTAGTGGGTTGATAAATCCAACCTCATCCGCCAGTAGAGAAGAGAGAGAACGGCTGGTTAGTGAGCTTGTTTTTGTTTAGGTTACTTAAATGTCTCCGCTAAATTTAAATAAAAAACTTAACCCAAATAAAGCTTATCCAAATTTTTCGAGCCCATCGAAAAAGAAGGGAGGGAAAAAGAAGGGATCTCACCTCAACCAGAAGAGGGGGGCTAAGCAGTGATGTATGGCTCCACTGTTTGACCAAACTCATCCAAAAAGAGTGAAATGAGCGTCTATCTAGTCAATGAGCTGAACTGTCAATGTTGATTGATATAATAACGGACCATGCTTAAGTTAATGACGCCATTATTAATTCGAATTCATTTGAACTGATAGATGAATAAATTCTGTTTTTTTAACGAGTAAATTACTTTCACAATCACTTGGTTAAAAAGTATCAGTCAAAAATAATATTTACATTTTTGCTTCTCAAGGCACTGAGAACTTCTCGCTTTAATGAAGAACTGTGGAGCTGTTTGATATGTTGACTGCGGAGTCTTTAATATTTTAGAACACGCATTTTGATCCTGAAGTTTATTTTAAATCCAGTAAAACAAACGCTCGGAATTTTGAAACTTGCAACTGTCAATTTTAGCTTGATTACTTTTGATTCAGAGTTCCATATCTCCGGCAGCCGGACTGAACGGGGAGAAATCTGCCTCTGTGGGGTTAGGTGGAGGCGTCAACAACTCTGTGGCAAATTCCGCCCCTCACTCCACCTCTTCCACCTCCTCCTCTTCCGCCCATGCACAACAGCAGCAGTCACACTCTCAACAGCAACAGCAGCAACACTTAGACAGGGCCAGATACTCCAACTCAGCGGATGTGGCTGCAGCAGCCGCCAAAAAGCGGAAAAGCCACCCTTCCACCAACGGAGAGGACGCAGACCACTCTGAGAATGTTAGTATTATCCCGAATAAACTGGGGATGATTAGATTGTTAGATCTTGTAAGATTCTGTCAGCTCGACAGAATTCATTAATCTTGTTAAGATCTTCCAAGATAACTGTCTTTTGCAAGAATTTTGCGAGGTCTTGCAAGACGTCGCCCGGGCTTGTCATGCAATGCAATGGAAAAATAATGAGTTTACCATTAAATAAAAAAGAATAATTTCATTTAGATACTTACGGCGCAATGCAAAATAAATATTTAACAAAAAAAGCAGAGACACATAACGAGACCATTTAAGTCCACTTTACAAACTGCCAAGATTTATCAACCGACAAACAAACGAACATCGTGTGAAATTTGGTTGACTGCTGAAAAGATTCGGCTTTGAATAAGAAACCGGACGTGAAACGTCATGTTTTCAGTACGTCGCAAGTCCAACTCCGATGCTTATCTTGCTAGATTCTTGCAAATGACGCTTATCTTGAAAGGTAGTGCGTAATCTTACAAACCTCTTGCAAGATTCTTACTAGAGCTTGCAAGATAGCCGTCTGTAGTAGACTGGGGGTAGGAACAAATTTAGTTGAAATTTTCTCGTTAGTATAAGTTTCCAAATATGTATCTAACGAAACTTTTTCGATCAATAAAAATTATAAAATTGGTCATAGGATTCGATTCATTTGAGACCTAGATGATAAATCCAGTTTTTTTTGCCAGTCGTTCACAAGTTCTTGTGGCCAGCTTGTTATCATTTAAAGATGTGCTTAGCTTGTCTATTAGCCAACTTAACCGTATTTATCGAAGCGATGGCTAATTTATACACCGCTGTCCGAGGAATTAGCTGGTGGTGATAAATCTACCAGTCTTAGCCGGATTCCAAACCAGCTCTTCTACGTACAATCAATATGGTCAGAGTGCTGAGTTAAATCAATAGCAGCTGCCTATTATCATGTTGGTGTAATAAATGCTTGAATGCGGTTATCAATTAACAGCCCTTGATCAAACTCTCAAGCTGTAAATACCTGAGCAGTGCAGTTGTCATGATTGCTGTGCTCAGCGGCGTGAGAACTTGAATGAGCGTTTGTTAATCAAAGCTCAAAATGAGATCTCGAAATCATTAACAAGTTGTTGAGCTAACCACATGCTTTCGACCACCAAAGTACTCTCAGGTACTCAGCTGTTACGATTAAAACTTTTTCTCTGATGGTGTGATAAGCTAGCTGGCTTATTTATTGCTTGTTTTTCGTTTTTTAATGGTCTGTATAGAATACATGCGCACTTAGAAGACTAGAAGATATCATCAATACCCAATTTGTGTGTTGCATAGATGTTTTCAGCAAAAGAATGTGATGCGGAATTTCTAGGCTCACTTTTTGTATAAGATAATGCTGAAAAATCTTTAGTTGTAAAAATATTTTGTTTCTTTTAGTTAATTCAATGTATTTAATGTCTTTTCTTATTTGGGGTTTCCACCGTGAAATTATACCCCCATAATTCCAGTTATTGTGGAGGGTGAGGGCGGGGCTATACGTGATATGACCGCGTATGCGTGGTTGGGGTTGGCTGGAGCCAGTTAGATATGAGAAAGACCCAGTTATTTTTGAGGTGGTGAAAACGTTCCAATTTTCTGCAGGACTCTGACAACGACGAAGATGACAAGGACCTCGTTGTAGATGTCGGCGGCGACTCCAGCCCTCGATCTAAAAGTCCCCACTCGGCCTCTGCTGGTCTCATGGAGAACGGAGGCACAGGCGCGGGAAGTGTGTCCTCACTGAACGGGGGAGACATCAAGAGGGTCAAGAAGGAACCTGGAACATTGGGCTCCTCGGGCGGGTCCGGGGGTCCAGCGAGTCGGCCCAGCAGTCTACCCAACTATGATCAGGGTTCTTCACCAAAGGTCAATTTGCATTAGTAATTTGAAATTTCATAATTTGAGAGTTCATAATTTATGTGTTGGTATTCAGCGTGAATTGTTGTCTTTCACGCGCTCTTGTCAAATTGGAGGACCTGTTTCTAAATATCACTGAATTTAGTTATAAAATATTGATATGGAAGCTTCTGCTTAGTTGTTAGATAGCCTATTTTTGAAATTATCAACGAGAATAACGCATGTTAACTCTTTTTAAAAGCGTTTGTCTTCATGTCTTAATGAGTCAATAATTTGTGCGCGATTTTGTAACTGATTCCAGTGTAGTTATGAAAATTTTCATTTTCATCTTTAGATAGCCATTTTTAGTTTACTTGAGATTAAATAGTAATGCTAAATATCTACGGGTGCATTTCGAACGTGTTCAAGGGCTTCAATTCTGTTACCTCTTACTGCTGTCCTTATATGAAATAATACAGATTCCTGATAGGGGTGGGGGGGGGGGGGTAGGGTTGATACCTTGGGGCTTCGATAGGGATGACTGTTGAATTGGAGCAAGTATAGATAGATCTTTTTATTTCATTAACATAAATAAAATAGCGTTGACAGAAACAAATTGGATTGCATTCAAGTTAGTGAATGATAACAACAGAGGTGAAATTGGGAAAGAGACTAAAATCAGTAAGTGTACAAGGGGGGTGTGTTGTGAAAATGAGTAACAGTTATAGTGTTATGTTCAGTACAAAGTGATTGTGTGTGTGTGTGTGTGTGTGTGTGTGTGTGTGTGTGTGTGTGTATGTATGTATGTATGTGTGTGTATGTATGTATGTGTGTGTATGAATGTATGTATGTGTGTGTGTGTGTGTGTGTGTGTGTGTGTGTGTGTGTGTGTGTGTGTGTGTGCGTGTGTGTGCGTGTGTGTGTGTGTGTGTATGTGCGCGTGTATTTATGTATATAGTTTGTATTTGTGGAACATGCATTTTTAATCACGCTTCCAATTTGCGACACCTGCTTCCTTCCTTCAGTCCCGACCGACCCCCCCTCCTATGCCTTCTTAACCCACCCTGCAAATATTCTCATTGTGTTCAAGGCCGTTATCGGAAGAAGATGAAAACAGAAAAGGAAGATTAAGTTGGCGTCGACCAAATTTTAGCAATTTTTGAGAGCAATTGATGATATAGATTTTTAAAAAAAATCAATTGACATTTCTGCTATGTATAACTCATCCCATATCAAACACTAATTAGCACATTTCGCTTTTTAATACAGCGCTTATTTTAAATTCGGTGACAATGCGCTTAGTTGTTGCATAAAAAACTTTATTCAGCTTTGTTTGGCTATATGAGCAAACTATTTGCAAAAATCTTTAAACCGCAAAATAGGTAAAATTATTCATACTTTCCTCAGAAATTTTAAAAATTATTTTCCTATTAGGATAGAAATTTGTGGTATTACTTATGAGTATGGCTGTGGTGTCTCAACGACTCAGTATAGAGATATATTGATCAATCTATCTTTCTACCTCTTTCTTATCGATCGACTATATTTGTATGAGTGATAAATGATGCATTAGGTGCTCTATTATCTCCTTATTCATTGAAAGAGTCTCTGCTTATTAAATATTACTGACTAGGCTGCACTTCTTTTTATCATTTACTAAATCAAAACAGACACCCTTTTTAGTTTCCACTGAGCTACATCAAAGCAACGGCAATGAAAAGATGAAGAAGTTTGCTATTTTAGATAATTTCTCTGCTCTGCAGCGAAGTTTCTTGAAACTATTATAGTCCTGATGTTTTGTTTGTATAAGTTAGTAAGTTAGGCTGCGTTTGGTCAAACGTTTCAGTGTGTAACTTCTCGTGGCCTCGATTTTTTACAATCCAAGAATTGGATTGTATTGGTGCTCTGTCTTTTTACAATTCAAAGAATTTGAATTATATTGGGGCGCTGTCTTTTTTTTAAGATCTGTTCACACATTTTCATGATTTTTTGAAGTCAAATTGGAGTAGTGATTTTGGTCACGCCGAAACAGGAAGTGGAGCGAAAAAGTGAGTGGTTTTGCAATGTGAAATTTTTTCACCCAATTTTAAAGTAGAGTGAAAAAACGGTGTTTGAACAAAAGTTCGCTTTCTCGCTAGTGGTTTTTTGTTCACATGCAGCAATTTGATTTTGATTTTTACTGTTTTTTCGATTTTTTTGATCGGATTTTTTTCTAAATGGTTTTTCCAGTCATAGTCCGTTCTTGGTCTAATTTACTGTTTTAGTCAATGAAAATTCTTTGAATTGTACGTCAGGACTTGTCCTTCTATGTTTTTGTAAGATGTTTTCACGCCTTTGTTCATGACTTTGAGCTTTGAAAACGGGTAAACAGGTAAAGCTCAGCGGGCATCAAGTTTCATTAGAGGCCCTTAGCCGCGTTTAGTAGTCCTTCAAGTGCTTTATGTGGTGAAACAACTGGGAATGCCCTAATTCAAGGTTAAAAGGTTGCAATTTTTCGCGTTTTTTCGTGTTTTTCCAAATTTGTAGTTGAACCAGTCTAAATTTGAGGTTTGTAAAAGTTGAGAAAGGTCATTTACAAGACATAATTTTTTTAAAGGCCAAGTTTATTCGAGTTTAAAGACAATTTTTGTCATTTTTTTAGTTTTTCAAGACGTAGGTGTCAAGGAATATCCTCTAGGGTTTGATAATAGGTTACTGCAGAATTTCTAGAGGTATTAGAATGGCTTTCAACTTTTTAACATCAAGAATTTCAGCAATGTTTTGATTAATTTTTTTCAAATTTCTTAACATTTACTTTCATTTTTAAGCTTTTCCAGCCCCAGGTTCCGCTAAACCTGATATAGGCTTGGGTAATTGGTTACTTAACAATTTTTGTTGTCCCTGTGATGGTTTTCAATATTTTAATATCACAAGTTTTAGCAATTTTTTGATAAAATTTGCTCTTTAAATTTGTCACTTTTAGGTTTTCCAGCCTCAAGGACCACGGAACCTCCTCTAGGATTTGATATGGGGTTAGTTCACAGTTTCTAGTTGCAATAATAATCATTTCAGTTTTTAATGTCACGCATGTTAGCAGTTTTTTTAAAATGAAACTTGAATTTTTTAAAGTTTTTTTGAAAATTTTTCAACATCGAGTTTTTCCGGCGCCATGGGCCCAGGAACCGCCTCCTGGGTTTGATAATAAGTTACTGCATAGTAGCTAGAGGTATTGGATTGGTTACCAATTTTTTAATAACTTGAGTTTTAAGCAATTTTTTGATAAAATTAATTTTTTAATTATCATAATTTTACTTAACCTTATTATCATAATCCGAATTCATCGAGCTTTATGAGCCAATGAAGCTATATAAAGCTTGAAATAGGGATACTATTTTGTCTCTCGAGACAATGGAATGCTTCTGAAGATAGTAATATCGCAATTTTTAGCATGATTTTGTCGTTTTTTTCGTTTGCCATTTTCCGAGTTTAACAATCTTTACTGGCCAACGAAACTTTTTCAAGTCTTGCAGATGAGTTACATTACAGAATTTCAGAGATATGTAAGTGGTTTATTTTTTTTTTGCGAAATAAAGAAACTTTCTTTAATTTTTGCACTTTTTAGTCTTTTGAAGCACTTGTCATATTTCTGGAGTTTATCTGCCTTTAGTGAATAAATCTCTTTCAAGGCTTGTTCGTGAACTGATGAATATTATATTTGCCCTTCAGGGTAAAATCGTCAGTTTTAGCAGTTATAATTTTTTGTTTCTCAACTTTTGAGATTGTTTTTCTTAGGCTGGCATTGTTCAATCGATCGGCTGGTCAGATACAATAGTTCTCAGTTTTTCATTCAATTCTTTGGATTGTATTTCAGGACTTGTCCTGCTATGTTTTTTCATTTTGTTGTTAGTCAAGGTATCGAAATCATTGGAATAGTGCCAGGAAATTCTCTTTTCATTATTAACTGTAAAAGAGTGCCAAATACATTTAATCAACTCTCGTTGCGATAACAGCAGTTGCATAACTGGAGATAAAAGAGTGTGGCTAACTGGTACTCTAATCACGACAACAGTGTGGTAAAGCTATGCAATTGTTTTAATCGTCACGAGAGTTTACCAAGAACATTACCACCCGTTTGTTATTGGCCTCTCGTGAATGTTACTACACGGTTGTCATCGCCACCGGGAAGTTATCAAACTCCGAGGCGAAGCCGATGTGTTTTGATAACTTCGAGGGCGATAACAACCGTGTGGTAATTTTTTTAATCAAACCTGTTGCGATCATGCTTGTTTTTTTAGACTACAAGTTTATCAAACTGTTTCCTTCATTAGACTACGAGTTTATCAGCACTCTTTTATCGCCTCTGTTTACTTAGTAACAGTGGCGATAAAAGAGTGTGATAAACTCGTAGTCTAATGCTGAAGTGTTTTTCCAGTGTCGATCGGGCATTAAAATTTATTACACTGGCAGTTTATTTAACTGCTATTATTGCAACAGGTGTTGATTTAAAATTATTGAACAATTTGTCTTGGTGTCCGAGTTTGACGACTTCTCAATGGCGGTAACAACCGTGTAATAATATTCATTCACACGCAACTTTTGAGCATTGAGACGACGGCTTCTAATGTCCTAAATTTATATTCCCTGTTTGTATTGATAATTAACATCAATACCGAAACTGTTTGATGTTCCGGATTATATTAATCGCTGTCACTCGATAGTCGTTTCAATCGTCTCAAATTATCAATCCCAAATTTCTTCAACTTGTTGGAGACATAAACTTGATAGGAGGTTTTTCATTTTGTTTTGGTTTTATTTCTGCCATACCAATCGAAGAAGTTATGTTTGTTAAGCGTTCATACCAACCGAATGCTGTAGTGTATTCTTAGCATCTCATTCCAGGAATAACGCATTTTTTATTTTCCATACACTAGCTCCGTAGCAGTTTAAAGCGAGAATCTGATCATGTGTGCTTTAGACCAGGCATATTATTGGCTGTTTGTCTATTGCATTTTAAAGAATATATATTCCTACAATCGAGCCAATCGAAGGACTGTAAGAGTAGGAGGCTGCCCATGGAAAGATAAGCAACAGGTGATGCATCGAAGCAGCTAGGCATAGCAATTTTAAATGCTCTGCTCAAAAGATCGATTTAATAATTTTAACTTTCTTGGTTCTCGCGTTTCAAAAAAAAAAACGAGAGCCAAGTCTAATTGTCGAAAATTTGAGCATATTGTGCTCCTTGAGTGTTGAAATTTGACAATCGTGTCTAAAAAGCATATATTTATTAAAAATTTTGCTTTTCTGGACCCTTACTTAGTAGCAATGGGGATATTCCAAATTTATTTTTAAAAATATAAAGTTGGAATTGGAAATAATAATTATTGTACAACGTGGCGATATCGTTCAATTGCATATGAAATACATTTTAATTAATTATTTTCTGTTGTTTTGTTAATTTTTCAACATACGATTGTCTTCAAAGCTATGGGAAGATCATTTTTAACAAATTTTTCATTTTTTGTCCACAGATTTCAGTTTTGTTTTTCTATTTGAAATCCACTAGCAAGCCCGCAAAAGCATCACAAAATCATTCAGAATTGTAAGTTTCTCTGGTTTTTCCGAGTAAAAAGTCAGTTTTTAGTATTGTTTTGAAATCCATATCGTAGTTTTTGTTGTTGTTATTTTTCCAACTCCTTGTAGAGGTTGTTTATTTTGAGAAGCTGACAATGGAGCCTTTGAGTTTGCGTTTGAGAGGACGATGGTGAATTTGCGCGTGTCTCTATTGCCGTTGTTTTGATTGTTGTGTGTTGTGAAAGAGCAATTGCTTCGAGGAGATTTTTTCGAGTGTTGTTGTTTGAGAGTGAAGCGCTCTCGAGTGCGGTGAAGCAAAAAATGGCTGAAAGTAATATAGAAAAAACAAACGTCTTGTTCGAGAGACATTAACAACCGCTTAAATTAGCAATCCAAGGTATACACTTTGCTTTAAAGGCCATTCAGAGCCAATCTGCTTAATTAACTTCTCAATGCTTTTCTGTCCCACGGTCACCGCTGCCTCTCATTGCTGCACATAAAGCAATCTTAAAGCTGTCTCAAATAGAAGAAAAATAGTGAGCATAAAAAAGGTCGTACGTCAATCGTTAGTTTTTTTTTCAGTCTGGTGTAAGCTTCAAGGATGTGTCAACGATGGATTTTCATAAAATTTCTGGTAATCTTGAAAGATGAGGTGCCATTTTTTGTTCTTTTAAGTAATTCTGGAATAGAACATTTTATGAAGAACTCCACCAAAATTGACGCATGTTGGATGGGTCTTCCCTCCACTGTAGCCATTTTTTGGACAAATTGTAACTTTTTGTTCTTCGCCAGCAATAAACCCAAATTGAGTAATATTTAAGTCAGACACGACAATTTCATTGTTTTTCTCCGTTGTTGGACGCCTAATCCTGTTTAATGCCCCGAATTTATTCACCGCGTTGATTGGTATTAATATAATCGTCAAAATCGTGTTGATATTAGAAGTCCAAAGTTATTTCAATAGTTTTGTTAGTATAATTTTAAATCAGAATTTAAACTGCAACCCCTCATAAATGTTTGCCAGTCTTAATTTTTTTAAACTTAAATAACGGGATTTGGTTTTCTTCGTTTGTTTTCTCTTTTGCGTCAATTCGCGTAATTTTTAGGTCTGCGGCTAAGCCAAAGTTTCGGCTATTTTCACTGCGAGCTTACTAGTGTTTTTTTTCGGCTAAGTGAGCTGTTATTTTTACCGCATGGCAGTATGCTAAGTACAGGTGTAGAGTGATTAGAGCACGGTTGAGGTAGCACCACCAACTTGAGCTGTTATTGGCTGTTCTAAAGTACGTGATGGTGGTTGTGATTGTGGTGGTCGTTTTGAATCTGTACCAGAAGAACAGTAATCGACAATTAGCTTTTATCGATCGGTATACAAGTAGTAATTCACCTGTCAAAGCGCGATTTATTGTGATTGAAATTAATAACCACTCTCAAATTAATTCAGAGCCTCTCGAGAGATACGTGCTCTGCTCTCATTACGTCATTCATCCACTCAACTCTTTCGAATCAACGACTCTCACTAATTACTCGAGTGCTCTGCAAATGAGTATTGATTGCATGCACGCTTTTCTATTTTTCATGGCTTAAAACTGCTATAAGAGCCAAAAAAATTTCTGAACCAATAGTGCAATTTACATTAGTCCATATGATTGAGCGGACAGATATGAGGTCAATTTTTCATTATTCAACCAACTATAATTTTCCACAAAGCATTTGTTTGATTGGCAGGTTACACCTTGAATGCTTCAAGCTGTTATGAATGTGGAGCATAACATTCGCATTCTTTAATTGCCTAAAGTTATTCCTTAAGTTTTTATTAAGCAATTTTCTCAAAAATTCAAACCTGCCTTGTATTGTTTGACATTCAACGCTGAATTTGTAAACTTTGTATCCAGTGTCCAGATGTTAAGCTATTGCAACAAAGACAGAAAAGTCGAGAAAACAGAAAAGAAGAATTTGATTAAAAATCGAACAAACAACTTGGTTGGAACATACACTTGGATTTTGAATTGCTTCCTGTTCTGTATTAAGAGAGCAAAATAGGCATAAAGTTTGCCAAAATGAATTTTTGGTTTCGTTTTTGATTATTGCTCGAAAAAATTATGTTTAAATTTCGTTGCTGAAATACACCACTCAAAATGCTATTATTGAAAATTTTCGCTGCCATAATAGTGGCAGGTCAAAATTGGTCAGGGAGAAATTTAAAAATAAATGATTTTTTTTGCGAAACTTAAACGCATCGAACAATCTTTTCGTTCATTTGGTTTTGCAATTTCTTAACAAATATAAATTGCGGTTAATGCTGTTTTCATGTTAACTTATGCTTAACATTTCAAATGAACATCAAAAATAAGGATAAAAATTACGACAGCTAATTTTCAAACAGATTGTAATAGATTCAAAATAATTCAAATAGATTGAACTAAGATAGCCCTCTCTCTACTCCCCAAAACACTAGATTTTCAGCCATTCCAGGAGAGGTTGGAAAAAGCGTTTGTTTCTCGAAAGTCCTTGTATATGTATATGTAAGTGTTGCTGCCACGCTTAACATGACAAGTTTGGTTGTGAAAACTAATCAACTGAAGGGTTTCTGAAATAGATTTAAGAGAGAGCGACGGTTGAACTTAAGCTACGGCTAATTTTGAAAAATGGACTTGTGTCCTTTCTTATGGAAGCAATGAAGGGGTATTGGAAAGAGTTGATGTAATGGAGCGTGTAGGTAGAGACGGGAGTTTAAGAGGGATTTAATAAAAAGCGTCCCTTCGCCTCATTGCACATCCACTCAATCACTCTCACACGTAACACACTTAGGCTAGTTGGCACACCACTGTCCTGTAACCCCCAAGCACGTTCTCCACGTCGACAAATCAATTGGGCGATTCAAATATTTCAGTGGATTCCACCTTAAATGATTGCGTTTACAATGAATTCTTGTCTCTCACACTATTATTATTGTCTCTCCCCCTCATTATGGTATATTTACTGTAATTGGGAGGTGAAGGTGTGTGTGTGTGTGTGTGTGTGTGTGTGGGGGGGGGGGGGGTTAGTAAATATATACCCACTAAACTGTGTGGGAGGGAGGGGATGATAATTGGGAAGTCCCTAGTACTCAGAAATTTTAATTGAACAAGGTCGCATTTTTTTAATCTATTTGACTTGTCGTCTTGTTGAAACGTGCAGAGGTACCAGAAGCAATGACTTGTGTCCCGTTACGCTACAGCGATTCCAATTCGACATATGGCTGAGAAAAAGGGGCTTTAGCAGTGCAACAAACACCGTGACCATGCCCACATAAATGAACAATATCAACCTCATTGTTTGTTCACGGTTTTTTATCCTACCGCCACCCCCTCCCCTGAAAGTGTTGTCGTCACACTTTGTTAGCTTGGTCGATATGAGAGTCACATTTGCTCCGGGGTTTTCCGAGAATTTGTGATGTACATACGTTGTATATGCGCGCCTTGTGTGTAGTGTGTGTGTGTGTGTGTGTGTGTGTGTGTGTGTGTGTGTGTGTGTGTGTGCGTGCGTGTGTGGGGGGGGGGGGGGGATTTGATTGTGGTCAGAAGATTGGTCACTTTTCCTGTCACGCACCCCCGCGCTTGGTTTTCCCGATTGGTTCGTGTCTCGAGCAGCGAAGCATGATGCGTGAAAACGCTTAAAGTAGCGCACGCATGCTTCGTTTTCACGTTTTGTTCACAATTGGAAAACGTAGTCATGCGGTACAACTTTGTGAAATTTGATGCTTAACTTAACGAAAAGTTAATCAAGTGAATCTGCCCGACAAAACCATCTTTATCTATTATTCCATGTAGAGTAATGAAAGTTATGTAATTTACAAATTATCAGTTGAGAGATAAATAAAAAAAGTTAATTGTCGAGAACTTAGTTCTATTTGATTTTGGGTCTTCTAATGCATTAATTAAGGCTGTAGCATTATTTTGCTCTTAATATACCTGGTTAAAGGTACCAGCATCTATTATATTTCCTTTTTTTTCCAGTTGGATATTTTTTTCCTTCGTGAACGAAAAATTATTTTCACAAGATGATTTGAACGAACTAATACGTCTTAAGCATTATTGCAGTAAACGGAGGTGACTAACTTCTCTATTAACTTAATCTTTATGGGGTCCTGGATCTCAATTTTGTTGATCAGATTCTATCCTGGTATGAAAGCAAACAATTCATTTTAATCATTCTAACTTCCATTCAAAAATGCATTTGTTGTTTCAGGACATTAAGCCATTCAAATGCAGCTCACCCAGCTCGCTACCCGGAGTAGCAGCCGGAGGAGTAGCCACGAGTAGTCTGGGTTTACCAGGGGGCAAAGTGTCCCCCCACCCCTCTTCACTATCCAACCCGGGAAGCAGAAGTGGATTCGCACATGCAATGGCAGCAGGGTCAAATCAAGGTGCAGGCGGACCCCTCACACCCACCCACCATTCCTTAAGTTCGTACAAGACACGACTGTGAGGGAATAGAGTATATTGAAAACGCGTTATTCGATTACTGCAACCTGAAGCAACTCAATTTTTTTTAACCAACTATCGTTGTGATAACAACGGATGCAGAACTAAGGAAAATCTGAGAAATGAACGAAACTCTGCTTTAGTAGTACACTATCCTTTTCCGCCACTCCTTCTCGCCAATGTTGCTATATAAAGAATGACGGAATTATATCGTCTAATGAACTGCGAGGTGGCGTAAATTGCATGTGTTGTAATCACAAAGAGAGGTGATTAAAAACAGTGCAACTCGGTTTTTATCGCCCTCTCTAAGTTAGTCAACAACTTGTATTCGCATCGGAGTTTGCGATTACTCGATTTCGATAACAGCCGTGTGAAATATTGATGATGCTTTTAAGAATTATCATGGGAATGTCTCCGAATAGTCAGTGTGACATTCATGCCAAAATGATAGAATTCCTTACAGATCAATTTTAGAGACTTAATTTCAACGTGTTAGTCACTGCTTTTTTCTATCCTATTTTCATCACATGTTGATAAAGTTGACTTTGTTCCTAAATTAGAGGAAATTTTTGCTTTAAAACCATTTGCTGTCAGCTACGCCTCGTGAAATATCAAAAAAGGTAATTTTGAATGCCAGAATTTTATACTAATTATATTAGAAATTTTAATAATTTTCTATTAAAATTCGTTTGTTGTGGATAACCATTCGTTTGTTTTAGTGTCCTCAGCAGCCGTAGCCGCCGCTGGTCTCAGAGGCAATCCAGCAGCTGCAGCGGCCGCCGCTGCCGCCGGTCTACCACCTGGAGCCGCTGGAATGCCACCCTTTCCGTTTCCAGCAGACGCTGCCGCGGCAGCCGCCTACTCGAACGGGATGAACGGACTTCTCCATGGAAACCTGTCACCCGGGGCAGCCGGTGCTGCTGGGAACCCAGCTGCCGCCGGGTTCAGACCCAATCAGCTGGACGCCCTCCGGATGGCACAACAGTTTGGACCCCACGCAATAGCAGCCATGGGATTGGCACACCCTGCGTTGGCTGCAGCTGCCGCCCAAGGTACACACGCACAACTGATAGCTTCCTCAACCTTCTCAATTTTTGGTCTATTTCACTATAATTGCTCTGATCTTAAAGCACTGGGGACTAAGCAAGAATATGGAATCTCAATTTTGTGAAGAAGGCCTTGAATTTACGAAGGTCTGTAAATATTTAATAAATGCTAATAAATTAAGTGTTTATTTTTTTGCAAAAATTTGGACAAAATTGATGACAGTTGTATGTTTTTTTATTAGGTCTGGTCTCCGATCTTCTCTAAGCACAAAAAATAATCCCAAATTAAAACTTCCAGAATAAAACTTCCGACTTTCAGTTTATGTCAAGCGCTTATTCACACAGATCTCTGTATCATTTTGGAGATAGCATTAATTGTTTCTGTGCTAAACGGTGGCGTAATAGCGTTCGTTTAGCCGACACTCGGAAAGACTTTGAAGAAATTATTTCACAGGTTCCGAAGCTCGGAGATTCGCCTGCATTTAACTGCAGATAACTCAGTGAGGCTTTAAAACAGGCTTCAGAGACCACTCGATTTGATGCTCCCCCTATAATTTTTGCCAGTAATTATTAATTGCTCTCAAACGAAGTTTGTAGCAATTATATTAGTCCGGTCGGTCTTTTTTTAATGCGATTTTTCGCTTGACCGATTTTTCGTCTGAAGCTTTTGACTTTTCGTCCTCAAAAACGGGATAAACAGTTAGCGCTCAGCGGGCATTAAGTGCTCTTAGAGCATTTCAGCTCTGTTTCAGCTCAAACTGTTTTGGAGACCTATACTTATGGTGTGAAGGGCGGTTCTTAGAGGTTGAAGACACCCCCACTGTTGACCCCCCCTATTGCCCCCACCCCCACCGTGCTGTTGCCCCCCCCCCAACCCCAGTGTTACCCTCCACCCCCAATCAGCCCCCGGTGCACCCCCCCCCCCTCCCGTGGCTAGCTACTGACGAACAACCGCTTGCTAAAAACGCAAATTTATACTATTTTGCATTTTTTTCAAGCTTTTTGAAAATTTTGACATTTTTTGTTTTTTATCAGCCCTAGGTGTCAAGGAACTTCCTCTAGGGTTTGATAATAGGTTACTGCATTGTTTCTAATGGTAATGAAATGGTTTCAACATTTTAGCATCACGAATTTTACCATTTTTTTGGACAAAACGTGCAATTTTTTCAAATTTTTGACATTTTTCCTTATTCAGGTTTTTCCAAACCCAGGGACCATAAAACATCCTATGGGGTTTGATAATAAGTTACTGACAATTTTTTAATGGTCATGAAATAGTTTTTCAACTTTTTAATGTCCCAAATTTTAGCAATTTTTTGATAAAACTTGCTTTTTTCAAGTTTTTAAAATTTTTTGTCGTTTTTTAGATTTTTCAGCCTTAAGAGCCTAGGAACCTCCTCTAGGTTTGAAAATAGGTTACTAATTAGTTTGTTGATCAAATGGAACGTCTTGCAAGATTTTAACATCACAAATTTTAGCATATTTTTGATATTTTTTGCCATTTTTTTCGAGGTTTTCGACATTTTTAGTCATTTTTCAGATTTTTTGAGTCTCAAGGGTCAAAAAAGCCTCTGTTAGGGTTTGATAATAAGTTACTGAAAATTTTTTTTGGTCTCGGATTAATTTCCAACTTTTTAATATCACAAGTTTTAACAATTTTTTTTATAAAACTTGCAATTTTATTAATTTTTTTTTGAATTTTTTTGGTAATTTTTAGGTTTCTCTAGCCTCAAGAACCACGGAACTTCCTCTAGGGTTTGATAATTTGATACTGCCTTGTTTTTAGACGTAATGGAATGTTTTTAATATCTAATATCACGATTTCAAGCAATTTTTAAAAATATTTGCAATTTTTTTATGTTTTTGAATTTTCCCGGCAACGGAGGCCCTGAGACCTCCTCCAAGGTGTGTTAATAAGCTGCTGCATAGTTGGTGGAGTTAATGGTATTAAGATCAACATTTTTTATCACTCCAGTTTTAGTAATATTTGGATAAAATTTAAACTTTTAAATTTAAAGTTTAAATTTTTGGAACATTTTTATGTTCCAAGCGTATGGACCTTATGAGCAAGTGAAATTATTTCAGACTTGAAATATGGATACTGGACAGTCTCTTGAGACAATGAAATGGTTCTTATGATATTAATGTCTTGAAATCTGGCAAAATTTTGTTGAAATTTGTATTTTCCAAATTTTTTCAATATTTTCCTTTTCTGAGTTTAACGACCATTACTGGCCAACGAAACTTTTCAAGTCTCGGAGATGGGTTAGTTGACAGATTTTTTGAGACAGAAAATGGTTTTGATTTTTTATTGCGAAGTTGAAAACTTGTCAGTTTTGCCTTTTTCAGTTTTTTCTATATGATTTATTTATTACCAAGGTTAGAAAACTAGATGTTGCAGTGTGGAATAATCATGGAAGATATTCCTGTCTCCTTCTCTCTTTCGGTTAGGGTCCATTTCCCTCTCGTTCACGTTTTATCTCTCTCTCTCTCTCTCACTCTCTATCTCTCTGTTGATTCCGCACTTGAGCTGCTGTTATGTGGCGTAATATCACCATCTCTGATCCTCATTATCAATGAGTTATAGTTGAAATGTTTTTTATCATAATTAATCTAACAGGCACTTTTAGGAAACCCTCTCAACAGCAATTTGTAGCAAATATAAAAATCCTGATTGTCTTTTATGCAATTTTTCGCTTGGCCGATTTTTCGTCTGACTCATTTGACTTTCGTATTTAGAAACTGGATAAAGAGGTAGCGCCCTGTGGTCACTAAACCGTGGCTAGCTGTTGACGAAGCCAACCGCTCGCCGGTCGTTTGAGAGCAATTCGCCTGACGTTAGTCGGTTATTTATTTTTTTTTTTTTTTTTTGATTTTGTCAGCCTTAAGAACCTAGGAACCTCTCTGGGTTTGAAAATAGGTTACTAATTAGTTTCGTGATCAAATGGAACGTCTTGCAAGATTTTAACATTACAAATTTTAGCTTTTTTTTGATATTTTTTGCCATTTTTTCCAGTTTTTCAACATTTTTAGTCATTATTTAGATTTTTTGAGCTTCAAGGGTCAAAAAAGCCTCCATTAGGGTTTGATAATAAGTTACTGAAAATTTCAACTTTTAAATATCACAATTTTTAGCAATTTTTTTTATAAAACTTGCCTTTTTTTAATTTTTTTTTGAAATTTTTGGTTATTTTTAGGTTTCTCTAACCTCAAGAACCACGGAACTTCCTCTAGGGTATGATAATATGTTACTGCATTGTTTTTTAGATGTAATGGAATGTTTTCAAGATTTTAATGTCACGATTTTAAGCAATTTTTAAAAATATTTGCAATTTTTTTATGCTTTTGAATTTTTCCGGCAACAGAGGCCCTGAGACCTCCTCCAAGGTGGGATAATAAGCTGCTGCATAGTTGGTGGAGTTAATGGTATTAAGATCAACATTTTTTATCACTCCAGTTTTAGTAATATTTGGATAAAATTTAAACTTTTAAATTTAAAATTTAAATTTTTGGAACATTTTTATGTTCCAAGCGTATGGACCTTATGAGCAAGTGAAATTATTTCAGACTTGAAATATGGATACTGGACAGTCTCTTGAGACAATGAAATGGTTCTTATGATATTAATGTCTTGAAATCTGGCAAAATTTTGTTGAAATTTGTATTTTCCAAATTTTTTCAATATTTTCCTTTTCTGAGTTTAACGACCATTACTGGCCAACGAACTTTTCAAGTCTCGGAGATGGGTTAGTTGACAGATTTTTTGAGACAGAAAATGGTTTTGATTTTTTATTGCGAAGTTGAAAACTTTTTAGTTTTGCCTTTTTCAGTTTTTTTCTCTATGATTTATTTATTACCAAGGTTAGAAAACTAGATAATGCAGTGTCGAATCCAATCATGGAAGATATTCCTGTCTCCTTCTCTGTCTTTCGGTTAGGGTTACTTTCCTTCTCGTTCACGTTTTATCTCTCTCTCTCTCTCACTCTCTCTCTCTCTCTCTCTGTTGATTCCGCACTTCAGCTGCTGTTATGTGGCGTAATGTTACCATCTCTGATCCTCAATATCAATGAGTTATAGTTGAATTTTTTTATCATAATTAATCTAACAGGCACTTTTAGGAAACCGTCTCAAAAGCAATTTGTAGCAACTATAATAATCCTGATTGTCTTTTATGCAATTTTTCGCTTGGCCGATTTTTCGTCTGACTCATTTGACTTTCGTATTCAGAAACGGGTTAAAGAGGCAGCGCCCTGAGGTCACTAAACCGTGGCTAGCTGTTGACGAAGCCAACCGCTCGCCGGTCGTTTAATTTTTTTCTTCGGTTCTAAATTTTTTCGAAACATTTAGAAAACACTGTATACATTTGCGACAAATAAAGTGCCTTATCTATAATAGACAAAACCGAATGCCAAAATACCCAAAGTGCCAACATTTCCAAAAAAGGGACTATATAGTATAGTGTTTCCTAAATGCGTTTGTGGGTTTATTTAATATGTAATCAACGATGCGTGATCTGAAAAATTTTTGGAATTTTCTCTTCAGCCGGAATCCTCGGAGGTCAAATGCCTGGAGGTGCAGCGGGCGCTGGCGGCGTAGGCGGGGCGGGGGCCGCAAGTCCTGCAGCGGCAGCAGCTGCCATGAATGCTGCCCTGGGAAGAAGTAACTACTCAGTTGTGATATCTGAATCGGGCCACCAACAACCCACCCCATTCCCCCCTGACTACAACAAGGGGCCAGACATCCCCGTGCGCGTGAGTGAGTTCGCGACCCTGGACCACGGTGATGTTGTATGTGCAGTCACAATTTCAAATAACAACAAATTTGTCTACACTGGCGGAAAGGTAAGCATTTTGTATGAAAATTTTCATTGTCCACTGTCTTAGAAGTCGGCCTAGTTGGGCGTTATCTTTTTCCCTAATTGACAAGAAAATTACTTTAATAACCTTTCGGTTGAAGTTTGCGAGTCAGGTATAATATATACATTTTATTTCTCCTGTACAATATTTTAGAATAAAATTAAGGGTTCCGTAATCTGTTAAACATGAGAATAACTTCTGGAGTAGCTAATGAATCTTCTAAAAACCATTTATTTTGCCAAGCTTTTTGATTAATGATATCCTCTTTTGCTATAAAATGAGTTGTGAAGTGGTCATCATTATATTATTATTTGCAAAAAAATATGTTGATCCGCTTTTATTTAATAAGTTACAATGAGGCTCGCTAATATGCGTTTGCAATTAAATTGCTTCTAACCCAAATTGCTTCTAACTCAAATAAAAAATACTTAAAAACAAAGTCAAAATTTTGTCAAACAAAACATAAACTGAACAAAGTAAATTGTACTTGACTATAAAAACATGGGAGCAGTCCTTATTGAGACTCGGTAACAAGTAGACAAAAAGAATAAAATTGGTGAAGTTAAAAAAAAAACGTTTATATTTTTTAAGAACAAATAATTTCAAATAATGAAAACCATTAGATATCAATGGAAATCTTTAAATATGTTTATAGTTTTTCATTACGCCTTATAAGGATATTGAGGTCTGTCATCATACAGAATACGTCGTACGTCTACAAAAAACAAATACATTCGAAAAACAAAATTCAATTGAATTTTACAAGAAAATTGTCGAAGCCGTTAAAACTATAATCTATTCGTAAAAAATAAGTTATAATCAATTGCACCTTCTTTGAACAACAACGTGATATTTGACCTCTGAATAAGGAGACTAGGTAACATGTATACAAAAAAAAGAACAAAAGGGGAAAGTTAATCTTTATATTTGTATTTTTCGAAATCAATTGATTTCAAAATCATAAAAATATCATCTATCGAACTGAAATCTTTAAATTGGTTCGTTTATTTCTTCAAAAGAAGCCATTGAGATCTGTCTTTATTCAGAAAATGTCGTATGTCTACAAAGAGAACTGAAAATACCGACAAATCAAATTCATTTTTTGCGAAAAACCGGTGTCGAAGCCGTTAAAGCAATAAGCAATGTACTGAAAACATTAGATATATTCAATTGTCTTTTTTTCAACATCAATAACGTGATATGTGACCTGTATTTTTTGAGTTTTGGTAACAAATAGTTGAAAAAGAACAGCAAAGTGCAATTTTAAAAAATACTTCGATTTTTTCCTATTTGATTTCAAGCATTTGATTTCAATGTCAGGAAAGACTTTAGCTATCAATTGAAATCAGTAAATAAGTTATTTTTTGCATCCATAGTAATAGCTAAGACCGGCAATTATCCAGAGTTTTTCATACGGCTACAAAAATAAAGTAAAATAAAGACAGATTTAAAAATTCCATTGAATTCTGCTAGAAGACTGTCGAAGCCGTTAAAACCATAATTGTTTACTGGAAAAATTGCTTTTTCCAATTGTACCTTCTTTTAGAACGCCATTGATGCACTATTTGACCTATCTTTAATGTGACAAGACAAGAAAAAGAACCTCAAAGGGGGAAAATATCCAAAATTCTAAGTTTTTTCGAATACTCGTAGTATCAAAGCCAAGAAGCTTTTACTAAATATGTAAAACCGCATTAAAAATTAAATTCAATCCATTAGAAAACGTTTCCACCTGTTTTTGCTGATCGTAAGCTACAAGTTCAGGTAAAAAATGGCACTGCTGAATAATCTATTGTTTAATTTGGAAAAGAAGTATTTTGAAAGCCAAATCATAAGCTTTCAAAAGATCAGATACATTTCCTTAAAACTTCTTAGGAAGACCATTGGACCTGCAATTAGTAATCTCTGTTTTGAATTATTTTGTTCTAAAGTTAACATTAAAGAAGGCAAAAGTGCGAAATTAATGCTGAAAAAAGATAGCGACTGATTACGATCCGAATTATTTCTGGACTTTAAAAAACAAAGATTGGAACGAAATTAGCCTTGCTATTGCTTTTCGTCCATGGGAGAAAGTGAGTATATCAAAATTAAATGTTGCATTTTGCATCATTATCGAGTTAAATTATCAAAAAAGCGGCAAGATTTTAATTCAAGACCACTCTTAAAGGATGCACAAGTTATACTGGCTTTCTTTGGAGTGAATGAAGATTGTGTCAGCAGTTTTTAGGTAAATTTTTCCGGCAAATTTGAACATAGTGGAACAAAGAACCCTTTTCTTGTCATTTCTTGATGAAAAAAAAGTCTGAATTTTAAAAAGTTTAGCAAAAGTGTTAGCCAAAAAATTGGATCAAACAGTTCATTAACATTTTTTTTTTATTTTTAGAGCTAAAACCAACACTACCGTTATGAACTCTCGTTACCATTTTTAACTTATTTTGTAAGCAAAATTGACAAAAAATGGGTTACAATATGGAAAGTGTGAATAAAAACAACGAAAATCTGTCAAATAGTTAGAACTTTAAACTTCGTTGAAAAAAAAAACGAAATTCAAAGAAATCTATTGAATTACTTATTCTACGCTGGACGGGCTGTCTAATGATACCACTCACTATTGTGTCAGCAGTTTTTAGGTAAATTTTTCCGGCAAATTTGAACATAGTGGAACAAAGAACCCTTTTCTTGTCATTTTTTGATGAAAAAAAGACTGAATTTTAAAAAATTTAGCAAAAATGTTAGCCAAAAATTTGGATCAAACAGTTCATTAACATTTTTTTTATTTTTAGAGCTAAAACCAACACTACCGTTATGAACTCTCGTTACCATTTTTAACTTATTTTTTAAGCAAAATTGACAAAAAATGGGTTGCAATATGGAAAGTGTGAACAAAAACAACGAAAATCTGTCAAATAGTTAGAACTTTAAACTTCGTTGAAAAAAAAACGAAATTCAAAGAAATCTATTGAATTACTTATTCTACGCTGAACGGGCTGTCTAATGATACCACTCACAATGAATATATCAATGAATATATCGATCGGCAAAATTTGACTGAACAAAACAAAACAAAACAAACCCATTTGAGTATATAGTTCCTCTTCCACTAAAGTGGGTCGGAACAATTATGCAATGTTTGTCCACTGAAGCCAGATAGGTTTGTTATTTTCCAACAACAACATCGTAACCAAATACCATCTAAGAAATTTTTTGTCAATAGCGAAGCAGTACACGAAGTTTGTATAATGCCACGTTCAAAAAGATTCTAATTATTACCTAATTCCGATTCAGCTTGAGAGCTACCAAACCCAGCCAGCCTCACTTTACTTTCAACATCTGAACTAAAGGTGTTTTCATTTCAGGGCTGTGTGAAGATTTGGGACATTGGGAACCCGAAGCAATGTCTTCACGAGTTGAGTTGTCTATCTAGAGAGCACTATATCCGATCTTGTAAGCTGCTGCCACAGCCACACAACCACCTCATTGTGGGAGGAGAAGATGCCAAAATATCTGTATGGGATCTCAACGCCTCTGTAAGTAGCATCTGGCTCAATAACATTTGTTATGCCCCCCACCAAACTTAGTGCGCATATAACTCTTACGCCCTCAGGCGCACGTGCTTTTAGTTGCATAATAATGTGCTATATAACCACACATTGTTTGTAAGTGGGGACATGAACACGGGGGAGGAGGGGGTGAGCACGAAGTCTGTTTTGCTTATGTTTTCAATCGTTTTTTAATAGCCGCACAGCGATAGCTGGGGCCATTATTGGCCTTCTCTTGGTTTTTTACAATTCGAAGAATTTGAATTATATTGGGGCACTGTCTTTTTTTTAAAGATCTGTTCACACATTTTCATGATTTTTGAAGTCAAATGGGAGTAGTGATTTTGGTCACGCCGAAACTGGAAGTGGAGCAAAAAAGCGAGTGGTTTTGCGGCGTGAAATTTTTTTCTCTAATTTTAAAGTAGAGTGAGAAAACGGTGTTTGAACAAAAAATTCGTTTTCTCGCTAGTGGTTTTTGTTCACATGTGGCAATTTCACTTCGTTTTGTACTGTTTTTTTTTTCAATTTTTCGGATCGGATTTTTTTCTTAACGGTTTTCCCAATCCATTCATAGATCATTCTAGGCCTAGGTTATTGTTTGAACCGAATTTGCATTTCTCATGAGTAGTTTTTTTGTTCACATGCGGCATTTTGACATTGATTTTCTGTTTTTTTTTTAAATATTTTTTTGATCTGCTTTTTTTATAGAAATGGTTTTCCCAATTCACTTATAGTCCGTTTAGGTCTAGTTCTTTGTTTAGCCAATGAAAATTCTTTGAATTGTACGTCAGGACTTGTCCTGCTATGTTTTTTATTTTTCATCAAGAAATTTATTGTCAAGGTTTTTGTTACGACCATATGACGTCACAACCACTTCAAATCTGCTTTTTGTTCATTCGTCCATGCAATTTCAACTGAATTGCGTGCTTGGCGTCATTTTTTACTCTTGGTGGAGCGAGTTTTTTGGTTCATTCGCGTGATTAAATGTTTGGTCACACGTGACTTACATCACTCTCAAAAATGACTCCCTCACTCTGAAATTGACTTTTTTAAAATTTAATTCGAACAGCTGCTCTTATAAAAGTCAAATAAGGTCAAATGAGTGAATGTCACTCTAATTAAAGGTTATATAAGAGCAGTCAATAGAAGCAGCAATATGTTAAACAGATTCATTATCAAAAAATAACATCTCAGCATTTAATGAAAAATTTTTTTCGTCTTTCTTTTACTATCTTTTTGAGATTGCAGATCTACAAAGCTATTGCGGCTTTTTTCTGGCAATCTGGCAGCTATGCTCTTTCAATTGAAGTTTTTTTTTCATTTTGTGATATATCGCATATGTGTGAGACTTTTCGATTTGAAATCTTCGAGCTGCATCTCAATAGATTTTTGATGACAGGTTCTAGTTTTTCCTTTGTAAGGAAAAATTTGCAGCGTTTGGTTTGCCATTAGCACTATTGACTCGTAACTCGATGTTCAAAAAAGATTTGTATAAAATTGAGTTTGTTCTTAGCTTTTTACAGCTGTTGGTTCTCATTAATCATTATCAATTTCAATTATTCAAGTATTCAGTTCATGCCAATTTTTCAAATGTCGAGGGAAGGATATAGATTTTCATTCATGGAAACGATCGAATAATCGCAAGTCTAAATTATTCATACGACTGAATTGATCAAAATTAAGGTTCACAATTAACGTCATTTTACGTGCAAATATCAAATGCCAATGATATCGACCGCGGATTGTAAATACGGAGTTGTTTTTCTGTTTGTGCTTCTTGACTACGGGCGCATCTTTAAAGAAAACGAGGGAAAAATTGTTGTATCTATTTTCTAATTGTAGGGACATATTGTGATTGAGAGGTCATATAACGTATAGCCCCCCCCCCCCCCCCCATTATCGTAAACATACAATGATGAGGGCAAAAATTTCGTGAGGAGGGGGGGGGGGGGGTGGTGTGACGGGAAGACCTTTTTTTATCATTTAAGAGCAAAGAAATACACGTTCTAGACCTGCCTAGTATCGTAAGTAGTGGGAACTTTTTTTTTGTTCGAAACCTTTTTTAAATAAACAGGTGTAAAAATGTCAATTGTTGATAATCGAGTATTTTACCAAATGTGGATAGAAAATTTGATTTGGTTCAACTTTCACGCGCTGCGTTTTTGAGACTGAAAAACTACTTTGTCATCTTGTTATTTCAAGTGCTGCGTTCATATCGCGTATGTTATAGTGTATGTGTTGTTGCGTTTGCCTCATTAAGGCGCACATGGCTCGAGTGCCTCATTTGTTGGGGGTTGTAGGGTGCTATTGTGGGGTGGGGAAGAGAGGGAGATAGGAAAACGGGTGAAAAGTGGCTGCGGCCGCGAATTCATTTGACTCAAGGGCCCTTTCTATCTCAAGTCCCACACCCCCCAAATATCGTTCACCCCTAACCATCCTAACCCAGGTTTTTAGCCCCAACACTCAGTGCACCCCCCCCCCCCCCCAGAAAAGCACCATTATGTAGGTATACCGAATACTGAACGGCAATTTTGTGGGGGTGTTGAAATTACACAAAATACACAAAAGTGCTAATCCTGACGGCTTAACGTTTGGCGTGAAATATTATTTTTTTAGCTGAAGGCTATGTTCGAAAACTCGAGTGGCGTGTGTTGATTTCAAATGAGATTATTTCACCTCATTTTTACAAGAAGGATTGTTTTGTAGTTGGAATTATTGAGTTGAAACTTGTAGCAAGTCACGATCCCCCAATAAAAGCTGTGTTTCAGATTAGTACCCCCAGAACTCTCACCGGGCGCCGTATTATGAACGGGGGTCATTTTTAAAACGAATTTTGGTTAATGATTGTTAAATGGTAAACAGTTATCGTTTCTGATCTCGTTTCCAACGTTTTCAAATTGTTAAATTGCTTCTAAGCATTTCGTCTCAACCGTTGATTAAAAATAAAATGAAAAGTTGAGAAATGAAAGTTGATAAAATGAGAAAGACATTTTTTTTCTCATTTTACGATGATTTTTCGTATGAATTGGCTTTTCGCCCTGTCTTGTTTTTTTTCCAATTTTTGTCGAGTGGTTTTCCTCGATGGCGCTGCAGACGATTGCACTTAGAGGAAAAAACCACTACTTGAAAACGCTTCCCGAATAAACACGAGTATATTACAATTTGCACTCGCTTCAAACAAACTGTTCACTACTTCAAAAATACTCAATGAAACTATTTCACTCTGTTTTGCGTCAATTTGTTCCAATTGTTTTTCGTAAGTTCTCATTTTTAAAGTTCTCGAGATTTGTTAAGAGGTATCTAGAAAAGCAACTTAACTCGTAATTTTTAGTCGCACTTCATTATCAAGTAAGCATTGCTCTCTTTAGTTATCATTGTATCTGATTAAGAAAACAATTTTGCGTTTTTCAACCAAAAATAATTTATGTTGTTCAAGTGAGTCTTGCAATGCATCATGTGAAATATTTCTGACGTCATTTGTTTTATATTTTGTCATTTGCAGAGACCGAACTTAATAAACTAAAGTAGTTGTTAGCATATTGGCGGAAGTAATTGTTCTTTTCTTCCTGAATTTTAATTTTTTACTTCCACCGAAATTTGTTTCGCTGAAGTGACATTTTCGGTAGCCAATCTTATAAAAAATAAATTTTATGTTGAAAAAATTGAACACTTACAATTAAACCAATTTTCAAACTTCTAGAAAAGTTAATAGTAATTGAAATTCTGCGATTTTTTTGAAATCTTTCGAAACGACGCATGAAATATAGGTTTCATAACTCTGCTTAAAACAAGCACGTGCACGTTATAAGATGCAGAAAGTCGACAGTGCCAGACGTTTAAAATGCCAGAAGATCCCTTATACATCCCCAGAAGTTGACTTCCGTTAACATTCGTCATTTTAAAACCTACAAGCTGCGTGTTTTCAGCAAGGTGGTGTGACTCTGGAGAAGTCACTTCGAAATTAAGCTCCATAAAGGCTTGATGCGCTGGGGGAAAATCAGTAGTTTTTGAAAAAAGTGTAGACCGCCTGCAAATTGAGTGGAACAGAAGAAGGAAACAGCTCATTTTGTGGAAACAAAAACAAACTAAATATGGCGACCGTTCGCTTTTGCTAAAAGTCGACCAAAGATCAGCAGGTTCAAAAATAAGATATAAATATAGATTGAGAGAATTTTTGAGAGAGAGCATCATGAGAATGTTTCGTTGAAGAGAAATTAGGACCATTGATGTCTTGCTTTTACGTTTTAAAACGAACAGGCAAACATGAATTATCCTTATGTTTTAAAATGTTACTAAGAGATTTGAAATATATGCATAAGTAAATGTTCGCCCTTTGGTTATATTCGTGAAATTTACATGCTTGGATTCGAAAAACAAGTCACTGAGAACTTCAAGAACCGCGTAATTGTTTAAGATGTGAAGCCAGAATTTTAAAATGATTTATTCCGTCACTTAACAAGTTTGAAAATGGGGAAATTCGTGGAAATCCACTTCTGGCTATGTATATAAAAACTTCTGGCACTGCAGATTTTCATTATATTGAAACTTTCACGTGCGATTTAAATTAAGTTATTGATTTCGTACGAACGAAATAATGAATTAAGTTTAGCGGTTTCAAAATTAATTTCAAATTAATCTTGCCAAGAACTTTATCTTTTCGTTTGTCCCCCCCCCCCAAGTTTTTGTTATGAACAGCTACAGTTACAGAGCACGTGGCATTACATAGTTATCATTTTGGAAAAATATCATGAGCTCTCGGGGGTCGCAAATAATGTATACCCACAAATATTCTAAATGATCGTGAACGCACCGCACCCTATATCGTAGTGTGGCTCACGAATTTACATCTTGCATGTTTGGTTGTTGATATTCTAGGGTGGACCTAAGCAGATAGGGGAGCTGGACAGTGGGGCTGCAGCGTGCTATGCCCTGGCAGTCAGTCCAGATGGAAAGAGACTCTACTCGTGCTGCAGTGACGGAGTCATACAAGTCTGGGATCTACACAATCAACACATCATCAAGTTAGGATTACATCCATATATTCATTCCATGATTTGTTCATCAGAGCAGCCTCTGAATTATTACCAAAAAATCTTATTATAACTTTGGATTTTAGTTTTTTTTTCATTTTAAGGTCTAATTGTTTGAACAGTTTCTGATTTGAGAAATATCTGATTTGAACAATTTCTCATTCTACCATTTTTAAGATTAGAAAAGCGTTTTTGACTTTAGTCATTTTAAAAACTCCTCTTCGCCTTTGAAAAACTTTGAATTGTCGGCGCAAACAACGCAATGTTGACAAAAACAGCTTAAAACCGACAGATTATCCGAAAAGTGAAGAAACTTCAGGTATTCTTCACTAAATGCAAAAGCTTTCCAAAACCTTCAATTTTTTCAAAGCCTCTGAAGGCTGACTGGGCTTAAAAGATAAACAGTAAAACCAACAAAAAGTTGCCCCACCCTCTTGAATGTGAAAAATAGATTTAGAAAAGCCGGCAGCGCATACTATGGTAGATTTCATTATGCCCTTGTATGCGTGAGTATATTTGCTCTCCTTTCTCTATTTGATCAGCTCAAACACTCAATCAAAGGTGCTTGAAACAACTATTCGTTTATTTACTGGTCAACAACAATCGAGTGATAGTCTATCGAGTTATCACCTTACAAACTCTTTGTTGTTGCTTTCCATCCTCAAATTTGTCATGTAAACATTTTCTGTTTGCTGGGCTTCAACTCACCAATTATCATGACCCGTTTAGAGGAGACTTCAATAGCTCTTGATTGATGTTGTTTCTTTTGTCTGTGGCGACATACAGAAATTGAGCAAGATTGCAGATATTTATTGTATGTGCATGTTAAAAATAGGTTCGTCTTTTTGCTTTAAGTTTGGTTTTCTTATTTGTGAAAATATTGGGCCATTTTTAATGTTAACAATGTTAAGAGAGTTTCAACTTTTTGCTTGACCTTTGTTGTATTTTTTTATAAATGAAGAAAAGCTTTCTGCAGCTTAATTTCTTTGGGTTTTAATCAAACCATGTTTCAGCAATTTTTTTTCCGTAAAGTGTGTTATTTCAGATGTCTTCGGCTTGTTGAAATTTAATCGAATGAGCTCCTTTACTGCTTTATCATATTGTCGCAAATGTCTTTCATTGAACCTAAAAGCAGGAAATGATTGTTGAAGTCTGGCATCTGTTTTGGGGGTCTATCATCTTCTCAGCGGCTCTTACAGCGGGCCTATTTTATCGACTCAAAGAGGTTTTTGTCAATTTTATTTGAATCTCGTGAAAAAATTTGAGTGGTTTTAGTATTGAACAGTGGAGCGAAAAGAGAGGTTTTTTGTTCATACCACTGGTTTCAAGAGAGCGAGAAGTTGAGGTGTGAAAAAAGTTCTCTAAGCAACCATTTTTTTGTTCACATCCGACTTTTTAATAGTTTTTCAGTTTTTTTCACTAGGACGTTTAATTATGATATTCTATTAGTTTCTGTTTTGTTTATATAGATTTTTGACGGTTTATGGTAATTAATATGAGTTTTATGGTAATTTGGAGGTTTTTCAGCTATTTTGCTGACTTTTATGCGAATTTTCGCCTATTGCTTTTCTTTTACTGCTTTAAGTTTACTGCTTTCTTTCTATAAACTTAGACTAGTTTCGTAGCCTAATATGACATGCCTATTGTTGTGCGAGCAGCTCAATGCTCATACTTGATTAAACAAACTTTTTTGGCTTTATGTTCCCTTGTAATTTAAAAATATTTCATTACTTTTTAGATTTTTTTTAGTTCAAAATGTTTTTAAAAGCATTTCCTTGAATTGGATTGATATATATATTTTTTAAAAAACTCTGAGTGGTTAAGTAGGTATTTGTTTTTGGAATGACTGTTTTTTTTCTTCTAGTCATCTCCAGATATTTCTGGCTGTGTTTTTTGTCTACATATCATAGAACTTGAATTGTATTGAGGCCGTGTCTATTTTAAAGATCTGTTCACGCATTCTCATGATTTTGGAAGTCAATGATGATTTTGGGCACGCCGAAACAGGAAGTGAAGCTAAAGAAGAGTAGTTTTTGGCGTAAAATTGCTCAACTTTTCAAGTAGATTAAGAAATTGTGGTCTTTTCACATGCGGCAACTTGACTTGCATTTTCAATCTTCTTTTTCCAATTTTTATGATCGAATTTTTAAATGGTCTTCCCAATTCATTCACACTCCATTCTTGGTATATTATTTTGTTTAATCATTAAAAAATTCTTTGAATTTTAGGTCAGGTCTTGTCCTGCTATGTTTTTTACTTCGTTGAATAAAAATTTGTTTGGATTTAGCTTAATTCACAGCTTGTTCAACGTCTTTTTTTGACTTCTTTAGACTAGTTCACTCTGCTCTTGTTGTGCTCAAAGTGCTTTTAAACAGCAGCTGCTCAGCAGAGCAACCTAAAATGAACAGAGTCAATAACGTAAAACGAAGTCAAAAATTGAAAGAGGATAAACTCGTAAAGCACATTTTTTGCTGCCCGCTTTTTGAACTTTGTATGTATAAGTTTTAATTGCCATCTCTAATTCGTTTTGGTATTAATACTACCCCTTGTTTCTTCAAATTATGTAACAGGAGTATGTCTAGCTACAAAATGAAATAAGAGTTGTTCGCACTTGAAAAATGTTCTTGTACAACAATCAATCTTTTCCATTTTTCTGTTCTTTCTATCCCAATTGAAGGTACGGGAAGCAGTGGAGGCTATTTTCCTGCAATCTGCCGGGTATGTTTTTAGGTTTCTTGGTTTTTGGTCGGCAAGGCTCACTTTTGATTGTATATTCAACTTTTGATAACCCTTCAAGTTGTAAATTTACGAGTCATCAGTTTGTAGTTCAGAGACCAATAACCGGTTAGGAGTGCAAGCTGGTTCAACTTCTTTAAAATTTGACTAATTCCTTGATTGAACTAGAATAATTTTTTCAAGCTCAATGTTCTATAATAATACACAGATTGATCCTAAACTCCAAAATTTGAGCTTTTCGATTTTTCTGATATTTCTTTTGCTTCTGAAAACATGTCATTTTCATTTACAATAAACATCTGTTTTTTGACCGAATTGGGTTTTAGACGTTTTCATAATTTTACTTTGGAAATTTTGTTTTTGTTTCAGCTGGAGTTTTTACAGGCATTAATTAATTCCTCTGAAACGCAGCTTGTATAAATTTTGCTAGTCCTGTTGGTTTTTTTCCTTTTTTCTTGCAAATGTTTTTCCTCAATTTCGGTCTCCCTGAATTAGTTTTTTTGCTCGTGACTTCTTTTAAGATTGAATTTTAAGTGGCTGAAATAAAATGACTACTGTTGGATACGAAAAGTCTGTTAAAATGTGCGCCACAATTGGCTTCATTTAGTCAATTTAATTCATTGTAGTGCTCGATGATAATGGCTCATTTGCATCCAATGACATCATTTGCACCTTAGTGAAGTTACACTGAGGCGGGGTTTAATTGAACATCACCTTTCGAGAGATAGCTACTGATCCAAAGTTATTCGGTTTTATTTGCGTCAGTGCTGCTTGTAAACTGTTATAAACAGAAGAAAAATTCATCTAGAAAACTACAGTGGCTCACTACTTGAAAAATTCTATTAAAAACATTTTGTTTTTGAAACTTACTTTTTTGAGAACCTATTGAGGAAAGTTGTTTTCCAAATTGCGCAAACGACTGATTAATTATTTTATTTTTTTTCAACTGAAGGTTTATAAAACAAGTTCATGTTTATGGATTGCGCGTCGATATATTAGGGTGGTCATTTAACCAAGGTATATTTTAACTGAATTCTAAGACTCTCTGTAAAATACGTGGCTGGCTGGGTTAATGGTCCGTCTAGTCCAATCGGAGATATTCTGGCTCGCTTGTCTTCTGCTAGAGGGAGAGAGGGTTCGTTAGGAATTGAAAATTGGTGATTTATGTTTGGTGTTGTTGTCTACAGGGGAGTTGCGGTCTTTATTGAGCCATAATTACTTGAGATTGGGGCTTCCATCTATCTATCTGTTTACAGAAAAGTGACACCTTTGTCAAACTATCTCCCAACTCTATTCCTTTCTTTCTCTTTAAATGTCTTGTGTGTTCATGTTTTGGGCTATCGGGGGGGGGGGGGGGGGGGGGGTTATGCACAACCCCCATGAAGACCAATTATGTCTGTTTTCTCTTTCTCTATTCCAATATGAGCAAAATTGATTGTCACATGTAAAGGTTAATTGGGGGAGTGGGGTTTGAAGGTGTTTGCGTCTGGGGGTGGGGTGGGGTGAGGTAGATAGATTAGGGCAATTTTTCGAGTTGGATTTTGTCTTAATAGTTTACGAGCTGGCTGAGTGTTTGAGCGAGGGCACTTTGATCACACCTGTCAATGGGTATCGGAATGATATTGATATTTCCTATTACTACTGACGTGCGAAGAATTAGGACAGAGATTAACGGCTACTGAGAGGTGCTGGGGAGTGCGCGGGTGGGGGTGAAGGGGGGGGGGGGGGGGGTTGCATGCTTGCTTGGGGTGATTGTGTGTCACTTTAGACAGGATAGCACTCAACTCGAACAAGCCAGGCCGATAGCACATTGATTTCGAATTAGGATTACAAGAATAGCAAAAGTAAATTGCAGAAATGGGTGGACGGGCGGATTTTGTAGCTTATCACAGTTGGAAAGCCAAAAGCGGCCCGATAAATGTCCGTGAGATAGTTAACTTGGGTACTTGAAGCTAGGTGGATATTGTTATTAACGCGCTGTTAAGCATTCTACCGTGTTACCCAATTGGTCGAGTTTTCAAATACATTTGTATTAATAAACAGCCGTGTTATCTAAGCTGTGAGCTAAACTGAAACTGTTAATAGAGCAGAAACAGTGTTCGAAAGCCAAATAGCCCCCCTCCCCTCCCCTTAATGGGATAGACTGTTTGGCTTAGCTTATGTTTAAGCACCCCTGGCGTACCTTAGGAGCTCAAATGTCCAGCTGAAAGATTTCGGGAGATTCTTTGTTTTGATTGGAAGACAAAACGAAAGCCTCTATAAATTTTCTTTCTTTTTGCTTTGCCAGTTGAATGGATAAAAGTATAGTCATGGGTTATAGTAGAAGTGAGGGTATGGTTTCTCTGTTTCCTTGTCTTGTGTTTGGACCAATTTAGCTTGACAAAATAAAGCTCGTCTCTTAACGAACAGCAGACTAAATAGGTCACAATTTTATTACCAACAGACGCTCATTTCCTGCTTGTCTATATATCTATATTTATGGTATTGTGTATACACAGACAGATACTTGCCTTATTCTCAAATATCCCCCGTAGATTGCAGCCATTTAAGCTATTTCCAAATCGCGACTTAATCAAATTGTTTCCTTCCAAAAATATGCTCATGATCAAAAGAACTGATCTAAGCTGGACAAAGAAAGACTTAAACTTGACAGTCTAATAAATCTTGCTGTGAAAATCTGAACCATTAAAGAACATAGACAAAGATTTATTTGAAGCTGCTTTTTCTGTCTTGGAAAATTTTTAGAAAGTAAACCTCAGTTTCGTTTCTCAAATTTTAGTTTCTCAATAGTGAGGCTATCATTGACGTAGAATGCATTTTTTCAGTCTTCGTTTCATATATACTGGACCATATGGATATTAACTGTTCCCATGGATGTTTGGGGCCTTTTCCATTGTTCCCCCCCCCCCCCCCCTCGCTTAGTGGTAAGATAACATATACCCACAGTCATGGTAAGCATACCATAATGGTAGCTATAATTTCTTGGGGGGGGGGGGGGGGGCTATAATGGGAAAGACTCAATATTTGTAGCTATTGCTTGGGCCATATTGAGCTTTTTTGAACTCGAAGAGTAGCACGGGTAATCTAGAGATTTATTATTTATGATTTCAACTTTGACTTCTTTCATTTCCATCATTGTAAGCTGTTCTTGTACGTTGGGAATTAACAATTAGAGTAATCAGTATGTTTCTAATGTTCAATCGTTAGACACCTCTGATAATGATCAATGTGAAAAGCTCTTTCGAGTTTTGACCCTAAATTAGTTTCAAAATACAGCCCCAACTAAACCGTCACCTCCTACTTCTCCCCTCTCACCATCATGTACGCGCGCATACCCCCATCTACCACTTTCTTACCTATCTACACTTGCAGTTCTACCTAGTCCACAGCATTCCCCTCCCATCGCCCTACCCTCACTATCCTCTGTCCAGTATAGTATTCTACCGGCAATATTTCTTTTCAAACAATACTGTTGTCATTTACTATACTTGTATTTTGATTCTAATGTACAGTACATAGTGATCGGTTGAATTATTCAATGTGAAAAAATAATTTTCAATTTTGAGAAGTTTTGACCCCAAAAGTGAGGGGGAGGGATTTATTTTGGGCATTTTGAGGAGTGATAGAGATATCGATATCATGGACCAGTTTTTCATTTCATTATTGAAGCCCAGTAGTTTATTTTTCTGTTTGATGATTGTTTGTTTGTTTGTTTCAGTCGTCTGACAGGCCATGAAGACGGAGCTAGCTGCATAGACATTTCACACTGTGGCAAAGTACCTCTGGACTGGTGGCCTGGACAACACTGTCAGGTCCTGGGACATTGGGCAAAATGCCCAGGTGAAGGAGACGGACTTCGCTGCTCAGATTTTCTCCCTGGGTTGTAGCCCAACTGATGATTACATTGCAGTGGGTATGGAGAACAGTAAGGTGGAGGTGTTGAATGCACACAAGACAGATAAATACCAGATCAACTATCACGAGTCTTGTGTTCTCTCACTCAAGTTCGCCAACTCAGGTTAATGCTGCTGCCCATCTTTTTCCAAAGTTTTTTTCTGCAAAACTTCGTTGCATCTCACTAATTAATCTAATTCAAGAAAATTTAACTTAATTTTTGCAAAATAATGATGTTTGATTTAAAAATCTTAAGATGTAACGGCAGTAACCAAGCGGTTATTTTTTTAATTTACATCATGTGTTCAGATTTTTAAAAAAAAACACAAAAAAAACGCCAAATTATCTGTCTAGTAAGTTGGGGGGGGGGGGGGTAGAATCTGAATTTTGATTGATTTCTGATTTCTCTTCTGAAAGTCCGGTAAAGTTCCAATGGAAAAGGAGAGCTTCATTTGGAATGCAATTGTGGCGGTTATATGGGCATATTATACCCGATGGTGTAAACTAGATTGCTCCAACGAGATAAGAACCAGGAATTGATTTTAGTGTCATTTACGGTGAATTAATTTCAGCTATGGCTGATTAGTCTACTCGAACTTCTCTCGAGCGCTGAATCTGCCAATGTTATGTAAAATTCTTGCAGCATTTGAACATTCAAATATGTTATTTTAGGCTTTGTTATATAATAGACTTTTATACATAATATATAGCTTTTGACTTTTGTAATATATATATATATATATATATATATATATATATATATATATATATATATATAAAAATAGGCTATGTTTTATATATAAGTGATGGTAAGTATAATATTTTAGGCTTAGATAACATTTGGTGTTTGTGTGTTGCAGGCAAATGGTTCATCAGTACTGGGAAAGACAACGCAATGAATGCGTGGAGATCTCCTTATGGGGCGAATCTGTTGCAGCAGAAGGAGACAGCGAGTGTGTTGTGTTGTGACATCTCATCAAATGACAAGTACCTCGTTACAGGATCAGGAGACAAAAAGGCCACTCTTTACGAGGTAAATACTACTCATCGTCCTTACCTAATGGTGCAATCAACCAATCTCTGCATCCCATGAAACTATTTCGAAAAGCTGTCTTTTTTGAAACCAAAAAATTTTTTATAACCAAATTGTTAAAACCAAATTACGTAATCTGTAGAATCTGTAAAAAAAATCAGATTCAAGTAAATCTTAAATCAAAAGTTATTACTTTTTTCATATTTTCTGACCAAGTTTCCATTTTAACACGGGATGCTCTCTGAATGGCTACCCTATTGATTTCATAAAATTTAAAAAAAAATCGTGAACTCTTTAATAAAAATCCAGTTTGTAAGGCTGTTTATAAAATTAATTAAATTTAGTTGTCCTAATGAACAGCTTCTCCCTGCTTGTGAATAAAATCGTTTGAATATCGATACAATTGAGGATGGGTCACACTGTTAATAAATCGGATCAATGCGAATCAAATTAAAAGCTCGTAAGAAACAACGAAGATTAACAAATACATTGACCAACGTCTTGTTTTTGGGTTTAAGGTTTTGAAAATTATATCTTTATTTTGAAAATGATATCTTAGCGTATATCTCTATCTCTTGTTTCAAAAGCATCGCTTTCTTTATCAACACTTCATCTAAATAATTCCCACTTATTATGTATCAGGTCAAGTTCAACCCATCCTCCGCCGGTCTGTCCGATGGCGGAATCGGAGGAGGAGTGGCATCAGTAGGTGGAATGCCTCCTTCCACAGCAGCCGCCCTCTCATCTCTAGTCAACGGGGGAGTTCCGGCCGCCTCTTCAGCCTCCCAATCAGCATCATCATCAACTATTGCAGCTACAGCCGCTGCTGCCGCCAATTCCGCAGTCACAACCACCCCCTCTTCAGTTCTAGCCTCATCCGCACTCTCCTCCACCACGCCTATACCCCCGCCCACCACGAGTTGAAAACCCATTTTTAGAAAACCCTCCTTCAAAACTTGGATCAAAAATCGTCTCCCTTCTTTGCGAAAACATCGCGCTGAAAATGAGCAATGGCAAAGTTAAAGGAAATAGCAGAGACCTTTGCGTGCCCGAACCTTCGAGTGCGAAAATGACTAGACTTGATGACAATAACTCAACTAGTTAAGAAGAATGCATAAGCAATAACGAACATGCCAATATTTTTGCAATTTATTCTTGGAGTTAAGAACGTCTGAAGTTGATTACTGCTTCGTGGAACTTGAAAAAACCGCCTTTAAATGCTTCACATATAACGTATGAAAATGACGTTAGCGATGGAAAATCTATGTGACATTAAATAGAGGCGCTCATATTACAAAACATGAAGATATGATACAGCGAAATAATTAATCTGTCCGATGTTTAAGACGACACAAACTTGCTGTCAGTTTAAAACTGACTAAAAACTCATTTTTAAAATCTATGTTGAGCTAATTTGATTTAGCTCGTTCCTATTACTTGTTTGGGCGGGTATAGTAGTTGGTGCTCATAAATTTTTGCAGTTTATAATCCAATTTTGATTAAAAGACGTTTTTGTTGCTCTCCTTTGATATCCTCCCACAATCAAGCAATCTAATTTGTAATTTCTATTTTCTGTTCGCTTTTAATGCATTTACTTAAATTTATTAACTAGCTCGCGATGACAGAATTATGATCAATAATAAATAAACAGACAGTAAAAAAACATCTACATTACTCACCCTGTGAACCCACACTTTACTGAAGCGCAGTTTCCTAATAATAGCCCACTTTAAAGCAACCCCCCTTTCCCACCAATCGGCGCTCCAATTCTTTATTGTGACAATGTATATTTTTGATAACGCTTACTTTTTGCAATATTTTACTTTTTGTCACTTAATTCTAATGTGTTCAATAAATCAGAACTTTATGCGTTTGATGTTCAAATTCAGTTTGGAAAAATCCATTTCCCTGATAAATACCCCTCGCTCCCCTCACCGCCCCCCCACGCCCAGGTTAAACAACATCTGTCTGTCCGTCTGTTGAAAAGAGGTCGGTGTAGTGCTGGTAATATTAGTAATAGTAATAATAAAAACAACAATAGTAGGAATAGCTAGTTGTAGTAGAATGTAATTCTGAGTATCTGCTGTTGTTGATGTTGTTGTTTTTTTGTTTGTTTGTTTGTGCTTCCTTATTTCTCTCTAAATATATACGTGTACTCTGCTCTATGTGCATTCTGCTATCACGACCACTACTCTTTATCTCTCTTGACTGATTATTCATCAGTGTCAATTATTATTATTATTGTTGATGTTTATGCGACCAACTTTATTGCTGCTACAGATGCAGTTGCAATTTGAACCAGTACCCTCGGTAACCCCCTCCCCTCCCTCCTCTATCGATTCCAAGTCGAATTCTGGTCTCGTATCAAGTTTTACGCCCGAGAATCATATTTACTGTTCTTATTATCTTCAATGAGGGGTTTTTAATGGTTCACATTTTTGCAGCATCTCTGATTTCATCATCCCCAGCTTCCCTCCCATTTCTGGTCATAAATCAGTGCAACCGACAAGCTTAACAGAACCCAACTATTCGCTGACAAAGGGTCACAGTTGATTTTTTACTGGCCCATTTTACTCCCCTCCACTTCAGTTAAAATGCAGCAGAAACAACCGTCAATACAAGCAGCAACAAAAATACAATTCATTATTTTTTCAGTTCTGTTTTAATTCTCTTGTTTGATATGTAAGCGTATATAAGTGTAGATAGCAACCCGGGATGAGGTGTGCCAGCTCTGATCAGACCGACTAGGGGTCGGGCATGGGTGGTAACCTACAACCCTTCCTCAGTCTGGCAGGACTACCTACGGTCTGGAAACTCCGATCAGCGCCCCACCCAGAGTATGCATAGCGTGGTATAGTCTTAAGAGTTTCGCGGAATGTTATGAATTGGCTGAAATGAGCCCTTTCCATAGTCTGGAAATTCTGCCCCAGAACGAAGATGTCCAACCGATAAAATCAGCCAGTCCCCCGAAAAAAATATTAACCGCTGATTGGAATGTTTTTTTTTGAAGCGCACTTCGCAATTTTACTTACTGAACATCAGGGCATTCTAATGAATAATTTTTGGCAATTGTTGCTGAGCAGCCAAAATTTTCCCACCTTCGGAACTGGTATTTTCTAATCCAGAATTCAAAAATGTCTTTCTGAAAACAACAAATTATTTCACTGATTACTGCTACTTCAATTGTTAAAAGTGTCAGTCGGGGTACCCCCCAGTGCAAGACCCAAGTAGGGCTGGCAACCCAGTGCACGCGCCTAGTGGGTGTGAGCAGCGCCGATTCTTGTCTAGATCCCTCTGTGGGCGATACCAGTTAGTCTGATCAGCTGGCTTGTGTCGCACACTTCATCCTGGGAATCTGTTGATGTAGGCTAGCATTTTCAGTGAGAACAAAAAAGGCGGATGCAAGTGGGTTTTGTTGCTCAACTGTTACATTCTCAACACGAATAAATGACGAATTGCGCGAAACTACCCGTTAAAATTACCTATTCCAGAAAACTCATTTTCTGACCAAAATTGCGAAGTGGAAAAAAGCAAAGTCAGTGTGCATCAAAAATGACGGTAGTGATTTTTGTTCAGAGCTTATGACTTTGAAACAATTTATGAAAATTCAATTTGAGAAATAAAAAATGAGATTGTTTAGTTCTGTTCGGTTCTGTTTCTGCAGTTTTCGGGAAGTCAACTACTTCCATTAACATTTGATGATGAGTACCTCACTTGTTGCCAATTTTATGCACAGAAAAATCAAAGTCCTTGACCATCAGGATTTCGCCATCATTGATATTAAAACTTAGCGCACACTGCTTTAATAAGCCTGATCGAAGAAGCTCAATATCTTGACCAAAATTTTGGGGGTCAGACTTCATGTCGTTGTTGTTAAACTCTGCTGTCAGTCATGTCGAAACTATTTATTGTACAAATTGTTATATAAGAAAGATAGGTTGTGGAGAGAGGTTCACCGTAATATAGAAAAAAATAGCTAATCATAATAAACCGATATTCTGTACCAACACTGTACAGATATTCTGTACCCAACGATATTCTGTACTGTAACTGGAAAAAGTCATTTCAACTTCTGATGTTGAAGATGTTGAAGGCATATAATTTGATAGTAACGTAACCTTGTTGCTCGAAAATAGTCAAAAGCTATAAAAAATTATGTATGCATTTGTAACCCTTCAATTTTTAATCAGTTTGTATTTTTTCTGGAAATTATTGAATATAATTGTTTCAAACCTGGAACTGGTTTTCAGAAAAAGTTAATTGCTCTCAAGCAAAATTTGAGACAATCTAAATTCTATTGTTCTTTTTTTTGTATAAGAATATTTTAATTCCTATCTCTTTTTGTTCATTTTTCGCCTGATCAAATTTTTGTGCCCTTGAGAACGGAATGATCTGGTAAAATCAGGTGAAAATTAGTCACAGTGAAATTATCTTAGACGCTAGTGATCTCAAAGATCAAAAGCCGAGAAAAATTACTGGAAAAGCTGAAATTCAAGATGCCAGGCGCAATTTATGAAATCTCGGATTAACTTTCTCTGTATATACCTCTCCTAAGACCTGTTCAGTTGGATTAATGAAGACAAAATTTCCAATTATTGACGCCTAGTAAACCGTTTGAGAAGAATTGCTCTGCATTAGGTTAGATAAGCTTTGAAATGTTGCAAAGTCAGTAAGGTAGCAGATTGTGATACGGGAATGCAGTAAATATTTAACTTAGTTCGATTTTCCTCTGAGTCCTAATGTAATTGTACTATTTGCATTCGCACCACGCATACACTTTTTGACCAAAACCCTTTAATTTTCCGGTGTCTGTAAATACTATTTGTTCATTTGCTCATGATTGATTGTTCATCAGACAACTACTCTTCTTGTTTGCCTCTTCGTGATAGTCGCACAGTTCAATCTTGCAAAACAATCTTTTTAGTTGGATCAGAATCATCACCAGTACATCAAAATAAATTTCATTAATGGAAACGCCCCGCGTTTCCATTATACAAAACTTTATTTTTTTCGCTCTGCGAAGAAAACCTAGTTCAATTTCAATAGTCACCACACGGTGCAGCCAGCAGTGTGCGATTCTAGAAAACACCGCTTGACATAGAAACCTTTTGAGAAAAAGGGACTGCGGAAACCCAATTGAGATGGGAAAGACAGCAATCTTGGCCAAAGGGAGGTTTGAAGTTGATGTCCTTTTACAACCACCACCCATAATAGTTACACTGCCACCGGAAGCCATTTATGAAGAGGAAATAGAACAAACAAGTTCTCAAGCCGAACGTGAATGCCAGCTTCGTGATGCCAAATTAAATGTAGTATAGAGGAACAAATAAGGAAAAGTAACTGCTGAAGGAATCTTATGCGGAGACAAACCGCAAAACTTGGAGATCAAAAACCAGCCTCGCCTTTATTCCTCTGTTTGGGAGTGTTTGGAAGGTTGGCGCGTGTTCAACAGCAGAAATCTTACAGGAAATGTAGACAAAATGACGACCAAGATCTATGGGATGCTATGGATTTTACCCGACAAAGAAACATCACTTTCGACCGCTAACAATTTGTAATGAGGAAATAACAAAAAGTAAACCTCTATGGTTTTTCTGGAAATCTGAAAGAGCTTGCGGATAATTGTAATATTGGTAACAAAAAAGATTCGTTATTTAGAGATTGCTAATTCGTTAGATGAGGAAGGACAACAACAACTACTTCGAGAGACAGTAGAATCACGGATTGCATTGGAATTGGAAATCAACTAAGAAATGAGATAAGAACGGCAAATCAAAATGTGTTCTTCGACAACTCATTCCGCATAGTGGGTTCTTCGACTACGCAAAGCGGATTCAACACAAAACTTGTGACTCGTACTCGCGCATCAAATACAATTTGTTTTAGTTACATATCAATGGATAATCGTATATTGAATCAAACGAACCAAAAATGTTGCCAAGACTAGATTTCTGAACATTGGAAAGTGTGTCCGGGCCGAAGAAAGAATTGTCTCAATTGTGGAATTCAAAACAAATTTGCAAAAATTTGTAGGTGACCAAAAACACAAAACTTCAATCCCAACAAAACACTAAACAAATGAAATAACATTGTTGAACCAGAAGAAACAGTACCACTTGAAGACGACAAAGCCAAGGAACTTCTCGAAAACTATAATCCTGATTTTAAGGTAAAATGTTCTTCTCCTGTTGACAATTTTGTAGCCACAGTCTCCAGTGAATCAAAAAAGATGGAACCTAATAATCAATCATTAACAAAAGGAACAATCGAAACGATAAAAATAGTAATTTCGGGCAGCGTATATACAATCACAAAACAAAGCTTAGCTTGTTGTGTAGTGGCAACGGATGAATTCTCTCAAAGCATTTGCGGTAAAACTGCAGAAGAGTTAGGAACGTATTCACCAATTACAAAACAGGGCAAAATACAGTCTCCAATCACGGTTAAAAATTGCGCAGCGAATCTAGTTGATTTTATTGTTGTTAAAGACGAAGATAAAACTCTACTAGGGAGAAATTTGTTTTCTCAAATAGGATTTTCAATTCAGCAAACGAACGTAAACACAATTGATGCATATTGAAAAAAGGAAGGTGGTTCGGAATAAAAATTTATATAACCTATTGTCCTAACTGTCAAACGTGATCAATCAGAAAAGTTAGCTCGCGGCCCATACATTTTATACAAATCAATACATAAAAAAAAATCAAATTCCCAACATTGACAATTTATTAGACCCCATCACCCAAAATTTTGAACTTGACTCATCACATACAGCATACTTTTCAACTTTGTATTTGCAATACTCATACAGTCAACTAATTTTACGTCCGGACACGGCACGCCTTTGCTACTTAAAAATTATTAGCTTTGATTCGACTTTGAAAACAGATTTGAAAACACTTTTTACGACCTTATACCGATATGCCTGCTGGATTTCAAAAAACGATGGAGTATACGATAGTGGGATTCAGAAAAACCCGTTGTTTTCTCGATAATTTTAATTTCATTGTTAGTCGTGGATCATTGGAAAATCGCATGATTCTTATATACGATTGTTTTCGAAAACCCTAGGATTATTTTTTCAAAATGCCATTTCTTTAAGACAGAAAAGTAATGGCTTCAATACCCTTTTACACAATCTGTTATTTCAGCCCCCGGAAACAAATTCGCTGCAATTTTGTCACCTAGTCTAATTACTAATCTGAGGAAAGTACGCTCTTTTTTAGGTTCTGTGTTTCTTATAATTGAATTTATACCAAATATTTCTCTTTGTCATTCATTTCGATCATTATTTAAAAAAGGCAACAAATTTCTTTGGAAATTCGAACATGACATCCACTTTGAACAAATTAAACAGCAAATACTAGAATCAACAAAAATTGCACATTATAATCCCCATTTAGAAACATGTGTTAATTGTGATGCTTCACGAGCCAGTACTAGGAGCCGCATTAGACCAGCGAACAGTAAATGGCCACAAAACAATTGTATTTGCGTCTCGCTTACTTAACTCAAGTGAAGAACGTCATAATGTAAATAAATTGGAATTAACGGGAGTAGTTTGGTCAGTCGAATATTGCAAATAACACCTCTTTGGAAAATTATTTTTAAATTTGTTCTTTTATCACTGATCATAGAGCAGTTTTATCCATCATGACAGCAGTTTGTTCAAATAAATCCTATAATAGCAGGTTGACACGTTAGATTGATAGACTTGTACCCTTTGACTTCTACATTGATGATATTCTTTGCGCAAAATGGGATTTCGTGATTACGTTTTGCGCCAAACAAATCAAAAAGCAGCCGTGACTAGCAAAAATGACAGTGAATTTGTGGTAGCAAACATTTCTTGCATTTGCGACAAAATTGCAAGCTTATGTTCATCTGCCACTCTTATCTCACATTCGTGTACCAGTAAACAACTGAACATAGAAGATTTAAATAATAATCTAATACCAAGTACTCTAACTAAATTATGTTCCTCAATTACCTCGCAAATGCACAGCAACTCCAACTCAAAATCGCTTTCTGCATTCGATCAAGATATAAAACAGTTGCTCAAAACTAATTCTGTATTCGCTCAGCAAGCCGAGAATTGAAAAATGACTGATATAAACACAGTGTCCTCTCAACCTATACCACGAGGCAGAATTCAGTCCACCCAAACTTTATCATCACTGAATATCACTAGTTCATCAGACGGGAACGATGATAAATCAAATCTCGAACTATCTCGTGGAAAAAAATCGAATTCATTCTCAACCAATTGTTTTAGAAAACTTGTCAGCAATCATGGCGTCTAATGACACAGTTCTAAAGGAATTCTAAGATGCAATATTCAAATGTGATGAGGACCAATGCCGCTCAATAAGTCCCTACCTCAACAGCTTCAAGAAAAACCTTCAATTGAAGTCTGGGTGTTTATGCGTCGACAACCAGGTGGCAATTCAAAACGTCTTGAGAGAAGCATTAACCTAGTCGCTTCACACAACACAACCCGATAGTTGGGGAAAGATTTCCCTCTCGCAATATGCATGGTAACCGTATATGCACCGCGAAATCATTAGGCGTTGCCTAAAAGGTCAACCATGCACGGAAATAGTTGAAATTTTGAAACCTATAATACAAGCATCTAAATAGCAACCAACTAGGCATTGCGTACAGTTGAATGAAGAAATCCAAAATGATTTTGTGGGTCAAAATATACGAAAAAGGGACTGAGATAAGGTTTTTGATCGCTAATCTAAATATCCATAGGCAGAAGCGTTTGAAAAAGCTGTTGGAGGCAATTATATGTCTCTAAGATTATGTAAGCATTCTGGAGTACCACAAACTAAACGCTGAATTAAATGTCTCCAAGCAATTAATTTAAATTAAAATGTCTTCTAGATTAAATGTCTCCAGTTTTAAATGATTATCATGGAGTACCACGAACTATACGCTGGGATCAAACTTGCAATTTGATTGGAAAACAAGTGCGTTCATTTTGCAACTGAAATAATTTCAACATTTGCGAGGCAACTGCTAGCGGTCCTAAAGCTATTGGTTTGGTGGAGCGAACGATGCAACTGGTTGAACATCGACCTTCGTGCATCAAATTGAACAACGATAAAGACTTTGATATTAAACATGCAATCAGATTAATTATCTATCAAATGCGTATACATAAACAACGTACAGCTGATGTGGTTCTTTTTGAGGTTCATTTTGGAAGACAACACAACGTTTCTTTAAGTAACAAAAGTACTCCTCAAAGCGCAAACCTAACATATTCAAAGATCTCACAACATTATTTGGACATCGAAACAAACCAATTAAAAGCATACTTAGACGAACGGGGACGGGTTGACCCAAAAAGAAGCTACGACAAAGACAAGATGGCTCTGAGTAAAGCCCAAATAGAGCTGGACAAAAGCACAGAGATGCTGGAAACGGTGAATTGAGATTCATAATTCACCCAAACCTCACCTACCCGATCCCGCGCAGGGAATCCTCCCTCCAAGTAAAATTGGCATCAAAGATACCCGCTAACAAACACTCAAAAAAGCTCGGCCGACGGATTATATGAGGTGTTTGTTCCCAGATCTGTAGTTGTAAAGTTTCACCCACCACCGTGTCCGCCATCAAAGAACCAGGCAAATAACACAGTAAAGTCGGAAATAGTGATCTTGTCAAATTTGACTCCTGCAAGGAACGTGAAACTCATCTATGGGATTATGAACAACAGTGAGCTTTTTGGTAAGTCTAATTTATGTTAAGACTACAGAGGAGAAGATAGCGAGTCACATAAAGTTGAAGAGAAGAGTTGAAGAAGAAGCGGGGTGGTGAAAACAAATTCATCTCCGTAGATGTGAATTTGCTTGCGTAGCCTCTTCAACGAACCCCAATGCTCAACAGGCAATGATGGCTCTAAAATCAACTCACTTTGAGTTTAATAAAGTATCAAACAGGAAATTTGAGGACTAAAAAAGCCACATTTTTCACGCCACTACAACTTTCATTAGCCGAATCATCAGGACAGAAGACCCATTCTGAGGCATCTACATCAAAACAATGCCGAAATGCACATAAACTCTCTGATTTCGAAAACACTGACATGCAGGCACCAAAACGGCAAAGTTGAAAAGAGTGGATCCATTTCATTTCTACAAAATATATTAACTATGCAAACATGAACAATTGCTGATAATTCAAGTATTATTGCAATTTTTATTTAAATTAAGATTAATTGCATTTGCCCCCGAATGCACATTTCGATCAAAATCCTTTATTATCCCACTGTCCTATTTACTATTTGTTTAGTTGTTCATGACTGATTTATCACCAAACAATCACTCTATCCTTTTGCTTCTTCGTCATAAGTCGTGCAATTCAATATTGCTAAACAATCGCTCTCAGTAGATTAGAAAAATCATCAGTACATCATATTAATTTTCTTTCTTGGATTGGCCCCGCGTTTCCATTATGCAGAATTTTAGTACATTCGCACTGCAAAAAACCATTTCATTTCCACTAGTCACCACATGGTGCCGCCATCAGTGAAAAAGTCCCTGACCGTCAAGATGGCGACATACTTGATATGAAAATTTGCGCTCACTCCTTTGATGAGCCTGATCGAAGAAGCTCGAAATAACATTGACCTCCCTCCAAGGGGTCTAGACTGGCTTTAGATCTTTGTTGTAAAACTATGGTGTCAGGCACGTCAAAATAATTTGTTTTACATATTGTTGTACAAGCAAAATAGGTTGTGGAGATATTCATCTTAATTTGAAAAAAATAGCCGATCAAGAAAAAAAGCGAAATTTGGTACCTACACAGGTATTCTCTACCTCCCGATATTCTGTGCAGTAACTGGAAAAAGTTATTCCAACTTCAGATGTCGCTAAAATTTTTGAAGGTTTTTAATTTAACAGAAACTTTCTTCCTCCAAAGCATAGAAAAGCTATACAAAATTATGTATGCTTTATAACCTTTCAATTTTTAACCATTCTATTCTTTTGTGATAATTAATTAGAGATGTTTTTGTTATTTCTTCTTGTTCATTTTCTTGCCGGGTGATATTTTTTGCCCATGAAAAAGGAATAAACTGTTAAAATGTGTTGACAATATGTCACGTTGAAACTCTCATAGACGTTTAATGATCTCTAGGAGTTATAACAACCAGCAAATAAAAAATTTTATGTGCGATAAAAGTCAATTGTTTTATTCAATTTGTACAATATTCTTATTTATTTAATACACTGTTAGATACTTAATACAATGTGAAATGAATTACACTATTTGATTTCACGGCAAGATGGTAATTTGATTAGGGAAAATTGTATATATTTAACTTAGTTCTGTTGTTTTCTGAGTGCTAATATAATAAGTACTAATTGCATTCGCCCCAAAATGCTTTTTTGATAAAAATCTTCAATTTCCTGCTCTCTGTCTATACTATTTGTTCCTTTGTTCATTCCTGATTATTTATAAGACAAACACTCTTCTCTTTTGCCTCTCCCTGATAAAGTGCGCAATTCAGTCTCCCTTAACAATCTTTTGCAGTAGATCAGAGACATCATCAATACTCAAAACGAATTTCATTCTTAGATTTGCCCACGTTTCCAATATACAGAGTTTTATTATATTTGCACTGTAGAAACCTAGTTCAATTTCATAGTCACCACACAGAGATTGAACAGAAATAATTCGATCGGAGAGTAGCGAGACACGTCAGATGTATTACATAATTTTTGATCTGTACTTCACGATCTTCAAAACGACGCATCTCAAGCAAAAATAAAAAAGAATTGGAATACGAAAAGCTATGCTCACTTTCTCAACACGAATTTATAACGGGTTAGGAGAAGGTAGCCAGCCAAATTGAATTATTCCAGAAAACTCAATTTTTGACCAAATAGTGAATTGGAAAGGAGCAAAATTGGTGTGCATCAACTATGACGGGAGTGATGTTTGATTGGAAATTATGACTTCGAATCATTATATGAAAATTCAGTTGAGAAAAATTGAAAACCAGATTGTTTTGGTTCTCTCGGTTCTGTTTCTTCTGATTTTTGATGATGATTACCTCACTTGTTGCCAGTTTTTTGTACAGAAAAATCAAAGTTCCGGACAATCAGGATTTCTCTATCATTGATATTAAAAACTTGCGCTCAGTACTTTAATATGCCTGATCGAAGAAGATCAATATAATATTGATCAAAGTTTCGAAGTTTTGGGGCTCGCACTTTAGGTTGTTGTTAAAATATGCTGCCAGTTACTTCGAAACAAAATTATTTACGAAATTGCTATATCAGCGAGACAGGTTGCGGAGAAGTTCACCGTATTACAAAAAGTTAGCTCATGATATATAAAGGCGATATTCTCTACCTACTCTGTACAGATATTCTGTAGGTACTATAACTGGAAAACAATCCAACTTATGATGTCGCTAAAGTTGTTGAAGATATATAATTTGACAGTAACGTGACCTTCTTGCTCGAAAATTGTCAAAAACTATAGAAATTTATGCATGAATTTATTACCTTCAATTTTTAGTCAATATAGTTTTTTGTGACAATTAATGAAAATAGTAGTTGAGAACCTGCAATTCGTCTGAAAAAAATTTTAATTGCTCCGGAGCAAAATTTGAGGCAGGAATCTTAATTTTATGGCTCGTCCCTTTAAGAATAAGAGTACTCTACTTTCTATTTGTTTTTGTTCAATTTTTTGCCTGCTCATATTCTTTTGCCACTGAGAACGGAATGAACTGGTAAAATCGGTTGACAATTATTCACAGCAAATATGTCTTAACTCTTCACAGATCTTCAAGATGAGGAGCTAAGAAAAATAACTAAGAATGATCAAGCTCAAGATGCAAGGCGCAATATATGAGTTTTGGAAATACAAATCTTGACATGTATCTCCCCTAACAACCTTTCAGTTGGATTATTGAAGAAAAGTTTTCCAATGAACGACGCATAATAAACAGTTTGAGAAGAGTTGCTCCGACATTAGGTTAGATACGCTCTGAAATGTTGGATTTTTACCACGAATTCAGTAAGGCAGCATTTATTGGACAGAAAGTTTTCAATCAAAAAGTAACGAGACACGTTGCATGTATTACATAGGTTTGGAATTGTGATTCAGAAAATCTAAAACAAGGCATCCCAGGCAAAAGTACAAAAACAAGTTGAATACGAAGATCTATGCTCTCTTGAATCCATACACGTGCTGATTTACATCCTTGTAGTTGAGACAAATGCTAGTTTCACATGCCATTTACACTGACATTTTCCACAAAGAACTCCTTATAGCATGTGAAATGTTAACTTTTGATTTTGAGTTCTAACTATTTACTATTATAAAATGCTAGTAAACAGCACATGTCACAGAAAGTCATGCAATTTGTAAATTAACGATGAATGTACGGAAAGTAAAAAGTCGTTATTCACTGAGTCTATATGTGGACCAACAATTGTGCGCTTTGCCACTTTTGTCAAACATCAAGTTTAACTAAAAATTTTAATCAGAAAATTTTCGCTAAGTTCCCATTAAACCATAGTTTATGTGCCCAGAATTCTTCTAGGATAAGTTAGCATCTCACTTCAAAGACAACACTACGTCGCATTGTCTCTGTGCTTTATCAGAGAATTGCTGAGGCAAATCAATAACAGTCGAGAGGACAAGGAGAGCCAAGCCTTGTAGTCAAACAGTGCTCAAGCATCTGGCTTGAAAATGAGGAAACAAAGTGGGATTGATTTTGTTCGTTGTGCTAACGACGTTCTGTACTCTGTTGGCGGAGTAAGAGCTCGCGTAGCTGGCTGATTTACTCTATTTTGAGGAGATTTGGTCGTTTAGCTGACTGGGACTTCGTTTGTGGAAAAGGAGCTCGCGTGATTGACTGAGGGACAATGCTTGGGGGAGAATGGTGCTTTGCAGCTGCGTGGATGGTTCTCTGCTGAAGCTTTTGTAGCTGTTTGTAGCCTTGTTTGTGGAAATTTTGTGGGGGGATGAGGGTGTTTCAGGTTTTTTTGGATCATAAGTCTCAGATGATTATCGAGCATGAAGCATTTGTGCAGGAACAATTTTTTCGAGGACTTCTCTAGATAGCCTATGATTGCTAAGAACAGTTCAATATGAACAGCGGTTTTTGTTCTCCCTACCCGCATTGTGCTATCCTCACAGTGCTCATCGTGCTATTTTTTGTTGATTTTTTATTGCGTTAAAATCATTTTTTGGCTAACTCAACGACAAAAAAGAGTTGGCGCTTAGAAACGAAGCCACCAACAGGCAACACATTCATATATACGCTGTGGTAAGGCAAGGAAATTTTCCCTAAGTACGATCAAGTCCTCCTCTCAACTGGGTTCAAACGGTGTCCATCCTTACGTAGAGCAGTACTAGCGTTCGAGCAAAACATAGTAACACACAGTATATGGTCTAGAAATTTAACCCTCAATTTCATCAGTATTGAGGAGTTAAACGTAAAGCTAAAAGATACAGAATAAAAGGTGCAAAAAATTCCCACCGGATAAAAAGATACGTATAAAACGTGTGGTTGAAAATATGTAAACAGGAAAATTAACAAAAATTAAAAAACAAACAAATAGAATTGTAAAACTTGTGTACTGGTTCATGTAACTGTGAGATGAGATGAAATTCAGAAAGAATTGTTTTTAGTGAACGTGAGGATTACTTCCTTTATTCTGCTGTATAGTTGGAACCTGCAATGCGCTCATGGAAAGTAAGTCAAGTCCCATGTGGTGAGGCCATTGCAAATCAAATTCTAAAGAATTGTGGAAGAACAAGAAGAGAAAAAAGTCTTTGTGGTACAAACTTCATCACAAATTAGATAAAAATTCAGTTCTCTTTCTCAATGGACATAGAAGTGACGGTACTAAAACCTGGGCTGATCATTGCAAAAACTTTGAGAGGCCACAATTTTATATGCTCATATCAAGACCAACTAGACTGAATGAAGGATAAGTTAAGTCAGAACGTATTTGACTACTTAACGAATGCAGATGACGTGCATTACGACTTGACGTTGGTGAACGAAGTTGTTAGTGAGTAAATGCTTTGTTCGATCATTTTGAGAGGATTATCCAAGGAATGCAGTGGTTTCAACAGTCGTAAATTTTAAAAAAGAAACGGAAAGTTCAGAGGAAATTAAGCGGGACATTGTCAGCTTCGATAACGAGAATGTTAAAAAAGTGGGAGCATTTTCAACAATGAAGAAGGCAAATGTTTCAATTGACAGAAAACTGGAAACAGGACTGATGATTGTCAACAAAAAAAGCACAGAACACACAAAAGCAAAACCATACCTATATCGATCGAAAAAATAGTTGTAGTTTTAATACAAAATGGTATACACTTCAAAAACCACGTATATGCGGATTTACATCTTTGTTCATAGGAAAACAATGCCAATTTCACGTGCCTTTTTATGATGTTGCTCAAAAACTTTTCAACTTAGCATGTGAATTCATAACTTTTGATTTTGACTTTTGATCAATAACAATGATGAAAAGTAAGTGAGGATCATATGTCACCGAAAGTTATAGAAGTTGTAAATCAAACAAGACTGTACGGAATTTAGAATGGCGGTAATCTTATTTATATGGATCAATATCTTACCCCTTGCACTAATACCACCCATCAATTTTTAATCAAGTATATGATTATAGGGTTTGTCGCCAGCATATCCAGTTGGTCAGATCTTTTTAGCATCGAAAGATAAACTTCCTATTATAACAAACACCTTCCAGCATTTGTTCCCGGCGCAATGTTGCGCTAATATTCCGTTAAGGTACTAAAACAAGCTAAACTCTTTAAAACCTTCGTTTTGATATAATTTTAACAGACGTGTATCCACATGCCTTGTCATTCACTTCACATTGTAAAATAGTTTTTTGCGAAAATCAGATGTATAACGAGATTAATCGACCAACTTATTAACAAACATAACCATCAGGAAATAAACACAAAAAATCGCAACTAGACTCGATCGCCATGGTTAACCGGAATAGACTAAAAAGATGAAAAAAAAACGAATTTATAAAAGTTATAAAATTTCAATTGTCAGGAAAACAAATTTGAATGATTAAAAATCAGCGTTCAAATGGATTAATGTTATAACTTTCCAAAAGTTTTGAATTGAGGTTGTTTTTAGTTCAAGTTTCCTATCTTCGTTGTTTCAAAGTAAACAATCAGCAAATAAAAGTAAGCAATTCGATGAGTACGTCCAAAACCTTACATTTTCCACATACCGTACGTCAAGTTGATGTATTTTTCTTGCGCTCAAACTAAAAACCGTTCTTGTAAACTGGAATCAGTAAAAGTGGCAGTCAAGTAAAAATGAACAAAATGTATGAGAGGAAGTGTTGAAAAGAGTGACATTTCTTCTCATTTTTTCTCAAAGTAATTGCCTTCTATCGCTTTCTCTAATCCTTTTTTGTCTCAAATAGCCCACTGTGAGCTAATTTTTAAAGATGTTCTGACTCTAAATTAAAAAGCGGACATCAATGTAATATTTAGCGTAACTTGAAAAAAATTCAGAAAAAATACTTTTAATGTGACTTTTTTGTAATTTTACTGAAATATAGGGAGAATGTGTGAATGTGGTTTTTACAATGTATCAAGTTTTTAAAAAATTAGGAAAAAAGGAAATCAATCGCCTTGTTAAATTAGGAAGTACTACTTTCATGAAACAAACACAAAAAGCCGTTCAAGAAGAATCTGGCCAAGGATACAAGCAAGCAAATGAAGACTGAACAGATCGGCATGCTTAACTGGTATACTCAGAGAAACTGAAAAATCAAAAACAGTGGTTTCTCTTTAAAGAATTTTTGGATTTCAAGTGTCAGAAGTAAAAAGAGGAAACTGACTGCAAAAAATTTTGTTGACCTTTTATTCATTAAGTTCCTTTCAATACTGCAAAAATTTTACTTTTAAATTGTTTTTAGTTCAAGTTTTCTATTTTTAGTGTTTCATCCAAAGCAAATATTGGAGCAATATATGTTGCTTAATTCGATGAGACCATGTAAAATACATTTCAATTGTCTCGTTTATTTTTCATGCGGTTAATTTAATTACCTTTTGGTGTAAGCTGGAAATAGTAAAAATGTGTTTCAAGTAACAATCAACAGAAAGAAAAAGAAAGGGTGAAAGCCAGTGACAGTTTTTTTTCATTATTTCACAAAAAAAATTGCTTTTTAATTTGGTTTTCGAATTTTGTTTTGTCTCAAATAATTTATCGTTAATTAAGTTTAAACGAGCTCAACACTAAATTCAGTTTTAACCTTAAATTAATCCGAATTGCTTTTATTGTTCTTATCTAAATGTTTTTTTTTCAGATAAAACGTGCGTTCTCCTCTGTTCTTCTATCACGCATAAGAATATCGACAATTTTTTAGTTACGATCCAGAATTTAGGTAAGATCCACAATTTGATGTGATGGACGGAATAAGTTTAACGTAAGAAACAACACAAACATTTTTCTTCAATTTTTGTCGTAAATCTCGATATCTTTTTTTTTGTTTCACATGTTGGTGTTTTGATGGTTATTCTTAATAAGAATGCTTTTAATCGACAAAAGGGAATCATTAATATAGGTACCATAGAGAAGGGAAAAGATTCGAAAATTAAAAAAAACACATTGATTTAAATTGTCTCAGTTTTATTTCATTTCTTCTCCTCATATTATGTTTAAAAAAATGTTTGCGTCCCTTTTTTTTACCATCTAAGAAGATTTCTAAAAAATTAAACAACTAAGTAAACAGCAGTGAAATGTTCAAAATCTGCCCTCAACAGTTGTCAACCATATTTTCTATGCGTTGTCAACGGTGATTGAACTCAACGGTAAACGGTAAGAAGGTGAAGTCAACGGTAAACGCAATGAAAAAGTTTTAACAAGATTTCATAGCTAAAAATACTACTATTAAGTGCTGAAAAACATTTTGCAGGTTTTGCTAGCTAGTAAAAATAATAAATGCACCAGCAACGCAATGTTTGGAGTATATCTTGTTCTGATTATCTAGTAGAGATAAGAAACTTGACTTCTGTTTGAGTTTGCAATTGGATCCCGAGTCTAAAACTGAAAGTAAGAAAAAAGCTATTAATTCAAGGTGTGTTTGGGAGGGGGGGGGAGTAATGAATAGATTTACAAGGTCGGATCTTATTTAAAGTTGAGACAACTCTTTTCAAAAGTCCGCAAAAAACTCTTTTTATATAACAAATTGAGTCTAACCAAAAAAACTTTGACCAACAACTGAATTCGATCTCGTCTTCAAACTAACCTAATGTTAACACAATTGTGCTACACGTCCTAAACTTTGAAAAAATTGTAAAGAAAGAAAATTGAATAGCTGATAATGATCGCTTCTTTCTCATTGCATTGCGTATTTACGTTTATTTCATTCATCTTAAACTTGGCGCTGTATGAAAAATTAAACGCAATTGATCTCAACGATTCAATTTCAATACGATCATCATTTCTGGCTTTATTGAAACAAATTAGATACCAGTAGTAAAAAATTGGCCAATTACGTTGAGGATGTGATCAGCACGGACATAAAAGAAAGAACTTGGTGAAAAGAGTTTCTAAGTTGGAACGATTTTAATTTTTTGTGCCTAATCTTCTATGAGGCAGATAAATGTGGTGAGAACCCAAGACAAAAAAAGAAGGATCTAATGAGGTAAGTACAAAATTTTAGTTGAAGCCCATTATAATGAGGCCTGCCATTAACTACCTGATAAAGGTAAAAGAATACCAATAATCGTTAAATTTCATTTTAACCATCATCTTGATTTGATATGAATTATCAACAATTAGTTTTTTTGCTCCAAAGTCTGGGGCAGAGTTTTATATAAAAGGGCGTCTAGTGGAAAATGAGACTTGAATAACAATTGAAGAACAGAAAATATATGACAACCACGCAAATGCATTAATTTCTCAGAAATTGATAGAACTTGGTACTAGAAGACAGTCGAAATCAACCATTTTTTGTGGTAATTGATAGGAAAATGACAAAAAGAGGAATTATTATTTTAGGTACCATAAAAAGGAGAAAGGGTTCAAAAAATTAAAAAAAAACAGATTTATTTAATTTATGTCAGTTTTATTTTATTACTTCTCCTCATATTGTGTTAGAAAAATATTGCCTCCCATTTTTTTTGCCATCTAAGAAGATTTTTAATAAATTGAAGTAGTAAAAAAACAGCAGTGAAATTTCGAATATCTGCTGTCAACAGCTGTCAACCATACTTTCTATGCATGGTCAACAGTATTTTAACTCAACGGTAAACGGTAAAGAAGATAAAGTCAACGGTGAGGGCGAGAAAATTTTTCAACAAGATTTCATAGATAAAAATACTAATATTAAGTGCTGAAAAACAATTTGCAGGTTTTGCTAGCTAGTAAAAATTTTAATGCACCAGCAACTCAATGTTTGGTGTATATGATGTTTCGTATATCTGGTAAGGATAAGAAACTTGACGTTTGTTTGAGTTTGCAATGGGATTCCTAGTTTAGAACTGAATTTAAGAAAAAACCTATTAACTCAAGGTGTGTGGGAGGGAGTAATGAATTAAATTACAAGGTCGGATTTTATTTAAAGTCGAGGTCAACTCTTTACTTAAGTCCACCAAAAACTCTTTTCATATCACAAATTGAGTCTAACCAAAAAAAAGTTTGACCCACAACTATATTCGATCTCGTTCTTCAAACAAATCTAATGTTAACACAATTGTGCTTTTATTTCAAGGTGTGTGTGTGAGGGGGAGGGAGTAATGAATTAAATAAAAAGGTCGGACCCTATTTAAAGTCGAGGCCAACGCTTTTCATAAGTCCGCCCAAAACTCTTTTCATATAACAAATTGAGTCCAACCAAGAACGTTTGATCGACAACTGTATTCGTTCTCGATCTTCAAACTAACACAGTTAACACAGTTGCGCTACACGTCCTAAAAAGTTTTAAAGAAAGAACACTGAATAGCCGATAACGATCGCTTCTTTTCCATTGCATTGCGTAATTACGTTTTATTTTTTCAACAAAATTTTTCAACAAGATTTCATAGATAAAAATACTAATATTAAGTGCGGAAAAACAATTTGCAGGTTTTGCTAGCTAGTAAAAATTTTAATGCACCAGCAACTCAATGTTTGGTGTATATGATGTTTCGTATATCTGGTAAGGATAAGAAACTTGACGTTTGTTTGAGTTTGCAATGGGATTCCTAGTTTAGAACTGAATTTAAGAAAAAACCTATTAACTCAAGGTGTGTGGGAGGGAGTAATGAATTAAATTACAAGGTCGGATTTTATTTAAAGTCGAGGTCAACTCTTTACTTAAGTCCACCAAAAACTCTTTTCATATCACAAATTGAGTCTAACCAAAAAAAAGTTTGACCCACAACTATATTCGATCTCGTTCTTCAAACAAATCTAATGTTAACACAATTGTGCTTTTATTTCAAGGTGTGTGTGTGAGGGGGAGGGAGTAATGAATTAAATAAAAAGGTCGGACCCTATTTAAAGTCGAGGCCAACGCTTTTCATAAGTCCGCCCAAAACTCTTTTCATATAACAAATTGAGTCCAACCAAGAACGTTTGATCGACAACTGTATTCGTTCTCGATCTTCAAACTAACACAGTTAACACAGTTGCGCTACACGTCCTAAAAAGTTTTAAAGAAAGAACGCTGAATAGCCGATAACGATCGCTTCTTTTCCATTGCATTGCGTAATTACGTTTTATTTTATTCATCTTAAATTTGGTGCTCTATGAGATCAAATATCAATTGATCTCAACAATTCAATTTCAATGCGTTCATCATTTCTGGATTTATTGAAACAATTTAATTACCAATAGTAAAAAATCGGCCATTTACGTAGAGGATGTGCTCAACACGGACATAAAAGGTAGAACTCTCGAAAAGTGTTACCAAATTGGAACGCTTTTTATTTTTTTCTGCACAATTTTTTTGAGGCAGGTGAATGTGGTGAGAACCCAGTACAAAAAAATAAGGATCTAATGAGGTAAGTATAAAATTCCAGTTGAAGCCCATTATATTGAGGGCTGCCATTAACTACCTGAGAAAAGTAAAAGAAAACCAATAATCGTTAATTTTCATTTTAACCATCAGCTTGATTCCATACGAGTTAACAACAATTAGTTTAATGACCCAAAGTTTGGGGCAGATTTTCACATAAAAGGGCGTATATCGGAAAATGAGACTTGAATAACAATTGAAGAACACAAAAGATCTGCCAACCACGCAAAAAGAGTTAATTTCTCAGAAAATGATAGAACTTGATATCTAGTGGACAGTCAATATCGACCACTTTTTGTGGTAATTAATGGGAGAACTGAAACAGTTTGTGTTGTGGATACATTAGAAATGCTAGGATCCTTATGTTAAAAAGCTATCAAAGAGAAGCCGACAGCTGGCATCTAAAACTCAAGGCAATTTTCAAGGCAATTCGGTAGAGAAGTTATGCTGCTTGATTGAGACATTATTCAATTTTTTGGCAGAAAAAGAGTCTCCTTTGTCAGAAAGTGTAAAAAAATATACGATGAAAGCACTAAATTATCGAGTAATCTCAGTAGTGAAGAGAAGAGAACACTTAATGGTCTGAATAGATCACTGAATGCAATACTATAAATTGAGGCCAAACTTTTCTGGGTTTTAATTTTCATCCTTTGAGATTCCGTCACGCCGACCTAGTAGTTTTTCTTGATACTTTAAAACAAAAACCTGATGCTGTTGATTTAACTGAAATGTGATTTAAGGAACATATTTCTCTTGATGGCTTTGATTTTCCAGTGTATCGGAAAATATAACAAAAATCGATAAAAAATGCTAGGCGACAATCGGGAGGAGTAGATTTTTCAATCAACAAAATCTTAAATAAATAATACAAGACAAAAACAAAGAAATCCACGGCTGAATTTGAAAGTGTAAAACAAAAAATGTGATTATAATTTCGACCTTTTTATAGACCTCTACGGTTTTTGAAATTTAAAAATAGCTGAAGTTTTATCAAAGAAACAACTTTTTAATCTCGCCCAAGCTGTATCAAGCCCAAAGGTTAAACCGATTACACATTTGGCACTCATGCAGAATTCGAAAACATTGAAAATAGAAAAGGCTTAATTTGTTTTTGAGGTAGAACAGAAAATCGAAAAAAATTCATAAGAGTTTGATTGCTAGTGTTATATAAGAACGCAACTGAAGACGTCATTAAAAATTTGAACTGTTTTGCTACTAAATTAAAAAGACATTAGAAGGAACATTAATCCCAACTCTGCAAGCTGGATTTCAAATGAAATCAAAAATCCCATTGTAATAAGAGTACATTTGTTTCAATTAAATAACGCAGAGCCTACTATGGAAAAGCAAACTAGCTACGAAAAAATACAAGACAAGGAGACTAATTTTTTAAGAAATGAAAAAAAGAGGATATTTTTGAAGAACAAAGAAAAGTTCCTAAAAGAAAAATTTTTAAAGGACAACAATAACTCGTAAATCAAAGGACAATAAGAATTATTTATCCAATCAAGATGACTTGAACAATTATTTCTATTTAAATAGGACCAATTGAAACAAAGGAAAATTACTTTGTTTCAAAATATATCAATAGGAAAAGAAGCTATAATATCAACATTGGCAGAAAAACGATGGCACGATGGCAATAAGTCGTTCCTCAATTTTTGAATGTTATCATGCAAAAACTGAAATAATTTTTTCCCCAAATTTTATGCTTGGATTCATTAAAAACGGCGAAGGTGGTAAGACTGATCTTCATATCTACAAATCTATCACTTTAGTGAGCACAATACCTAAAATTTTGGAGAAGATTTCACTCAAGACGATAATGAAATATTGTGTAAAAAAATTCGCCAGCTAGCATTCAGTTTGCACCATTGTTGAGTCTTTTCGAACGGTAGTTGCTAGCAGAAAAATGGGCAAGCTGATTTTATTGACATAAGCAAAACTATTGATACAAAAGATCTTCAAATGTTCTTAGTAAAACCAGCAAAATATGGATTCAGAGGCCCAATTTTAGGGCTTTTAAAGAGTCATGAATCTGGGCGCACAAAATCTTTTAGTGCATCCAGCAAAAAACAACAGAAAAGCAATTAATTTTTGGCGTCCAAGAGGGCTACGTTGGGGGTCCTCGTTTTTCTCATTTTGTGTATCAATGATCTGTCCAGATTTTGTAAAGAAAAGTTGATTCAATGTTAACAAATTAAAAGTTAATTCTGACAAATGTCGTGCTTTATAATTCGGGAAACACACAAAAAAAAACAAAGCGAAGGGAAAATGCTGTGCAATACAAAACGTCATGTAGGTACTGAGGAATCTACCTTGATAAATTTGTGACATTTTGCGGTCACGTTGACCGTGTTGTTGTTGTTGTGGACGACTATATCGGGTACGACATTATCGGGTACAACTTTCTGGGTACAACTTTCTGGACAACTTATATCGGGTACAACTTTCTGGACAACTAAATCGGGTACGACATTTTGACAAAAAACTCCTCTAATATTTTATAGTTCTTTTGCGAAAACAATCAAAACTTACGTACGGTCTTTTAGTCTATGAAAACACAATTTAAAAGATATTAGAAAAGTTTGACAGAGTCCAAGGAACAACCATTTCATTAACTCTTCAAGGAAAAATATGAAACCTTAAGTCTTAGACTAATTGATAAAAATATGTGTTCTGTATAGGAACCTTACTTGATTGCACTTGTTGCAGAACTTTTCAAACATCTAATGTCGGAATCCACGCTACGGTCATTAAAAAGAAAACCGTATGGAATTTAGGTGGCCTCTTTTGTCGACCAATTTCAAAAACTACAGAAAACACAAAATCATTATCTAACGTGTTGAAAAAACATATAATTGTCTACGAGAACTGAATTGAACTTTTTACCCAAAAATCTTCAAATTTTCAGTTAACAGCAACTTAAATCACGTACATCAAAATAAGGGCTTTACGATAAAGATAAAAAGGATCTTTTACCCTGCTATACAAATTCTGTAATGAGCTTGAGGAAGATGATATCATACGAGTTCAGAAATTTTGGGTTTGTTACTATTTTCTTCTTTAGTTGGCCACAGACTAAAAGAGCAATAACGCTGATTTTGTGTCCTAATTGGATTGTATTTGGATATGATTGTTTGAAATGTTTGTCAAAAAGGTCAAATTGAGTTAACTAATCAAGACACTTGCTAAGGTTGCGTGTGTGACTCAAGAACATTTTTTGTTGCCTAGCCAAGTTCCTGGGCACGTTTTATTGTCCAGCCAAATTACAGGTCATGTTTTTTGTCCAACTCAATTCCAGGACACGTTTCATTGTCCAGCCAAATTTCACGACACGTTTTGTTGTCTAGCCAAATTGGAGGACGGTTTTTCCAGTTTCTGCCGAATCCCAAAGTCGAGGACATCATTTAAAGTCCAAACAATTTTTTCGTAACAAAAATCTATCCAAGATGGACTTTTTTTGCCATTATATTGCCATCTATTGGTCGATGATGGTCTCTTAATAAATCCAAGTCGAGATTAGGGTTTCAAGCTAGTTTTTTTTTCAAATTTTTTGGGGAGGCACTTTCACCCTCACATAATGATACATACGTGTGCCAAAGTGGCTAGGGTATAGATCTGGTGTTGTATCAGTGTTCAGTCTGATACGCCAGGCCGTTGGGATCACTAAATATAGGAAAATAAGTCAATTCAAATTTGTAAATGCAATCTCTTTGGCTCTTGTGGAATTTGTTTTGACTGTTGTTGATATTGGTGAGTAATTTCATGAGTTTTCTTTATTGATTCGATCCTGGTGTCCAAGAGAACGTACGTCAATTAAACACACACATGTTCTATCTCATTTCCGAATTTCTCGGATTTTCTATCCCTAGAGATGCGTAGAGGTCACAAACAGTTAACGGAGAGATGATAGGTGGTTGGGCTGCAGTAATTTTTTGCTGTGAATTACTAATGGGTGCGACATTTTCGATTACTTCGGGGGTTTTCCTTCCGGGCCGAATATTTCCCGAAAAATAACTGTGAAAAGAGTGCAAAAATAGGAGAACTACACCCATATTTCTCCGTTTAATTAAGTGTTGAAGTGTGTAACTTTAGGAGTGTAATTTTCAAACATAAAAGTGGGAGGAGGTAGTGAGGATTGCCTCCCGATACCCCATCTTCCTTCTGTCGAACAAGTTACTACCACTTTGTTCATTACCTACTGCTCCACCTGATACTAGCATTGTACGTTTCAATTCGGTTAAAATGGTAATTGTGTATGAGTGAAATATATTTACCAGTCCTCACTGAATTCTATTGTTTGCAAATAGTGTAAAAAGAGTGAATAAAAGAGTATAAATACAATATATTTTTCTTTAAAAATACACTCTTTTCCCAGGAAAATAAAAGTATAATGCGCATAACACCCTAATCCCTAATCATATCTAATTAGGGGTGAATGAAGGGCAAACATTGGCCCGAGCTCAGAAGAAGAACAAGGATTTTGGCAAGCACTTACGCAATACACCTAAGATTACAAGGGATGGTCACTCGTCTAGTACAGCCCAATGGCAGCTGCCACACGGAGGCTGCGCATAGGACATACTACGCAAAAGCAGGAACCTAAGTCTTGCGTGCTTCGTGTTGTATGTAATCACGTCAGAACATTAAAGCTTTTTTCAAACGCTGATTCTTACTGCCAAACGCTGTACGGTTTTCGACGCTAACGGGCTCTCTTCCACAGTGCCGGGAAACATCAATGGACAAAAATTGGCCAGTTTTACTTTATTTATTCTTGAACCAAATTTATTATTTCGAGGGTATCGTTTAATTTTTACGAATCCGGTATATTTAAGAGAAATTCTTAGTAAATGGGTTAAAAACATTTACAAAGATAATTTTTTTTATAGTGGTAAACCAAAAATCCCTTTTGCTTTGAGATCTAATCGATCGTCGTCTTCACTTGTGATAGTTGAAAAAGTCTAAAGAACGTGCGTGCTAGGTTTAAATCAAAATCATCAATACTTTTGCAACGCATGCACTACTTTGAACCTCTCTCCACAAACATAGATTGTTGGAGTTTTTGCAGGTTGGCAGCCTTGTCCGAGGACTATGCCATCTTTAGGTTCTACCGGGTTAGACTTAATTTTTTTTCAACGAAAGCATATTCAGTCAAAATTTCGCTCCTCCTTCCTTTGCATTTTCTTGAAAAGCCTCAACTTTATCAGCAAAATCTCTCATTTTTACAGTTTTACCGTGAGCCATTTTGAATTTATCAAGGATATGTTCTTGTATAGCAGCTGCGTTTCCAGCGCTAGAGTCAAAATAGCATTCATAGAGTCGAAGAGATCTCTGAAAACAGTTAATTCAATTATTAGGACCACCATCTCCCACTGGAAGTGAAAATTTTTTTCTTGAAATAGAGTTGAAAAAACGATAGTTGATATTTGAGGCGATCAAGAATATTAAGCAAAACTTTGTGCGCCGGAAGTATCTTAGCAAAATGTGGCTTCAATCTGACAAACAAAAAGCTTTTTATCTTGGACTACATTTGTGAAACAATTACTTATTCTGAAGGTACACCCGAAGATTTTCAGTGCAGGACAGAACAGTTCTCTTTTTTTCTAGGGACCATTTGCGGTATGTATTTGTGCCGATTGCGGATCTTATAACGAATTGAAAATCAGTCAGATCTACATTTTTTTTCAGGGAAGATTTTTTTATTTTTTCTGTCAGATTTGAGACCTAAAAGCACTTCTTGAAAAATATCTTCAGAACACTCTTGGAATCGATGGACGGAACTACTTCTATGCTTTTGTTTTAGAAGGTCGGTTGATCGCATGAATAGAATGTTCAAATCTATTTTTTCTGTCCCAGACGTAGTCGTACATCTTCCAAATTTTTCTAAAGAGTCTGTCTCACTCTCTTTAAAAACCCGTGCCTATCGTTCTTTTAAACATCATGACTATATGCTAACAAGTCTTACAGCCCTGGCTTTGCTGTTGTACCATTAAGCCTTGTATGGAGCCGAAAAATCTGAATCCTTAGTTGCAATTCTGAAGGCCAGATTAAGTTGTCTTCAATAGGTTGTCGGAATTGCGCCGCTTGTTGCATCTACCCATCAGTTTGATGCAGAAAAAATCGGCATGATTGCGGTCCTTTAAAACACTTTGAGTTATGCTTAATAGCTTGATTTGAATGGACAACAAGACTTTTGACTCAATAGTCAACAAAATCAACAGCCACCTTGTAGAGAATGTATCTTGCCAACAACTGAGACAAGTTAAACGTTGTGCTTGATCTACAGGATCTCTTCAGTAGTATACTTGTTTTCAATCTTTTGTTTATCTGGTAGGATTGAGCGGTTAGATATTTGCGAGCTATTGTAAAAATCCCTCTATAAAAATCCTTCAAAATTTTTCTTTTTGGGTTTGCGGAAAAATGTATAAATCTTTGTTTGGCACTGATAAAATTTTTTTTAAGACAGAGTTATTTCGCAGGAATGAAGGAATGACAAAATTAAAGGCATCAATACGCACGGATTAAACTTGATCACTTTCATTAGAGTTTGACAGTAGATATGGGGGTTGATAGCACGGTTTCACTTCACAGAGCATGACAGCAATTGAGTCTGTAAAACACGTCCATTTGGGGTTGTTTATTTCTCTCAGAAGCGCTCATTAACCAGTAAAATCTTATTGATGCGTTCTTGTCTCTTCACTTAAAAAGTAAATTTTCTATTTTTTTTATAAAAGCATTCTTTTTCATGATGAGTTGGCAGTGAATTGAATGTATGCGTAAGTATTTAAAAATCTCGTTTGAGAGTGGGAGTATTTTTTATGACCCTTCGTTATCTGCCAATAGCTCATTACTTTCGCTGGTCACATCAAAAAAAGCCAAAACTGAAAAATGCTGACTTTAAGAAACAACGAAATTTTAAAAAAATATTTGGAAGCTTTGTAATCATATTGGGAGACGTATTTATCACCGTATCCAATGGCCACAAGATTTTCTACAAAACAGTCGTTCTATATAGCATTAAGTTCCCGCGATCACAACTTAAATGTTGTGACACAAATCTGAACTCCAACATTGTCAAATCAAAAATGGGAAGTTTTGATTGGCATTTTCGAGTGGCATCAAAAATGAGAAGCTGTGGCATTTTTGATTTTCAACGCATCTCTTTTCAAACTGGGTGTCACTTAGGAGAGCAGCGCAAAATTTACATAACCTTATGTTCAGGGTCTGGAACCATGAATTGAGCGTGCAAACTTTTCCATTCTAGCTCTCCATTTTGTACGAGCTCTCTTATTAAATGGAAATTAAGGAAAATCCTTATGTGTTGCATAGGGAAAAAACTGCTTGCTCAGCCGTGATCGTGACTTGTTGTCAACGAAATTTTCAACGACTTTGTGTATCTCAACGCCCTATTGGTGCAGCAAATAACTCAATTGGATGGTTATTTTGTTGACTCTACTAAAGAATACATTTTGCCTTCTGATGTTGATTAAATATACAACAGCTGAGTCACTAAACGGTTTAAGATAGTATCCGGAATTTCTCTACAGTTGGCAACTGATAACCAATCTGAGTTTATCTTATCTTCAATAGCCTAACAAGTTTTTTTCCAATAGCCTAACAGATTTGTGAGACTGATGATTCAGCGTTTCAATTGCCCCATGAGTTTTTAAAAAACAGTCACTTTATATAGGATTATGTTCAAGGAATCATGGATTAATTGTTGTAACATCGGACTCCAACTAAAGCTGTCTCACAATCAAATTGTCGAAATATTTAATTATACAGTTATTATCTTGGGCCAAGACATTTCCTCCGAGGCTTGTGAAACATGAAATGGGACTTTCAGAACGATTTTTTTTGTCATCTTTTTGGGTTAACCGCTAAAACATCATAGACCATTGTATAGCACTTTTTGACTTCGGATCGAATTGAAAATTTTTTATAGCATGATTGCTTCTTGAATGGAGTGAGCGTGCTTTTCATTTTCAGTTGTCCAATTAGAGTTAGTTAGTTTTTCAAGAGAATTTTGAGTGGACGTGTATATAGAACCAAGTTTCCGAGGTTATGACTCAGATTTTGAACACGTTCCAAAATTATTAAAATCTTTTTTATAAAACTCATTACAGAGAGAAACAAAATTGACATATATTTTTATTCGATGTTCTAAGTACGAACGTGTGCAACTATGAACTCTCATAGTCAATCAAATGAAAATTTCGGGAATGCGCAATTTAATTGATTGCCGTGCAGATTTTTAATGCCTTTTCTTTGGACACATTAAAATATTTTAGTTTTTGTGCTTGAGTTTTGAAACCGAACTAAGAATAACTACAATGACGTTGATCTAACAACAATAAAAACACTGCAAAATTTAATTTATTAGATTTTGTAACCAGCATGCAATTCGTATAATTCTATTCGACAAATATTATAAATCTTCAATTAGCAATAAATAGCTTTACTGCTAAATGTTTTGACATTTTATTAACCGGTGCTCCGTGGGTGTAGAAAAATTGACCCTAAGCAAAGCATTACATTTTTGATAAGAAAGTTAAAAAAGCAGGGTTTTGCTAAAAAACCTGTTGTTTTGTTTTTTTCAAACACTTTTGTTTTTTTTGTAACAATTGGCTTATAAATGGCCAGGATTTTTACATACAAATAACAATCTAGGGCATTTAGATCTACTAACCTTAAAGAAAAGTTTCATAGGATCGGAACTCAAAGAAGATCAGATACCAAATTGATGAGAAGAATTTCTTGTTAATACGACCACTGCTGATCCTGTCCACATCATCTCCCTGTCTACGGCTTTCCTAATATTTGCTGAGAAGCTTCCTCAGTTGCCTTCTTCTTGGCGGAGTTTTAGTATGGCCGGCGTTCTCATCAGATTTATCACTGAGGCGATCTAATAATTTCTGAATTCTTTCTCGAAAAGTTGACGTACTTTCTGTCCACCGCCTCGACCCTTGTTTTTCACACAGTAAATCCAAAAACGCATGAGGCTGCTGAGGTCATGTTTAATCACCATATATCAAATCTAGTTTTTTCGGCTATCACTTCCTTGTAAAGCTCTAGCTCTAGAGTGCATCTGTGCCCCATGTTCTCGTGTTAGCGCATCAATGTTTTCTTCCCTCAAAGATGCTGATCTGTCAGTTAGTTCAAACGCACCTTTGAAGGTTCTGAAAAACCCTTTGATGGAGACCGTTCCAAGGGCTGCGAAACGCGTAGTTCATCTTGGGTAGTCTTTTACTGTTTGTAGAGGGCTCTATTTCGAATATTGAAGTTCAAATTTTTTATCACAATTTCTGATATGGTTTTTAGGTAAGAGACAAATCTCAAATTTTATATTTTAAAGCAATCGGCATTATAGAAGAAGAAAAACTGCCAAAACTCACAATACAAAATCAACAAAAAACCCTATTAGCTGATAAACTGTCTAATGGATAGGTCAATAGCTTGTTAGTACGCAAAAGATCACGGCAGCGTAAAGATTCCAATGAAGCAAGTTTTGCCAATTTGGAAATTGATTTCTTTAAACTGCAACTAGATTGAAGAGAATCAGATACTTTGGTTTTTGGAGATTTAAAAGAGGAGAGAAGAGCGAAAATTTAGTTTTAAAAATCATCAATACTTTTGCAACGCGTTTACTGCATTTTCCAACGCTGATTCTTACTGCCAAACGCTGTACGGTTTTCGACACTAACGGGCTCTCTTCCACAGTGCCGGGAAACATCAATGGACAAAAATGGGCCAGTTTTACTTTATTTATTCTTGAACCAAATTTAATATTTCGAGGGTATCGTTTAATTTTTACGAATCCGGTATATTTAAGAGAAATTCTTAGTGAATGGTTTAAAAACATTTACAAAGATAATTTTTTATAGTGGTAAACCAAAAATCCTTTTTGCTTCGAGATCTAATCGATCGTCGTCTTCAGTTGTGATAGTTGAAAAAGTCTAAAGAAAGTTCGTGCTAGGTTTAAATAAAAATCACCAATGCTTTTGCAATACTTTGAACCTCTCTCCACAAACATAGATTGTTTGAGTTTTCGCAGGTTGGCAGCCTTGTCCGAAGACTATGCCATCTTTAGGTTCTACCTGGTCAGACTTAAATTTTTTTCTTTTCAGAGAATGCATATTCAGTCAAAACGTTGCTCCTCCTTCCTTTGCATTTTCTAGAAAAGCCTCTACTTTATCATCAAATAGCCATTTTGAACTTATTAGGGATATGTTCTTCTATAGCAGCTGCATTTCCAGCGCTAGAGTCAAACTAGCATTCATAGAGTGGAAGAGATCTCTGAAAACAGTTAATAACATTATTAGGACCACCATCTCCCACTGTAAGTGAAAAAGTTTTTCTTAAAATAGAGTTGAAAAAACGATAGTTGATATTTGAGGCGATCAAGAGTTTTAAGCAAAACTTTGTGCGCCGGAAGTGTCTTAACAAAATGTGGCTTCAATCTGACAAACAAAAAAGCTTTTTATCTTGGAGTACATTTGTGAAACATTTACTTATTCTGAAGGTACACCCGAAGATTTTCAGTGCAGGACAGAACAGTTCTCTTTTTTTCTAAGAACCATTTGCGGTATGTATTTGTGCCTATTGCGGATCTTCGAACAAATTGAAAATCAGTCAGATCTACATTTTTTTTCAGGGAAGATTTTTTTATTTTTCTCTGTCAGATTTGAGACTTAAATGCACTTCTTGAAATTTATCCTCAGAACACTCTTGGAATCGATGGACAGAACTACCTCTACGCTTTTGTTTTAGAAGATCGGTAGGTCGTCTGATTAGAATGTTCAAATCTGTTTTTTCTCTGTCCCAGACGTAGTCTTACATCTTCCAAATTTTTCTGAAGAGTCTGTCTCACTCTATTTAAAAACTCGTGCCTATCGTTCTTTTAAACATCATGACTATAAGCCAACAAGTCTTACAGCCCTGGCTTTTCTGTAGTACCATCAAGCATTCTATGGAGCCAAAAAGTCTGAATCCTTAGTTGCAATTCTGAAGGCCAGATTAAGTTGTCCTCAATAAGTTGTCGGAATAGCGCCGCTTTTTGCATCACCGCTCAATTTGATGCGGAATATTTCAGCATGTGTGCGGTCCTTTAAAACATTTTGAGTTATGCTGAATAGCTTGATTTGAACGGACAACAAGACTTTTGACTCAATAGTCAACAAAATCAACAGCCAAGTTGTAGAAAATGTATCGTGCCCACAATTGAGACAAGTTAAACGTTGTGCTTGATCTACAGGATCTCTTCAGTAGTATAGTTGTTTTCAATCTTTTGTGTATCTGGTAGGATTGAGCGGCTAGATATTTGTGAGCTATTGTAAATATCCCTCTATGAAAATCTTACAAAATTTTTCTTTTTGGGTTCGCCGAAGAAAGTATAAAGCTTTGTTTGGCACTGATAAAATTTATTGGACAGGAATGAAGGAATGACAAAATTAAAGGCATCAATAAGCACGGATTAAACTTGATCACTCTCATTAGAGTTGGACAGTAGATATGGGGGTTGATAGCACGGTTTCACTTCACAGAGCATGACCGAAATTGAGTCTGTAAAACACGTCCATTTGGGGTTTATTTATTTCTCTCAGAACCGCTCATTAACCAGTAAAATCTTATTGATGCGTTGTTTTCTCTTCACTTCAAAATTAAAGTTTCTATTTTTTTTAAAAAAAGCATTCTTATTCACGATGAGTTGGTAGTGAATGTATGCGTAAGTATAAAAAAACCTCGTTTGAGAATGGGAGTGATTTTTTAGTGACCCTTCGTTTTTTGCCAATAGCTCTTTACTTTCGCTGGTCACATCAAAAAGTGCCAAAACTGAAAAACTGAGAAGCTGACTTTTAAAAACAACGAATTTTGGAAGCTTTAATCATATTGGGAGACGTAATTATAACCGTATCCAATGGCCACAAGATTTGTTGCAAAACAGTCGTTCTATATAGCATTAAGTTCCCGCAATCACAACTTAAATGTTGTGACACAAATCTGAAAATGGGAAGCAAAATGTGGCTTCAATCTGACAAACATAAAAGCTTTTTATCTTGGACTACATTTGTGAAACAATTACTTATTCTGAAGGTACACCCGAAGATTTTCAGTGCCGGACAGAACAGTTCTCTTTTTTTTTCTAGGAACCATTTGCGGTATGTATTGGTGCCTATTTCGGATCTTCGAACGAATTGAAAATCAGTCAGATCTAAAATTTCTTCAGGGAAGATTTTTTTTTATTTTTCTCTGTCAGATTTGAGACATAAATGCACTTCTTGAAAATTATCCTCAGAACACTCTTGGAATCGATGGACAGAACTACCTCTACGCTTTTGTTTTAGAAGATCGGTTGATCGTCTGATTAGAATGTTCAAATCTGTTTTCTCTGTCCCAGACGTAGTCTTACATCTTCCGGATTTTTCTGAAGAGTCTGTCTCACTCTATTTAAAAACTCGTGCCTATCGTTCTTTTAAACATCATGACTATATGCCAACAAGTCTTACAGCCCTGGCTTTTCTGTAGTACCATCAAGCATTCTATGGAGCCAAAAAGTCTGAATCCTTAGTTGCAATTCTGAAGGCCAGATTAAGTTGTCCTCAATAAGTTGTCGGAATAGCGCCGCTTTTTGCATCACCGCTCATTTTGATGCAGAATATTTCGGCATGTGTGCGGTCCTTTAAAACATTTTAAGTTTTGCTTAATAGCTTCATTTGAACGGACAACAAGACTTTTGACTCAATAGTCAACAAAATCAACAGCCACGTTGTAGAAAATGTATCTTGCCCACAATTGAGACAAGTTGAACGTTGTGCTTGATCTACAGGATCTCTTCAGTAGTATAGTTGTTTTCAATCTTTTGTGTATCTGGTAGGATTGAGCGGCTAGATGAGCTATTGTAAAAATCCCTCTATAAAAATCTTACAAAATTTTTTGTTTTGGGTTTGCCGAAGAAAGTTTAAAGCTTTGTTTGGCACTGATAAAATTTATTGGGCAGGAATGAAGGAATGACAAAGTTAAAGGCATCAATAAGCACGGATTAAACTTGATCACTCTCATTAGAGTTTGACAGTAGATATGGGGGTTGATAGCACGGTTTCACTTCACAGAGCATGACCGAAATAGAGTCTGTAAAACACGTCCATTTGGGGTTTATTTATTTCTCTCAGAACCGCTCATTAACCAGTAAAATCTTATTGATGCGTTGTTTTCTCCTCACTTCAAAATTAAAGTTTCTAATTTTTTTAAAAAAAAGCATTCTTATTCACGATGAGTTGGTTGTGAATGTATGCGTAAGTATTAAAAAACCTCGTTTGAGAATGGGAGTGTTTTTTTTAGTGACCCTTCGTTTTTTGCCAATAGCTCTTTACTTTCGCTGGTCACATCAAAAAGTGCCAAAACTGAAAAACTGAAAAGCTGACTTTAAAAAACAACGAATTTTGGAAGCTTTGTATTCATATTGGGAGACGTAATTATCACCGTATCCAATGGCCACAAGATTTGTTACAAAACAGTCGTTCTATATAGCATTAAGTTCCCGCAATCACAACTTAAATGTTGTGACACAAATCTGAAAATGGGAAGCTACGGGAATTCATTTTTGATTTTCAACGCATCTCTTTTCAAACCTGGTGTCATTTAGGAGAGCAGCGCAAAATATACCTAACCTTATGTTCAGGGTCTGGAACTACGAATTCAGCGTGCAAAGTTTGCCATTCTAGCTCTCGGTTTTCAACGAGCTCTCTTATTAAATAGAAATTAAGGGAAAATCCTTAAATGTTGCATAGGGAAAAGGCTGCTTGGTCAGCCGTGTGCGTGGCTTGTTGTCAAGGAAACTCTGAAAATCTTTGTGCATCTCAACTCCCCAGTCGTGCAGCAAATAACTCAAATGAATGGTTATTTTGTTGACTCTACTAAAGAATTCATTTTGCCTTCTGACGTTGATCAAATATCACATCTTTCAGCCTGGTTCCCACTGACAACAGCTGATTCACTAAACGGTTTAAGATAGTATCCCGAATTTCTCTAAAGTTGCCATCTGATAACCAATCTAAGTTTATCTTATCTCCAATAGCCTAACAAGTTTTTTTCCAATAGCCTAACAGTTTTGTGAGACGGATTATTCAGCGTTTCGATTGCACCATGAGTTTTTAAAAAACAGTCACTTTATATAGGATTATGTTCAAGGAATCATAGATTAATTGTTGTAACATCGGACTCCAACTCAAGCTGTCTCACAATCAAATTGTCGAAATATTTAATTATAAAGTTTTTATCTTGGGCCAAGACATTTCCTCCGAGGCTTTTGGAATATCAAATGGAACTTTCAGAACGTTTTTATTCGTCACCTTTTTGTGTTAACCGCTAAAAAATTATAGACCATTGTATAGCATTTTTGGACTTCGGATCGAATTGAAAGTTTTCTATGGCATGGTTTCTTCTTGAATGGAGTGAGCGTGCTTTTCACTTCCAGTTGTCCAATTAGATTTAGGTAGCTTTTCAAGAGAAATTTGAGTGAACGTGTAATTTGCACCAAGTTTCCGACGTTATGATTCAGATTTTGAACAAATTCCAAAAATATTTAAAGTTTTTTTATGAAGCTCATTACACAAAGAGACAAAAATGACATATTTTTTTATTCGATATTCTAAGTACGAACGTGTGTCACTATGAACTCTCATAGTCAATCAAATGAAAATTTCGGGCATGCGCAATTTTGTTGATTGCCGTGTAGATTTTTAATGCTTTTTCGTTGGAGACATTAAAATATTTTAGTTTTTGTGCTTGAATTTTGAAACCGAACTAAGAATAACTACAATGACGTTGATCTAACAACAATAAAAACACTGCAAAATTTAATGTTTTAGATTTTGAAACCAGCATGCAATTCGTATAATTATATTCGACAAATATTATAAATCTTCAATTAGCAATAAATAGCTTTACTGCTAAATGTTTTGACATTTTATTAACCGGTGCTCCGTGGGTGTAGAAAAAATGACCCTAAGCAAAGCATTACATTTTTGATAAAAAAGTTAAAAAAGCAGGGTTTTGCTTAAAAAAACCTGTTGTTTTGCTTTTTTCCAAACAGTTTTGTTTTTTTTTGTAACAATTGGCTCATAAATGGCCAGGATTTTTACATACAAAACACAATCTAGGGCATTTAGATCTACTAGCCTTAAAGAAAAGCTTCATAGGATCGGAATTCAAAGAAGATCAGATACCAAATTGATGAGAAGCATTTCTTGTTGAGACGACCACTGCTGATCCTGATCCAAATCGCCCTGTCTACGGCTTTCCTGAAACTTGCTGAGATGCTTCCTCAGTTGCCTTCTTTTTCGCGGAGATTTAGTATGGCCGGCGTTCTCATCAGATTTATCACTGAGGCGGTCTCATCATTTCTGAATTCTTTCTCGAAAAGCTGACGTACCTTCTGTCCACCGCTTGGACCCTTGTTTTTCACACAGTAAACCCGAAAACGCATGAGGTTGCTGAGTCCATGTTTCATCACCATATATCAAATCTGGATTATGCGGCTTTCTCTTCCGTGTTTAGCTCTAGCTCTAGAGTGCTTCTGTGCCCCATGTTATCGTGTTAGCGCATCAATGTCTTCTTGCCTCAATGATGCTGATCTGTCAGTTAGTTCAAATGTAGCTGTGAGGGTTTTGAAGAAACTTTTTGATGGAGACCATTACAAGAGCTGCGAAACGCGTAGTTCATCTTGGGCAGTCTTCTACTGCTAGCCCAGTGATTTTCATCCGATTCAAATTGTTTTCATAGGGCTCCCTTTCGAATATTGAACTTCAAATCTTTTATCACATTTTCTGATATGGTTCTTAGATAGGAGATAAATCTCAAATTCTAGACTTTAAAGCATTCGGCATTATAGAAGAAGAAAAACTGCCAAAACTCACAATACAAAATCAACAAAAAACAATATTGGCTGATCAACTGTTCAATGGATAGACCAATAGCCTGTGAGCACGGAAAAGAACACGGCAGCGTAAAGACCACAAAGAGGCAAGTTTTGCCAATTAAGAAATTGATTTCTTTAAACTGCAACTAGATTGAAGAAAATCAGATACTTTGGTTTTGGAGAATTAAAAGAGGAGAGAAGAGTGAAAATTTTAGCAAAATTTGGTCGGATTTGTAGTCTGAAAGTAAACATAATTTTCCCTGTGCGAATTATTTTATAGGCAGGTCGACTTATCAAGAATCAGCCGACATACATATGAGGTTGCGTCGTGGGGCATATGAGGTAGCGTCATTTCGTAATTAGATGTAGAACTTGAGATCGGGCACAAAGTTTCATTTGCCATTCCATACTATCAGATAATGATCAATTTTTGACAATTATGTAGCTCAAATTTAATTCAATTTCGTTTGCTATTTTTTTATCAGCGGTTGTTTTTATAAATTTGGGAAATTTGTTTGATTACTGAGTTTTATGACAAAATTGAATTTTCTGAGCTATAAAATTTTTTCGTACTTATTTTCAACGTTCCAATAGATGGGCCCCAATCAGATTGCTGCCACTAGGTCAAAAATCTGGTTTTAAGCAGTAGTTGTTCTCGATGTTGTGATAAGACAGTTATCTCGTAAGAAGATCTGCTGCCATTGCATCCAATTGCGTTTAGCGTCATTTGATTGAGTTGTCATCAACTCGTTCTCGGATCATTTGGTACTTGGTATCAAATTGCTTTGATAGTTAGTGAAGCGCCCCTGTAGTTGGTAACTTTATTCAATTCTGATTGTCTTCTCTTTTGGTTGTAGGCTCACTTTTCTCTTCTCTGAACAGCGAAGCTAAACCTGCTCTGCCGCCTCATAAGCCTGTTGCTTCTTGACTGGTCAAATGACTGATCTACCACCGTCTCCCAACTTAAAGTTGCTTTCTGCGGTTTGTCATCTATCATTGACCTCCTCCCCACTCTTGTCAGCATCTGTTTTGCCAATAAAAGGCTATCGTTGGTTGTTGCGAAAAAGTTTATATTCATAGTATTTTGTAAGTTTCTGTTAACGCTCTTGCCAGCATGAAATGCTCAATAGCCGGTTCCTTCGTGAAGCGTTATGAAACAATTGTTGTTCTCATTATATCTGGGCCGGTTTGGTTAGATGCGTAAAGTAACGATCTTACTTGGTTTATAAACAAATGTGAAACTACTCATTATGGACGATCTTGAGATGAAACTAACTTTTTGCAATACTGTCTAACTGTCCAAAGCCTTTTGGTTGCTCTAATGTGATTCCTTTGTCTATTTTAGTATGCAAATAAACACCTTTACTTACATTTTCTATAAAAAGAAGCAATGACATCTGAACTTTAATTTCTTAAAAACATTTAGCTACAAATTGAGTTTGAAACCTATTTCAAATTGTGTCGTTATTATTGCACAGACACTTGCTTGGAAAAATAATTTGTCCCCTTTCTTTAGACATAAGACTCGAATTCAGTTTCATTCAAAAATTTTATTGCTTAAAGCAATTTGTCTTTTTGATCCGAAAGAACATTGAGTTCAAAATTGTTAGGCTTAATGAAATGATGGATAAAATTATAATAATGTTTCTAGAGCTGCTCTAGACCTGTCACTTCGCTTAAACATTTATCTTGTACTGATTATTTTTTTAGTCGTTACATTTCATTGTTCGAACAAAACTGTATGGTCTTTTTGGTCACCTGAGGGAATTACCATTTGCTTTTACCTATCATTTGCGGTTTTTATGGAGAATTTACATATTCCCGGCAGTATGTTTTGACAAGGTTGGAACTTTTAGAAGCTTTCGTTCTATGTTTTTAACTGCAACATTTGTTTTAGTTTGTGGTTTGGGTTGATCGCTCGGACTTGCGTCCTCAAACTCGATATCTTGTTCAATTCCAGTTCTTGTATTTTCTTCATTTCCCACTCTCTGCTTTAGGTATTTCAAACTGTGAAGATTATTCACTTGAGTTTATTGTTTCTTGAAGTTCTCCCCTTACTTCGCTTAAATCTATGCAGAAAAACCGTCTTCTTTATGTTGGGTTTCCTTTTGAAACCTTGCTAGGTTTTCTTTGAAACTGACGTTTCTGAAGCAAAAATAGTCTGCCTAGTTCTTTTGTTCTGCCTTAAATAAGGTTTAGAGCGACCAAAGTATCCAATGAGCATACAATTTGCACTTGTGCATCAAAAATTAAGTTCTGATCATATAATTTTGGATAAGCTCTACAATGAAATTTTTTCATTGATTTCTTCCTCTTTTGTATCCGAAAAATGGTTGAAAGCTGACTTTGTGTTTTTGTCTTACTCAGTTTTGAGTCTCATCAAGCGCCCCTGAAACTTCTTTTACTCTTCCATAAAATGTTCAGTGACATACTGCTCCTTGTTTTTGTCTTTAACAGTTTCGAGTCTGATCAACCGCATTCTGAATCGTCATTCACTGCTCTATTAAAACGTTTAGCAACATAATGCTCCATGTTTCAGGAACTGTGGATTAACGAGCAGAGTTCTTTGCTCTTGCAAATGTTTTAAATGTTTTCAGGACAAGCTTTTTTCAATTTTTTTTCAAAGTAGTGCCAGTTTCCAAATATCCAAAATTCGTCAAGCACCACCTATTGTATCTTCTTCATATCAAAATTTCAAGTTTCCATGTCTTTTGTGCCAATGTTTTGCATCACATGTGCCCCCAAATAAATTTGGAAATGGTTTCCCTTCCTTATTGTAAGAAAAACAATGTATCACTTTTGATCGATCTGAAGACCTCTTTGCTTCTTAGTTGTAGCAGTGACTTTCCTGGTGTGTGAAATATTTCAATCTGCTTTAAAGACTTCTTAAAATTGAAATAGAGTTTTTTAAACTCTGATATATGCAGAACTTTTGCAGTATTTTGAAGAAAAAACTCGCATCAGAAAGAGTAGACGTCACATCACAAGCATACGCCTGACAAAGATGTTTTGAAGTCCGATTATCCGCATTGGACGTTCAAATATTCACATATCATAGTTGAAATTTCACAAGAATTTCAATACAACGTACAAAAAAGGATGCTGCACTAATGTTATTAACAAGAAAAATAAAAAAGAGTTAACAATATTGCTTATGTAAATCTCATCAAAAAGTTGGCCAGTTGCTTGAACCACTACTTTATATCTCCAATTTTAGCGTATATACAGTACAGGGAGACCTAGCACTTGACAATAAAACTAGCATTTGATTCTAAAATTTCCCAATGACTCTTTTCATAAAAAAATATCAAAAGCCGAACATTGAAACGCCAATCGAACCTGTTGCACATCAAGTGAGGGATGCTCTATCGCAAGGCACTACATTGTTCTCTACTATAGACTTAAAATATGCAACTAGTGAATTACTTCTACACCCAGACACAGCTAGACACGGCCACTTCAATATTATAAGTGGAAAGAAGACAGGCACATACCGTTTTAAATCCGGAATTTAAGGTCAAACAGATATGATGGCTGAATCCAGAGAGCAAAGGACTATACTTTACATCGAAAAAAATCTTATTGTGTTTTTTTTTGGGATGACAACCCAATTTTGAGTAAACGCTCAGAAGACGATTGCTAAATTTACATTTCTACCAGTCTTAAACGACTATAAGATGAAAATCTTCAAATTAGCAATCCGAATTATCATTTCAATAATACAGAAAGAGATTGACAAGGCAATCACTTTTTTCAAACTGGTATTTTGCTCCTCGAAAACAAAATATCCGCTATTTTGCATGTCTTCCCAATATATCCAAGATAGTTAAAAAGTTTGGCTCTTTTTTGGACTCAGTTCACTCTATAACTACATTTAAACCCAATCTGGCTGAATTTTGGCATGAAATTCATCCTCTTTTATGTTTATTACAAATTTTTTTATGGACTAATTTTCTTGAAAAAAGTTTTTAAGAACTGGAAACTTGCATATCCATTTCATCATAAAATTGGCACTAAAACCCTACACTGAAAACTATTGCCAAAAATTGCGCTTTACGTTGAAGACTGGGAGCGGCCCAGGAACAAGTTACGGTCGCCGACGGTTGGAAACCCATAGTACTTGCATTTTTTTTCTAAACTGCTCTTAGGACAGGTACAGCTTAAATGACCCTCAATAATTTGGGGTTGTTTTGTCTATTGAATATGTTAAAAACTTTCATATTCCCGTTCCTTAAGAAAAAATCGTTCCTTAAGTATGGAAACGATTTTTTCCATATAAGGAACAAGGTTCCGGAAAATATTTTTACAGCTGAATTACGCGTTGGTCGAGCAATAATCATAGTACCAATGCTCATTTGCACGCTTGCCAAAAGCGAAATTGCAACATGGGGACAACATGTCTCGACATCCAAGTCAGCATGCCAAGAAAATCTTGTCTCAATGCGAATAGTTTTTTGTAGCGAAATTAGAACAGATCAGAGCCACATTTAATTCACTGAAGCTCTATTCGCAAAAATCGGCACCTCAATTATACACAATCTTTAAGTTACATCAAACTCTACCTGCGAATTCAACACCCGCTCAATGCTGGTTAATATTGAACTATTTAAATTAGTAATTTTTGGACAAAATGTGACACAGTTAGGTTTAAATTGCCACCCACTAACCAAATACAACTATCCAATTCATACGCTGCTGACAGCATTTCAAAACATGCAAGACTTAAACCGCAAATAAAAGCAAGCAAATTACTCGAACCCCAAATTGCTTTTCAAATTAAGAATAGCGTAAGCACTAATAACACAAGCATTCCAGCGAAGCGAGAAACCCAATCAAATCAAAACCTTTCAACCGAATTTCCAAAAAAATTGGCAGAGTCGGAAAGTAAAAATAAATTAGTCGGTCTTTGCCCAAAATTAATCTGATCTTAAACAAATCACCTGAGATAAACATATTAACAATTAAATCATAAAACTTTTCCAAGAAAAAGAAATCGAGTGACATTTGAACGCTGCCTCCAACTCCAAATTAGGACTCGCCCGGAGCTTCCTCAATGCATAGTACTAACACCATTCAAGAGAAATAGAAAAATATCAATCGTAGAACTTGGTGAATCTCGTTTTCTTAAACAGAACACGTTTGCTGCCCTATTCAACTGATGAAAAAATCAGTAAAGCTCCGACTGGCCCAAAAAAAACACTGACAGAGACTTTTAAAAGAAAAATCCCGAAGGCCTTTTTGAAGTTTTAGAAGAAAGTTCTACTAAAGTTCAGAGCAGGCATCTAACGTTCATAAAGCCGGAAAAACTGTGGTCACAGTTCGGAACAGTGTTCTTGCAAAAATCAGCACACAAGAGGAACGAAGAGCACCTCGAAGCATATACGCGGACGACGTGGCCCAAGAAAAACTCACTGAGAAAAACAAAACCGAATCTTTAAAGTGCTACAAAGTGGTGAAACACGGAAGCGCGAACTAGGAATTGGGACGTCATATAATTGCTCAAATATTGCAAAGGCTATGAAGTTTTGCAAAAATTGCAAAGGCTATAAAGGCTACGATTGCCAAAGAGACCCAATTTTTCCCGCGTCGTGAACAATTCCACAAAATATACTGGCACCAACTGCGCCCCCGTAGTTAACTCTGCCAACTTTTAACACGACTTTCAACCTTTCGTACCATGAGTGCTACTCGCCGCATTTCCATCGGAGCAGATTGATACAGACAACGACGCGCTTGAAACAGGTTCAGGACCAAATTTCTTGCAAGCTGAAATGCAACCCAGAGAAGGTGACGCCGAAAACGTCCAACCATCATAAGCACGTTTTCTTAATCCGACTCACATACTCGATACATAGGTTATTCGAGACATTTAACACTCTACAATCTGTTATCAGTTTCAGCACAAGAAAATGCATTAAATTAGGACGAGGAGATGTGACCGTTGAGATGAAACTTCAAAAATCAATAAAGTTACTAACTATCAACTATTTTTTATAATGTATGTAACTGTAGGATTGAAAAATAGACGCAATTTAGGACTAAAACAATTGTTGCATAGCCTCAAATACTATAATAAGAAATATGCCTGAGTCAAACGCTATTCGCTTGACTAAGAGAATAAGATTAATTCACCAACATATATGAACAAAGTATATTTATATACAGTCTACAATTGTCTTTTATGTTTTGTTTTCATTTTACTAGTGACCCAATGATCTTGCTGATTTCTTGCTCCGTTGATTGTCTCCATTCGTAGTTGATCCAAGATCCACCAAATCGTCAAAGTTGATAAACCAAACAAAATTTATAAGCAAATATTGAATAGGATATGTAGTTTGAATTTAGTAGCAAAAGTCAGCAAGGAAGCGAGGCTCAGGTGGTTGATTACAACGTAAAACAAATTATGTTACCCTTTTTAATGATGTACGTGCCCTTTTTAATGAAGGATGTTCAATTTATTAAAAAGTAATTTACTTGAAATATGGGTATGTGATTCTGATTAAATCTGTATGCATGAACAAAATAAGAAAGGATGCTGAGGAGAGGGTTGGTAATTCCAAGTTCATGCTCCATGCGGTACGTATTACCAAAACAAAAGAAGCAGAGTTCTGACGTCAATGCTTTTGATTGGCTAAACTTAAGGCATATGGAAAATTAGGATAAAAGGAGGACTCTGAAAAATTCAAACTCAGTGTTTCGGACTTTTTGGAGCTTCAACAACGGACTTGGCCCCCTCTCCAGCTACCCTCTCCAGAAGACTTCAATTCAATCTTCTAGCTGCAACTCCTTTCTTTTTCCTGGTCCAGTAACCAACAACAGAAGTGAGGTTGCCCCCTTGCAGAGGAGAAGCACAGGAACCCGGGAGAATACCAGAAGAGCGCGAGGCTCAGCAGAAGTACTTGCTCCCGAGAACGTGTTTGAGCGCGCGATAGGCAATCTTACAGTGGTGGTCCCAGAGAGAGTACTGTGAGGAAGAAGGAGACAATTTCCAGCTTCAGATGGCACAACCAGGAGCTGGAGCGGGAGGAAGTGGCGGTGCTGCAGTGGCTCCAGCGGCAGGAGGCCCCGAAGCCCAAGTACCCAGCAAGTTCCCGTCGAAGTTCTTCAACTCTTTCGACCGTTTGGTGAGACTTCCATGCTGTCTGTCAAGCTAACGGGTGGAATGACGCTCAGTCAAGAGGAATTCTGCCAACATGCGTGACTGGTCATGCAATTGACGAGTACTACATACTCCGGGCGCAGTTCCTGCAACAGGAAGCAGGACACCCATCACCAACACTCCAGATTCAACTCAATGAGTTGAGGAACAGGATCGAAGACTACCCAAACCTTAGGACGGCCAGGGCAGAATTCAAGAGTTTGCAACAAGGGGAATCTGAGAAGAGTGTGGACTTCTACCGAAGAGTGAGGAAAGTTAGTGAATCGGCCAATGCAGCTCTAGCGGCAGATGCAAGGGACTTGGCTGCGAAAGAGACCTTCATAGAAGGATTGGTGGACCCAGACGTGAGGGGGCACCTACTGCGGGAAGAACCCGCAACGCTGAATGCAGCATACCAGAGAGCACTAAATCTTGAAGCAGTGACCAACGTTGAAGCTCAGAGGTACCGCCGCCGTGGTGTTGGTGTACGATATGTGGACGTTGAGGGCACAGACTTGGGAAACAGTACTGCTCTGGATTCGATTCAATCATCGCTTGTGCAGTCCCTTAAGATGCAGGAGGAAATGATGCAGGTCATGAAGAATGGTTTCCGGGCAATGAAACCTCAGCGACCAGAAAGGAGCGAAAGAGCAAAACAAGACATTGAGTGCTATGCGTGCCATGAGAAAGGGCACTATTCTCGAAATTGCCCAAATAAGAAGAAGCATTTAAACGAGGATCGGCCGGGGCGAGAACATAATCCACACAGGACTACTCTGGCCGGCAATGTGTCACCCGTTTTTGTCCTAAAACGACCCGGATCCTCGAAAGCAACGTCAGTAAGAGAATGTAGCGGCCCATCGGTACTAGTGAAAGCCGATATTGGTGGAGCTGAAAGAAGAGCTGTAGTGGACACCGGCAGTGGGGTAAACCTCATGTCCAAGGAGATGGCAGAACAGTACCCCATACCACTACAGAAGTATGACGAGACAGTGTACCATGCGGAGGGAAAGCAGATCCGACTCCTGGGTAAAAAGACCTTGCGTGGGCGGCAAGTTTGTGTGCGATGCAGACTTTCTGGTAGCTCGATGCTGCCAGTGGACATCATTCTTGGAACAGCTTTCCTTAAGCCCAATCAATGTTCGATCGACTTCCACACGGGTCGATTATTCACCGGTACTACTGAGTCGAGTCGAGTGCTGTGGCATTCGATTGTGTATTCAAGAACGAAGTGATTGCCAACACTATCGACCACGGGCCAAGTGAGATGAGTGGCTTCGAAGGGGGATTCTTGACCGCCAGATGCCTAAACGCGATAGAAATAGCACCGTACGGGAGACTATCTGTGTAGATTGAGATCTCGGAGAGCGGGGTAAACATGTCTCAAGGAAACTTTCTGGTCTCGGAAATGAATTGGCCCAAGAAGTCATTACTGGCTATTCCTGAAATTTACTCGTGTGATGGCGGTGGCCATGGCCAAATAGTCATAGAAAACCATGCAGAAACAAGAGTGAAGATCGAAGCGGGTGCCCTAATCACCAAAGTTAGGAAAACCGAATGGCCGAAGAACCGAGAGGAGCTAGAAGACACTAACTGGCTCTTCGAGCAATTTTACGAATTCGAGAGTTCCACCCCCAATCGTTTTGCGTACGAAAACCGTGATTATGTTTCTGAACAACGCCGCAGAATGCCAATGGTGAAACTGATGCCCAATTCGCCCGAAACAAAGAACAATATAGTAGAAAATGACAACGCACTTGGACTCCGTTTCAAATTATTCGGAAAACGATCAGGGACAATTTTTCATTGGGACAAGGGGTCCAATACATGTTATTACATTAACCCCTGGTTTCAACAGGGAGAAGAGGTACTGTAAACAGATCTTTGGCGCTTGTTTTCGAACCTTCGAACCAAAGCCGAACGATACCACACAATGGAGCTCAGAATTGATGAGAAGGAACTGAAGCTCCTTGGATTGAACATGGAGATCGTACGCGATTTAATCATCAGAATATTTGGCGTATCTGAGGTTAGATTTTGGATCATCCCTGACCAATCATTTGAAGAAGTTTTGAAGAAAGGTTCAATAAAGGGAGCCCCTGCAGTGCTCTCCACAACCAGCAAAGATGCTCAATTCAACGCTGACGTAGACGAAATCACGGAGGCACTCCTTGAGAACACAAAGGGTGCCAACAACCAACAGAAAGACGTAGTGAAGCAGATTGTGTACAATTTTAGAGCCAATTTTGCAAAGGATGGCAATGAATTGGGCCTGACCAACCTAGTTGAGCACAACATTAACACCAGCGACAACGCGCCAATCAAGCTACCGGCTTACAAGACCACCCCGGCTAAGCTGGCAGAGATTAAGAAAGAAGTGCAACAGATGCTCGATTTGGACATCATCCAACCGTCAAAAAGCGATTGGAGTGCTCCAGTGGTCTTAGTGGGAAAGAAGGATGGCACTTCACGTTTCTGTGTAGATTTCCTCAAACTCAACGCGATCACCAAAAAGGACGCATTTCCATTGCCATTAATTGATCAGATCTTGGATTGCTTGGAAGGGGCCCAATTTTGCAGCTTCTTGGACCTAGCAGCGGGCTACTGGCAAGTACCACTCACTGAGAGTGCTAGACCGAAAACAGCCTTCTCAACGCCAGATGGGGGCCACTATGAGTACAAGCGGCTACACTTCGGACTGTGCAATGCGCCTGCAACTTTCCAGCGCCTCATGAATCAATTGTTCAAAGAAGAGTTTTATTATTTTGTGACCATCTTTCTTGATGATGTCCTCATCTACAGCCAGAACCTGGAAGAGCACCTCAGACACCTCAAAATTGTTATGGAGAGACTAGCGTCAGCCGGATTGAAACTGAAGCCCTCGAAATGCAAGCTGATTCAAACAGCAGTGTCCTACCTTGGATATCACATTGGAGCGGATGGAATATGGCCAGATGAGGGACAACTGAACGCCCTATCGAAGTGGCCTGAACCCACTAATACAACGGAAGTACGGTCATTTGTTGGCTTTTGTAGCTACTACAGACGATTTGTTAAAGACTTTGCGGGTATAGCGAAGCCCTACATGAGCTTACTAAAAAGCACCAGCGATTCTATTGGAACGAGAATTGTCAGCGTTCCTTTGAAGATCTGAAGAATAGACTCATCGGAGCACCAATTTTGAGCCATCCAATTTACGACCGACCTTTTCGTTTGGACACTGACGCTAGCAACAACAGCATTGCAGCTGTTCTGTCGAACCTAGACAGCAATACGCAGAATCCACTTACAAGTAATACAGAATCCACTTGCTTTCGCTAGTCGCGTGCTGACTTGAACAGAAATAAACTACAGTACAACGAAAAGAGAAGCGTTGGCGGTTGTTCAAGCAGTAAAGTGGTTCTGCTCCTATTTGCTGGGTTTCCCCTTTATACTTCGGACAGACCACGCTAGTTTACAATGGCTCTTTCGTCAGAATGATGACGGATTGACATACAGAATGATCGAGGTATTGCAAGAGTTTGACTTCCAAGTAGTTCACCGGCTTGGTGAGAAACATGGCAATGCAGACGCTCTTTCTCGGCAAACAACAAGTGAACCTGAGTGGCAGGAGGGCGAGGAAGAGGCATTAACTGGATCTTGTCCGGAACCAACGAAAATGGAGACGGCTATAGCTAAATTGCGAGAACGAGAGGTTTTTCTTTTGTCGACAACGCACCATTCGGAAGAAAACGTGACCTCAGTGGAACTCTAAGCTAGCAGTGATGAAGTCAGGACAAAACAGAGGGAACACTTAGCTATTGCCACGATTCTGCAAAAAGCTACGGTACCACTGAATGACAGACAGTACAACTGCAGTACTTTTGGAGTAAACCCAATTACGAGGGTACAAGCTCAGAAGCTGGGACCTGAAGTCCTCGGGTTGTGGAATAATTGGGAGCAATTCATGGTGAAGGATGGTATACTCGTACGAAAGTGGTATACCCCTGGCAAAGACGGCTATCAAGAACTTATCGTTGTACCACAAGTTGCAAAGCGCAGCGTACTAGAACAACTGCACGACTCCAATGTAACAGGAGGGCACTTTGCCTTACACAAGACACTCGATAGAACTCGACAACGGTTCTGGTGGCCCATGATGAGAAGAGACATTGATAATTGGATCAAAAGTTGCAAACCATGTGCAGCGCTATCGACAGCTGGCAGAAATTTGAAAGCCGAGTTGCAACCAATCACAGTGGGTGTACGGTTCGCGAAAGTGGCTGCCGACATCCTGGGACAAGTAACGCGTAACCGAGACACGGGAAACAAATACATCTTGTTCATAACTGACTATTTTACGAAATACGTAATCACTGTCCCTCTCTCAACAATAACAGCGGCAGATGTGGCAAAGGCATTCGTTGAGAAGTGGGTTTTGCGGTTTGGAGCCCCCGATTCGTTGCATACAGATCAAGGAACCAATTTCTGCAGTGAATTCATGCCTGAAGTGTGCATCCTCCTAAACATAGAAAGATCGCGGACATCTCAATACCACCCACAAGGATATGGTCAAGTAGAGCGCCACAATAGAGTTTTGGCAGATGTGATCAACAAATACTGCTCAGAAAATCCAAAGGAATGGGAATCAATCCTCTCATACGTAGAGTTCGCGTACAACACAACTGTCCACAAGTCGACAGGGGAAACCCCTTTCTCGCTAGTGTTTGGAGACGAAGCCGTCTATCCTATTGACTTAATGTTCTCCAAGCCACCAGACACAGAACTTACAGTACACGAGTACACTCAACTTTCGGACGAGAAGTTTCGGGAAGCCCATATGTGTGCTCGTGAGACCCTAGGCGCAGTACAACAAAGACAGAGGGATAAGTTTTTCAAGAGAACGTACGGAAAACCCTATCAGAAAGACGACAAGGTGTGGCTCTTTTCCCCTCAACTGGCAAAGTCAAAGAAGTTCTACCTACCATGGACTGGCCCATATACCGTTGTACGAAAAATTAATGAAGTCAATTACGAAATTTGTTCCGAGAAGAACAAAAAGAAAAATCAGATTGTGCACTATAACAGACTGAAGCCCTTCAAAGCACGATCAGAAAATGAGGATCAGCATCTTCGTCGATCCACGCGAATTGCAGAAAGACTAACAACTGAACGTTACGATGCGGACCATTTGCCAAGTAGCGACGATGAAGATGATGCATTGCTGCAGTGTAATCGGAGGATCCACAGGAGAGTTAGGGAGCCTGTATATGACATGTGGGACGACGATAACATTGGTGGGGACATACAAGATATTTTCGTTGAACTACTCCAAATTATGGCTCCGATTCCAGATAACAATGACGATAAAGAGCCAGCAACAAACGAAGTCGAGCCCGAGCAGGAGGTAACAATTGATGAAACTGGAGAGCAACCGGTGATTGTTACAGACGAACCGAACTACATTGACGATGATGAACAACGCCGATATCCGAGAAGAACACGACGACCAGTCCACAGAATGGGACTGTAAAACTTTTATATGTTGCATGATAAATTATTATGATTACAATATCAATGCAGAAATAACGAATGCGAATATGATACTAATTTTATATAGTGTAATCAATCTACATTTAAAAAAATGAAGTAGTATTTTGAAGGCATGAAGTAGTATTATACAATGTGCTAGGTCAAAGTAACCAACTAATCACAAACAGTACCGATCCTATTGGTTAGTTTTCGACTTGAATAGTATAAATAGCGGGCCGTTGCCCTTCAAAATCCTTTTTCTGGGTTACTTTTTCTTGGCTTTACCTCTTATCCTGCTTGATAAAACTTTGTGAGTGCTAAAATGCTGCGAAATCTTCTCATATAACGGCTGATTCTCTTCAAACCTGGTGACTTCCTTCAAGACGATTGGCTAGAAGCAGGAGTGGTGTTCATTCCAGACACGACGGTGTTTGTGACCTCTTCTTTAAAGACGATGAGATTGTTTGTACCCTTTCCGGAACTCCCACGCATCGACGTTACCCAACTACAACTCGCAAGACACAACCTCGCGCTGGATGTGACCCAACAATGGGACGGAAACTACAAAGGACGCATTTGCTCTTCCACGGTTGTCACGGAGAGTTACGGAAACTTGACTGCTAGTGCTGTTATTGAACTAGAAAACGAATATCAACGACTCCAACAGGATTATCAGCTATTCAAGGACCGGATGTCATTGTTTAGCAACCATTCCAATGTGGTACATGAGGAAACGAGGCAAAAGAGACAATTCAACGTGCTATCGGCGGCAGGAGTTGCACTCATCCTGGGTCCGAAACTGGAGGCAGTAGGCTGTAAACTCTTCTCTTTATTCTGTTTATGCAAATCAAGAGACGCAAAGCACATAGATAAACTGCACGAAGAAAACCAGAGAAAGAAGTGGAACGTGGACTGGCTAAACATTCAAACGGGAAGTGCTGTCAAAATTCTGAGTGCTGAGGAGCTCGCTACGCGCACTCGTGTCGAGACCATCAGGAGTGATACCGACAGAAACTTAGAGTTGCTTGTCACACAAATCAATGAGATGGGGAAAGAGTGGGAACGCATGAGTGGTTGGGGATGCAAGATAACCCAAGCGTATCGAGATGGGCTGAAAGTCAACTTGCCGATCGAGAATCTACTAAGAATTATATCCGAACTACAGGGGCAAGTTCTCTTTGCACGTGCCATTGTGACTAACCTGGGATATGTGCTAAGCGATGCCCTGGTTTCTCTAACCAAAGGACTATTACCGGCCAGCTTGTTACCGCCACCGCAAATTAGGGACATTGTGTCAAAGATGGGACAAAAGGGATGGTTCCCCGCAATCAGCAAGAGCGAGATGTCTGCATATTACGAATTCGAACTTGTAAAAAGCGCCGAAATAACATCCAAAGGACTCCATTTTGAACTCGAAATTCCGTTTCATTACACCTACGCAAAATACCAAGTCTATCGGACTGTGACGATTCCACAACCACTGAACAGCGGAAAGACATCAACAGTTTACGATTTTCAGAAAGAGTACTTTGTCGTCTCCCCACGGCAAGATTTCTTTGGGGGAATCGGATAGGTCTGAATCAGTCAAATGCCATGGTACTGACCGTCTTCGGTTCTGCAAAAAAATCCGTTTGCTCTAACAAGATCAGCGAAGAGCGTGTCTTAGCAGCCTCTTTTTTGACCAAAAGACTGACGCGATGAAATTGTGTCAACAGAAAATAATCCCGCTGCCGGCCAACCCGTCAGCCCAATACCTGAAGCAATCTATGTTTCTTTTGCAGTCGGAACACAACAATTATCATCTTCTTAACGTAACAATGGACACCCGAGCAGGCCAAATACCTGGTTGTAGATTTTGTTTAGTGCAACCACCCTGCAATGGTCATCTAGAACTCCCTAGTGGTGGTCTAATCCTTCATCCGGAACCCGAGGTGTTCAGTGTGGACGCAGGAAAGATAACAAACATTCAACTACCTGGGATCCTACATGAAATGTTTGATCACGTGGAAAAACAGTTCACATTGGCACCAGCCCCCGAAAAAGATCATATGAAATCGGAGATCTTCAAAGCCGTCAAATTGACACTTAACCATCTACCGGGCGAAAATATTGATGCCGAAAAACTACTTCAATTGTCAGAACCCTTCATACAGCATCAAAAGATGCAACGTCAGGACTACAGCGAGAAGCTTATGCAACACGGGATAGTTCTCTTCAACAGTTTTATATTCCTCGCTATCCTGTTGGCAGTTGGTTTGGGTGTTGCTTGTGGTCACTGGAAGCTGTTGGGAAGACTTCGGCGGTTTCTTGCGAATAAACTTAAACAAGAGTCATCGTCAGTAGAAAGAGTCACATTCAGCAAAAATAATGAGAAGGAAGAACCTGTAATTGAACTTCCTGCAGGGAAGCTAGACTTCTCCCAAAGATCTAAATTTTTACAGTTGCTCAATTTATATTTGCTTGATTACTGCAATTCAGAAGAATAGCAAAACTAGATGAGGGGTATGTAGGATTGAAAAATAGACGCAATTTGGGACTAAAATAATTGTTGCATAGCCTCAAATACTGTAGAAAGAAATATGCCTGAGTCAAGCGCTATTCGCTTGACTAAGGGAATAAGATTAATTCACCAACATATATGAACAAAGTGTATTTATATACAGTCTACAATTGTCTTTTAAGTTTGGTTTTTATTTTACTACTGACCCAATGATCTTGCTGATTTCTTGCTCCGTTGATTGTCTCCATTTGTAGTTGATCCAAGATCCACCAAATCGTCAAAGTTGATAAACCAAACAAAATTTATAAGCAAATGTTGAATAGGAAATGTAGTTTGAATTTAGTAGCAAAAGACAGCAAGGAGGCGATGCTCCGGTGGTTGATTACACCGTAAAACAAATTATATTTCCCCTCTTAAGGAAGTACCAATTTCATACCCCCCATTTATTAGAAACACATATGTGCAATTTATTTAAAAGTAATTTACTTGAAATATGGGTATGTGATTCTGATTAAATCTTTATGCATGAACAAAATAAGAAAGGATGCTGAGGAGAGGGTTGGTAATTCCAGGTTCATGCTCCATGCGGTACGTATTACCAAAACAAAAGAAGCAGAGTTCTGACGTCAATGCTTTTGATTGGCTAAACTTAAGGCATATGGAAAATTAGGATAAAAGGAGGACTCTGAAAAATTCAAACTCAGTGTTTCGGACTTTTTGGAGTTTCAACAACGGACTTGGCCCTCTCTCCAGCTACCATCTCCAGAAGACTTCAATTCAATCTTCTAGCTGCAACTCTTTTCTTTTTCCTGGTTCAGTAACCAACAACAGAAGTGAGGTTGCCCCCTTGCAGAGGAGAAGCACAGGAACCTGGGAGAATACCAGAAGAGCGCGAGGCTCAGCAGAAGTACTTGCTCCCGAGAACGTGTTTGAGCACGCGATAGGCAATCTTACAGTAACCAGTAAATAATTGATAACTTTCAATTACTTTATAAGAATTCTCAATGTGCTCAATTTTAATCAAACATCTGATGGGTGTGTTTTACTACCTTATGTGAGTTCCTGGCTGATGATTTTTTTATAGATCAATCTGTGCAATTTATTTCCAACTTTCAAATTCTAGACCTATTTCAGGCGCTACTTTTTTGTGATAGGACGTTAACTTTCAGGTCTTACCGAATTGTTTCTCTCGTCTTAATTTGTTCATATATCATTTGTACCACAAGTTCATTGTCTTATTCTCTGCAATTCGTGATAAGTCGCCAAATCAATTTTTGCAGAACTTGTTTTCAATCCTTATTGAGAAAAGCAAAAGTGAAAAGCGAAGTTGCATTACAGATCTCTCAAGTTAAAACGTCATCTCTTTTCAGTTTCAATTCTGTAAAGATTGTTCTAAATTTTTCTTGTGCTCTTGTTGCTACCTAGACAGACAATGATACGTACTATGATAAGTTCTTAACTGAACTTATTATAGTTTAATAAAGATTAAACTATAATAAGTTCATGGTTTTTCAGCTTATGGCAGCAAGCAGAAAAAAGGAAAAACTGAATCATTTTGAGCTTAGTTTACTTCAAGTTTTTGAGTTAAGCTGATGTTTATCTTCGTTTTTCTGTTGAAATTTTGCAAAAGAGAAAAACGGGAAATATAAGACATATTTTAGGCAAAATTTTGGAGAAGGAGATTTTGCTATTGACTGAGCTAATTTATGAAAGAGTATTTTCAGTTCTTTGTTTCCAAAAATTTGCTTGCTGTTAGAAAAAATTAACAAATTTTGCTCGACTATTTTTCATTCGTGACACACAGCTCTAAAGAGTTGTTTGTATTGTTCGCTCGTCAAACTAAGATTGATTTTGAGATTTGAGACAAATAATTTGATAATAATGTGTTTTTTTTGTGAGTATAAATATATACAAGATTTGGCAGAAAAAGTTGAGGCAGTCAATGATAACGAAAGCAGACGCAGAAAAATTATTAGTTCTGAATATTTCTTCGACCCTGTACATTCATAAAACAATGCATCAAGGAAGCAAAAATAAATTGAATAAAGAATTTAGGCAAATTTGAGAAAACTTGATCGATTGGTTGAGCCTTTTGATTAAGGTGCACTTAGCAAGAGAGGAATTGTATTGGATCGGTTATCTGCCTGGGTGCCGCAGGCACGGTGTAAATAAGTTTTTATATTTTTTTCAGTAACGTCTACTTTATTAATGCATAATTTTGTTCAAATAATTCTCATCTATCACGGTCAATTGTTCTCAGTTTATGCGGACCAAAAAATTCATCTATAGTTTCAACACATCTATCAGGCTATAATTTCCACTTGATTGAATTTTGAGGTAACGATGCACCAAAAGAGTTGAAGGGTTTTTCCGGCAGAGCAACGTTGACTTTTCTTAACCCCGAACCTTATGGGGAGATATGTATTGGAGATATAGGAGATATGTATTGGAAGCGGCAAGGCGTAAAGGCATTCTTAAATACCCTGCTTGTCTGATTTTATGCATTGTTAGAACTTATATAAACAGATTTCAAAAGTTCCTTAACATATTATAGTCAAAATATCCATAGATTCAATGATTGGTTCAAATTGTATTTTCATCAAAATGCTTCTCACGCATCAAGTATGCTTGCAAATGGAAATTTGTTTATATAAAATGATATGTTGATATATATAAAAATATTTATTTATAAATATATATATATATATATATATATATATATATATATAGAAGCAAAATTACACATATAAATATTTAAATTTTTATATATATATATAAATATATATATATATATATATATATATATAAATTGTTTTTTTTTA